>NW_028277095.1:4688928-5001250 GCF_059951505.1 Python bivittatus | reverse complement strand
GGAAGCTGCAGGGTTTAGGCCCGACAGAACCATTGGGTGAATGCCAAGTAGATGCCTCCCAGTCTTAAGGACTGGAGGAGAACAGCCAAGTATCCAGTGACTCAAAAATGTGGGAGTAAGAGGCCTAAAATTTAAACTGGAGATACAGTATATGGGGCTGCCCTTAAAGATCACCTGGAAATGTCAGCTGTACAAAACGTAGCTGCTTATATGCTTATAGGCCAGGCATGTGATGTTCACATGACTTCTATTATTATTAAATTTGTATGCCGCCCATCCCCCCCCAACGGGTGACTCTAGCAGATAACACTGCTATTGAAGCTGCATTGGGTTCCAGTTCGCTTTTGAATACAGCTGAAGGTGTTAGCTATTATAAAACCTATCTGGCTTGGGACCTGGTATCTTCAAGACAATCATTCTGAGTAGGACTTGCCTGTGCAGCACGTGTAGGCAGCGAGTGCCTGCTAAGACTCCCCACATAACTGGGTTTTCAACAAGAAAGGGCTCGAAAGTGGTTATTTTCTAAGGGGGCTCTCCTAAGGAACAACTCATCCCAGAAGTAAAAGGAACTCCCTTTTCTTATGGTATATACAGTAGTGGCTTGTGAATTCCAGAAGGCCTTTGGGGACCACAGATAATGTGGCACTATAAATGTATATTGATGGAGGATATGACTGTAATGGTGCCACGTTACTCTTATTACTATAATGTTGTTTTATTTTGTTGACTTCTGCCCTGTATGTCATCGGACTGTAATTTGCCTAGAGCCGCCTGCAGCTGAAGAACTGTAAAGCCTCATCAAACAAATTAAAATATCCCCGGGGCTCAATTTCTGTGTTCTGCAGTAGACAGCTCTTCTACGCACATATAGCTTCTGTCTTAATCTGCAGTAAAACAACTTATTTAGCTCTGACAGGTCTATGAGTTTCTGCTGTAATCAAGTTTCTGAGTTCGGGAAGTGATGTCCAGAGAATTGAGATTTACTGCTGTGCTTGGTGAAGACTGACTGGACTTCAGGCCTGGAATAATTTAGATGCCCTCTGAAGGCTTCCCTTCAGGACCACCTTGGATGTATCTTCATCTCAGTTTGTCAGGAATGCCTGGCCTTAGCCCTGGAAGTTCCCCTTCTAACCATGGTTAACTGATGGCTCAATTTGCACCGCACCAGAATAATTGAATTGGGGCAATGGGAAAAGTGTGAAAACATGGCTATGCCAGATGGCCTGGGGGGGCCTGATGGGGGCTCACCTTGTTGAAATTGACTGGTGGGATAATCAATGCTGCTCCCCCCATCATCTTCAATTGTGTATAGTCTTTTTCTATAGAATTATTTTTAGCTAATTTTAATGTGGATGTTTACTGCTTTTACTGTTTCGGATTCTAATTGAGAGTCCGCCCAGAGTCACCCTCTGAGGGAGATGGGTGGCATATAAATTAAATAAATGAATGAATGAATGCCAACCCAAGGAAGTCCTTGGAATGATGGTTCTGAGGACTTTCAACATCACCAACTGTTATCACAAGGTCTAAATGCTGATTGTGTCCCAGGGAAGTGGCATGTTTTAGGAATTTCAGTAATGACATTAGCTTTTGCTTGTGACCCTGTTGTAATAAACAGGATGGGGAAACATTCTGAGGGAGTGCACTCAACATTTGTTTGAGAAGTGAGGCTCTTAGCTGGTGCATCATGATGGAAAGTGGGTAAGATCATCTGACTCACGATAACAAGACCAATCTTCTCGGCTTGTGGGTGGGTGGGGTTTTTTTGCTTTGGTTTTTAATGCTTCTTCCATTTAGACCACATGTATTTCCCCTCTCAAAATAGTACATAACCACAATGCCACTCACAATGACTGGAAAGGATCCTACACTCCCATATAATATTTGAGAACCCAATGGGCCCCTTGAGCATCAGCGTGACCCTTCCTACTATAAAGAATGTTCCTTGTCCATTTTATTCTTTATCTTCTTGCCTAGTTTAAACCAAGAAACACAATATGTAGACAAGCAAAGGACAAGAACTGTGATTTTCCTGAGTACTGCAACGGGAGTTCAGCTTCCTGCCCGGTCAATGTTTATGTTCAGAATGGCTTCAGTTGTGCTTCGGACACCGGCTTCTGTTATGATGGATCCTGTCAGTCAGCTGACCTGCACTGCCAGGAGCTCTTTGGAATACGTATGTTGAACCAACTATTTTTGGGTCTTTTCTGTCCCCTTAAAGCAAGGAAGACTTTTCTTGACCGTGGGTTAACACCGTATCAACCAACACTTTTGTGTCCAGAAGGGTGCATTCTTGGCCCTTTATATCACGAGCTTTGAATCAGATTCACCCAAAACTATGGATACCAGCGTGCCTCAGGGAGAAAGAATGACTCTAATGTCCATTTCAGTTTATAGTACGGAACGAAACGGAGCTCAGATCCCTCACATTCTTTACAACCTTGTCTGTACTTTTCAGAAAAGGCAGAGAAATCATTTTTATTGCAAACTATTTTGAGAGGCAGTGATACGGGAAGCAGTATAGAACTACATTAAATGAATAAAGTCGGTAAATGATTCATAATGACTTCTGGTTGGAATGCAGCTCCTCCTCACCCCTCAGAATAGAAGTCTCTCCTCCTCCTTTTCCTTTCAAAATAGATTAGCATTTTTGAAGGGGCTGCCATGCTTCCCTGCCATCTACCCCCTCCATAGTCTCTGCAGAAGCCACTCATAATGACATCTGTGTAATGATTCCTTTTTCGCAAAGTGGTTTGCAACCGATAATAATTTTCTTCTGCCCTCATCTTTTTCCTCTTTTCCCTTCTCTCTCCTGCCCTTCAAAACAACTGTGAGGTTCACCAGAAAAAGTCCAGTCAGTATTTTTGTCCCAACACAAACACACTCTCCCCGTCCAACAGGCCTCCCACCCCCAACAGCTCACATGATGGGAGTGAATGCAAACCGATTAAAAAACCCAAAGAAACCCAAAATCTCATGCTCGCATATAAGTTAAAACATTGCCAGGAAAAAGGTCACCCATGGCATTTTTGCTCTTTTCTCCACACTCTGCCAAAACGTCTAGGGTCAAGAAATGCTCCGCAAGTGTGTTACGAAGAAGTGAATAGCCAGACCGATAGATTTGGACACTGCGGCCTTGATGGAAAAAAGAAATTTAAGACTTGCTCTTTTCGGTAGGTGATTAGAAAATAAAGAATAAATGGAAATGGATTGTTTTGGGGAGAAGTGGTATTGGATGGAATGGGCTTTGATCTATGATGTGATGTTTTTGGACCAGGTTGTAGTAGAGTGTGCTGGATAAGTGAAAGATTCTGTTTGAAGCTGCAGCTGTGTAGGGGCAGAAGGGAGCAGCGCTAACTGTATAGAACGAAGTTAGGGAGAATTGTTGTGTCACCATAAGTCACCCCATAGAGAAGCATCTCCTGGGGGAGTTCAGAACAATCAAGATGGCTGCAACTGCATAATGGAAGCCACGGTCTTAACTTTCTTGACCTCCCTCCCGGGTGCAGCCTTGCTGCCAAGGCTATCAAGAAACCTTCCACGTATCCAGACAGGAGGAGGAAAAATGAGAACTGAAACCCTGGAAGATAGACCTACATAAGAAGGCCTTGATTTCTAGGGACTGCACTAGACAAATCTCTGTAGAGGGGACTTCATTCTTGGCTGCAGTCACAAGACAAGCAAGAGACAGTCTCTGAGTCTTCTTCCAAGTAACCCAAGGCTTGCATAAGGGATTAAATTGGGAGAGGCAAAGTTTAAAGCCAGGCCTAGAATGAACAGAGGCATCTGTTACAAAGAGAGATGATGAAAGAAAAAATGACCCAACATGCCTTGGGATGTCACAACTCAAACCCTGCCCATGTGTGTGTTTGTCACATTTATATAGCTGCCCATCTCTCACAACGTGACTCTGGGCAGTGATTTTATACATGGGCCCTGACCTTGGGCACAAGTGCATAAGTGGTGGGGTTTTCATTGTGGTATTACAAGGCATGTTTTCTCATTTGCTCCTCTGGGGATACTCATGGATGCTTTGTCAGGAAATCGAGAGCAGAACAGGGCTAGTCTGATGGGCAGAGATTGTAGATTTTAATGCACACTGTATGATCTCTTTTCTCTTCTCTTCTCTTCTCTTCTCTTCTCTTCTCTTCTCTTCTCTTCTCTTCTCTTCAATAGGGATATCAGATGTGGAAAGTTACTTTGCATGTATCCCTACGAAACTCCTTTTACTAAAATAAATGTTCCCGTCTTGTATACCCCGGTGAAGGACGCTGTCTGTGTGTCTTTGGACCTTAAACAGCCAGAAGGCACACCAGACCCTATGATGGTGAAGGAGGGTACAAAATGTGGACTTGGTAAGGTAAGGAAAACGACCTGGAACAGGATGATGACAGCGATGCTATCAGTAATACTAGTTCTGTAGTGGGCAACATAACATTTTGGCAGTGGAGATATCTGGAGAAAGGCAGATTATATTCAAAATAGCAACAACAGCAACAATAATACCACCTTTCTTAGGATCTGGGATCTCAGGTGTCGGTCTTCCACCAAGGGTTGGTCCTGAATTCTTCACAATAGGGGTGCCTCTGGGCTTAGGCGAGCTACAAATCTATCCAGTGGAGTAACAGTACCATAAAAGAAGCCTAGAAAATAGAGCTTTTTTACTGGTAGTGAAAGACTGTGATGACATGGATGGACAGCCTGAGATGGGAAAGCTGGTGTAGCATGGTGGTTAAGGAACTAGAGAGATCCAGTTTTAAATCTATGTTCAGCCATGGAAGTTTTCATAATGAGTTTGGATCAGTCACCATCTCTCAGCTCTACCTCACAGTGTTATGGTGGAGAAAAATTAGGAGAGAGAGGGCTTTATACAATGCCTTGAGCTCCTGGAGGAAAAGCAGCACATCAGTCTAATGAACCAATTAATGAAGCCTTTTGAAAAGCATTTATTGTTTTGAAAACTGAAAAAAATACTGTTCTTTGTAGGTTTGCATCAGACAAATATGTGAAAATTATGACATTCTCAAGTATGATTGTGATCCTCTGAAAAAATGCTCAGGGCATGGTGTAAGTAAAATAAATAATAGACTTTCCGTGAAGCTTTTTTTAAAATAAGGAAACATCTTTCTTGGGCCAAAAGAGGAGAGGAAGAGGCTTGATCGTGATAAAGTGGATTTGCGATGCACATAAAGAAAGCTGTAGTGCTTTGATTGCCCAATGGCAGTTACAACCTTGACCTTTTTGACCCCTACCTCTCTGAATGCCCCTGCAGGTGGGGTACCTGATGTTTTAAATGGATGCCCTACACCAGTCTTCCCCAATCAGTTGTCTTTGAGATGTAGACATAGCTCAATATGCAAGCTGGCTTCTTTGCAGGATGAAGACATTATCTGGACCATGGCAAAATCTATACGTAATTAAAATCAAAATATATCAATGAATAGAGTGAATGAGATCACCCCCAGGTAATCATTCCCCTGCCATCATTAGCCTTGTCCTTTGATGACAACAGTTGGAGAAACCCTTGGGTGTAATCCTGAGACTTTAGCTTGTGTGCCTGTGACCTTGGGCACCACTTGCAGGAAGCGTCCTTCCATTCTGAAGGGACCTCAAGATTTAAATCCATCAGAATTGTCTCTGGTTGGCTTTTCAGGTGTGCAACAACAAAAGAAATTGCCACTGTAACCCAGGATGGGCTCCTCCAGACTGCAGAAAAAAAGGGAATCCACTGGGAGGGAGTCTTGATAGCGGATTTCGACATCTGGAATCAGGTCAGTCAGTTGTATCTTGCAGGGACATCTACCTGAGGTGAGTGGAGGTGGTGGTGGGGTCAAAAAGTCAAAATGGCAGCCATGATTTTTTTTTTAATTTGAAAGTTTTAACAACCATAGTAAGAACTAAGGCATACTAAAGTAGAAGGAAAAAGAAGGAAGAGAAAGGGAATCAAAGAAAAAGCTAGAAGTGCACGAAAGAACTAAAAGAAAAGTAGAAAAGAGAAGATACAAAAGAAGATATAAAGAAGTGGCTTCCAATCTTCTTCATGGCAGTTATAAGTTATAGTTTAACCTTTCTCCCTAAGGTTACATCATGACTCTTTTTCTGTAGTCTATCCCAGTGATTCTCAACCTTGGAAGCTTGAAGTCCACACATCTTCAAGCTTCCAAGGTTGAGAAACACTGGTCTATCCTGTCTAATCCTCAAAACCATAAATCACAAGTTCCTTTTTTTTTGTTTTTTATGCAAAAAGTCCATAAGGGGTTTCCAGTCACTGATAAATGTAGATATTGTCTTTTCTCTAATCAAACAAGTCAATTTATCCATTTGAATGATCAAAGCCCCCCCCCCTTTTTTTGGTCTGTGTCACAAATTGTGCGTGCATTTCACTGTCGTCCATGGATGCCCTGGGTCAATACCGAGCCAACCCCAATCAGCTCCCCAATGGCTAATTTTAATTCTGTATTTTTCAGGCCAGGATCGCACTTTCACACCACCTCTAAAATGGCGGAGCTCGATTTTTGTTTTCATTTTAAATTGGCCGGATAATAATGATTTAATAGGAATTCTCAATATTGCCTCTTTTGTGTTTGGAGCGGGAACACGTTTTGGGTGGGGTGAAGACCCGTGTTTTGTTGGTCCCTTAGAAAAGACAGTTGGGGGTTGCATGTCAACGAGATGCAGAACGAAAAAAGCCCTTTGCTATTTATTTGGTATTCTCCCTCAGCGCAACCCACATTTCCACAACGTGGAACACATAGCCACGATGAGAGAAAAAGGATGACAAGCACATGATGATGTCACAATGCAAACCCTACCCTTTGGTACTCATATCCTGACATTGGACACAAGTTACGGGTTTGTATTGTGACATCACAATGCACCGTTCACCACTTGCCCCGACAGACACCTGTGATGATTTCTCCAGAAACCTGCCTATCTCAGTCTGGATCTGATTAAATTTCCATGCATTGGCATTTTTGCCCAATCTTTACAACTGGAGAAGCCCATCCAGGTTTAGACTTGTGTGAACTGTTTCTGTCTAGATATTGCAGAAAAGGCCATGGAAGACAAGATGCGGACATGGATCCTGCTCAGCATTTTTCTCTTCCTGCCCATTATTATTGGGAGCACCATTCTGGCTGTGAAGTGGAAGCGTATCAACAAGTATTGCTTGGAAGATGATGAACTGGAAGAAGATTCGGCGTAAGTTGCTTTGAAGAGGGGGAACTGCAGCCTTCTCAAGCGCCAATAGTTGGAATAAGTGAGGTTTGCAACAAAATGATCTAGCAGTGGCAGAGGCATCGGCAGGGAGGGTCAAAAAAGTCAAGATGGTGGCCGCCATGCACATAAAAAGAGTAAGGGCTTTGTGCAATTTTTCCCAATATGATGCAATTGATGTATTATTTTTACAAGTATTTATTTTCTTGTAAATCTACATTGCAACATTCAGAAAAATTGCACATTTTGAATAACGAACTTATTTTTGACCTATTATTCATCCTAAATAGACCAAAAAGGCAAAATTAGATAAGTTTGCATTGAAATCGTATCCCCCCACCCTCTTTAGTTGAATGAAACTGCATAACAAATCTGGCATACGTGTGTTTCTTAGTTATCACATTTTTTGTTTTGGCCAATATGTCTACTGGTTTGGGCTAAAACCCTAAGATTGATGACAAAAATAACATTTTAGCAGTCCAGCTTATGTTTAGAATTACAGAAGAATATGTCTGAGCATATATTCTATCCAAGAATTTATTTTCAGTCCCAGTACAGAAATTATCGTTCTTTCACCCCCAAACTTTCTCCTGCTCCCTTCCCTCCCATTCTAGGTGTCCCAATCTAATGTAGAAGAGTTTTTAATGCTTGCTACCATTGTTTTAAAAGTTGAAAGTTAGAAACTCCTGCTAATCCTCTGTATGTGATCCAGGGATTGACCTCCTTTCCCCCCCAACATCTGAACAGATTCATTTGATTTCATTGGACTTATTTAGTTAGAAGCCACCTCCGTCGCTTGGACAACTCTAGGCAAAATACAACAATCCAATAGGCGCATTTTACAAACAAAATCAGAAGAATCGATAAAACAGTGTTAACTCTACAAACGGTATACAACTCTTGTAAATCCTCTTAATGATGGTTGCTTTCTAGATCGTATTCTAGATCGGAAGAGAGTAGCACGACAGACAAAACAAGGTAAGCTTCTGGAAAGTTGGTGCAGGCAACCTCCTGCAATCTAGAGCCGCACTGTGCTTTTGGGAAAGACAAATCTGTTTTGTGAGGACAGAGGTTGAGAACTCCAGGACGGTGTTTCTCAACCTTGGGAACTTTAAGATGGGTGGACTTCAACTCCCAGAATTCCCCAGCCAGCATTGCTGGCTGGGGAATTCTGGGAGTTAAAGTCCACCCATCTTAAAGTTCCCAAGGTTGAGAAGCACTGCTCTAGGCAAAGCCTTGTTCTGTTCCATCTTCATTCTAAAAAGAGCAAAAGCAAATGACTGCAAAATCCAGATGCTTGGATGTTCCTGTACCTTCTCCACCCCTTCTGATAGAATTAATCTCTCAGGGGGGCTTCTATTTATCAGCTGTGATGCTGAGAAAAGGATGTGGGCTTCCCTCCCCTCCCCTCTCATTTCAAAGCCACAAAGCCAACCGTTGTTCGATGGGTAATTCTCATGACACCGCTTAACTAAGACTGATCTCTTCCTCTAAGTTTCAGCCAAACAGACCTGATGTGAAGGGAGGAAAATCGCACAGCTGCTCTCCAAGCAAGAAAGGAGAAAGCGAGATCATTACACGTCTATGTATTACCATATGCCATATAATAAATCATCATTTGCATGTATGAAGCACTGATGAGTGGCTTTCCAGGTTCCACTTTAGTATGGATGTGGAAGTCAACTTTCTGGGCAACTATAAAAGCCCACAGTGCCAAGAGTCTCTGAGCCCTGTTTTTTTTCCTTGCAGTTAGAGTTGTTCATTTGCCTTCCCCAAGCAAGCATTCTGTGCACCAGGAAAGACATATAAAAGTGGTGGATCCTCTCTCCCAATACTGTCTACTGCTCCATTTGCTCTCTCTTGGTTCCTGCATGGATTAAATTTTGGGGTCCCCACCGTGTCACCTAGTGTACCACCGAGACCACCCTTGGTACCGACCAGCTTCCCTGTCCCTCATTAAAAAAAATAATTTAAAAAATCCAGGAGGTTGGCTTGCTGCAAGACAAAACATTGGTTTCCAACCATAGAGTAGACTTCATTTTCAGGAAGGCCTCTATAAAATGTCTTTGAGAATGAGGCATGGCCACAACTCAGTGCTTGATTTAGAAGTGAGGCCACCTACCCTGGAAGGAACAAGGGTAGAGTGTCTGCAGTAGAGACTTGGGGAGAAGCAACTCACGTTCTGGAAATGTGGTGCCTTGTCGCTAATTATGGCCTCTGCTGATAGCTATTTGGTGGGAATGCCATAATACGATCGCAACATTCCAAATGCGTTCCCAAATCCCCCAAAGTTGAGGACCAGCATTACCTTAATAGTGAGCTCCATTTCTCTCTCTCTCTTTAAATAAATTTTATCAAATTTCAGAAAGATTCGGATACAAAAAAGTCGAAAAGAAAAGCAACATCAGAAAAGAAAAAGCATAGAAAAAGAAAAGTAACTTCCGACTTTTTTTGATACAGGTATAAATGTACAATACATTCACCTCCTCTTCTAATATCTAAAGATTTACAAAGTGAAAAATAATGTTTAGTCTAACATTCAGAAAGGGCATAGAATCAATCTGTTTCAACAATACATATGATTAGTACAAGATATTTCTATAGGTATAAGATGTTCTATTTTATACCTATAGAAATATCTTGTGCTAATCATATATATTGTTGAAACAGATTGATTCTGTTTCAAATTCCAAAATCAAAATTGCATTTTTTTGAGTATCAAGCAAAAAGTCCAAGAGTAATTTCCAGTTAGAAACAAAGCTAGACAATGTCCTTTCTTTATGCAAAGTAGTCAATTTCTCCATCTCTGCCAGTTCCATTAATTTCAATATCCATTCTTCGGCTGTAGGTATTTGTAAATCCTTCCATTTTTGCACATATAAAAATCTTCCTGCAGTTATCATGTAGAGAAATAAGTTCCTGTATTGTCTTTCCACTTGCTTATCCATCATACCTAAAAGGAAGGTCTCTGGTTTCAATTGCAAATCTATTTTCAAAATCTTTTGAATCAAAATACATATCATGTCCCAATGTTTCTTAGCTTTTTCACATGTCCACCGTGGATGATAAAATGTACCCTCACAAACCATTCCAACAAACCATATTCCAACAAACATTTGAAATTCCTTTATGCATCTTAGACAATTTATCTGGGGTCAGGTACCAATGGTACATCATTTTATTAAAAAATCCTTTTAAAGTATAATTAAATGTGGACTTTAAACCTTTATTCCACATATTTCCCACTAGTGAGCTCCATTTTTCCATGCTCTACTGTTTTCTCTGGAATTTTCCCCAGTGGCAAAGTGGGCCTATTGGGGCCCCTTGTCCAAGGCTCCCATCATACCCTGGAAGCAGTACTGACAAAGGATATGCGATATGGCACATGTTGACTTGAGACCTATCAGGGATAGACTCTCTGCTAAGCTTTTGTTGATGGCTCGTGAGAACTGTGGGGGACCAATGAGATGGCATGCAGAAGACCTACAATGTTGTTTGTTTAGTCCATTTACTGAAATGCAGGCTGGGTGACAGCCTTTGACTGGAACCGAAGTTGGAGGTGGACCAAGAAAACGCTTGACATTTTGTCTACAAATTGGCTTTCTGATCAAAATCACCCCCTCCCTTCCAGCTCCTTTAATTTTTCTCCAAGGGAGAATGAATATAAAAGCACATTAAAGACAGCAATTTTGATTGCACAGACAACTTTCAAAGAAAGGGTCACATGCCTCAGTAATTTTCATGGACAGTAACTCAGTAATTTTCATGGGTCCATGCCAAATACATCTTCCTCATCCCGTTTTTTTAGAGAACCTCAAACTTGCAAGCGTCTTTGGTTCTGCTTTGCTTGATTTTGATAAATATACACTGCAACTAAATGGTTGACAGTAGAACAAGAAGTGCACCATGATTGTATACTGTCAGCTTATTTATTTAGTTTATATGCAGAATATATCATGAGAACTGATGGCCTAGAAGAAATCGAAATTGGAATTAAAATTGCTGGGAGAACCATCAACAACCATCAAGAGATGTTGAGGATACCGCTTTTATGGCTGGAAGTGACAAAGACTTAAGGAATGTCTTGATGAAGCAAAGTTGTAAAGCTGGTCTGTTGTTCAATATTTAAAATCCAGGATTATATCTACAGGAATCAAACGCCTGGAAAAATTAAAGAAATAAAAGAGGCTGACAGAAGGCAAGGTGGCTAGATACTATCAATGATGACGGGCAGGCGCTTCCAAGAACTTAAAAGAAGCAGTTACTAAGTCTTGGCAAAACGACATTCATTGAGTCAGCAGTAATAAAAGGATTACCCCCTATAGTTTGTCGATGATCCTTTTTAAGGTTCCAACATGGCTATAATAAAGCCATAATATTGCTGGTTTGATTTTGGCTTAATGCAGGGATTCTCAAACTCGAGGGTGTAATGCTTCTCCTTCACTAGGATCCCTTTAATCTTTTGGGGCAAGCAGAAATTCCACTGCTGAAATTTCACCCAGAAATGCAGAAAACAATGTCGGGGGAAAAAATGTATATGAATATTAAAAGAGTCAGGAGGTCAGAATTACGGTACAATAATTTAAGAACTGGCAAAATTAGCTTCCAAGGGCATTTGGCAGCCTGGCAAGGAAAAACGGCCCTCACTTTGTTTCTCTTCTCCCCATTAGGCAGGATTTACCCAGGATTGCTATTCTGGTGGTGGAGGTGGGTGCCTGAATTGGATCACTGCTGCCCTAAGATTTTGCTGGGTGAGATAAGGGCGCGTGCAGGAGTGCTGCAAGGATTAAAAAGATATTTCTGTTGGCAAGGCAAAGGACAAGCCAGGCCTTTGCCCAGCACAAGGCAGCATAGCCATAACCCCGGGGGCTCCAGGAAGATGGAGGTCCTCGGCGTTGGGCACCCTGATCAGGACTCCACAGCTCCTCTTCCACGTGCTCTGGAGCGAGCGCGCCTCTCTCAGGGCTTGGGAGTCCTGCCCGGGGCGATGGGCTGTGCCGTCTGACCTGGCCACGGATGGCCAGGCTGGGTAGAAGCCGCCTTCGGGTGAGCCCTCCCAACCGGGGGGCGCTGGGGGCAGGGATCACAGCGCTGGTTTTCTATCGATCCAGGGTGGTCATTCCACCCTAGACGCGACCCGGGTGGGCGTGGGCGCCCTTTCGGGAAAGCCGGCATCCCCGCGGGCGCTCGGCCGTCTTCGGGCCGAGCGAAGAGGTCTGCGGCACGGCCTCCCGGCGGCCCAGCGGGATCTCCGCCTGGAACCCCGGCGCGCCGTTCAGTTACGGGGCGCTTCTTCCCGTCGGGGCGGCGGACCGCGGCCGGCCGGCGAGTTTCTGGCGCAGAGCAGAAGCCGCCGGAAAGGCAGCGGCCCGCCCGGCCGCGGCTGTCCCGCAGTTCGGGGGCGTGGAAGCGCCGCGCCGCGCCGCCGGGGCGTTCTCATTCCTCCGCGCCCGTTAGCGGTTGCCGTGGCCGCCGGCGCCGCCTCCCGGGGCGGTCGCGATGGCTCGGCTGGCGCTGCCCTTGTTCCTCCTCGCCGCCTCCTTCCTGGCCGCGCAGGGTGAGTCCGCGACGGCCCCCGGCGCCGCAGCCCGAGCGTCGGGCGATTGCAGCCTTTGCGCTGCGGCGGAGCCCTGGGAGAAGCGGGGTGCGCTCTGAGCTCCGGGGCTGAAGGGGCCCCGTTAGGTCCCTGGGGACAGCAAAGCAGCTTGTCATGGTGGTGGTGGCCGTCATCCTCATTTAACTGGGATGGAAGCGCCACCATCAAGGTGAGGTTTCCAGCAAGCTGAGCAGATAGGATCATAGCGTTCTTCTTCTTCTTCTTCTTCTTCTTCTTCTTCTTCTTCTTCTTCTTCTTCTTCTTCTTCTTCTTCTTCTTCTTCTTCTTCTTCTTCTTCTTCTTCTTCTTCTTCTTCTTCTTCTTCTTCTTCTTCTTCTTCTTCTTCTTCTTCTTCTTCTTCTTCTTCTTCTTCTTCTTCTTCTCCTCCTCCTCCTTCTCCTCCTTCTCCTCCTCCTTCTCCTCCTCCTCCTCCTCCTCCTCCTCTTTATTTATTGCTTTGCTTATCCCACTGCAAACCATGGAACTCAGCGGGGGACAAATGTAAATGGTGCCCCCATCACCACTGTAACTGAGCATCCACCTTGGGGCTGGTGGTCCTCTTCTTCTCTTTCCTTCCACCGTTCCCAGCATTAGAGCCTTCTCCAGAGAGCTAAGTCTTTATATAACATTGTCAGGGTTCCTCAACCTCGGCAACTTTAAGGTGGATGGACTTCAACTCCCAGAATTCCCCAGCCAGCCAAATTGAACCTGGTCATTTGTGCCTCGAGGGAGAATTCTGGGTTGATTTGTTCAGAGAACCATTTTGTTTGTTTCCTTGGCTATCCCCGGTATTCTCATCTCTCTCCAATTCTTAATCTCATTTTGTGACTTATGCTATGTTGATTATGGCTGTGGATATCTCTATATTACTTGAATTTTAAAAATGTTTGTTTTGAAAATGGTAATTTTGGAAACGATGTAGTATATTCAGCTACTTCAAATCATTAATGAAAGACTGAAAAATTTAACCTAATTCTAGGATGCTTGTGAATTCTCTGCTTCTCTGCTTTGTGCTTTGTCTGTCTTTTTTTTTCTTTTCGTTCCTTTTGTGTGTGTGTCTTTTCTTTCCCTTTTCTTCTCCCCTTTTCTTATAAATGCTTAATAGAAAATATAATAATAGAAAGGATGATGATGATGATGATGATGACGACGATGATGATGATTCCATGGAGTGGATGGTGAATGTTATGCTGGATTATGCCTCAGCGCTAGATCTGTACGTAAAAGAACTCCAGCACCAGAATTCATTCTATTGTTTTTAGCATATCTTTTATTATAATTTATAATGATTATTCTGATAACTTCCTCTGAAAGGAGTTGTGTTTGCCAGAACTCTTGCAGAAAGGCAACTTTTAAGGGAGATCCCAACATTTGCACAAGTTAATTCTTTATTTATTTTTTCCATGAGAATCCGCAGCCCCAAATGTGGGGACAATAAGCAGAAAGAATGTTCCAGTGTTGGAGCGTGAATAGCTAATGACAAAGCTCCAAGAGATAACTCTTAAGGATATCTTTTTTAATGCTTTTCTTTTCCATCGACTTCCTCTTGATTCAAAGCTAGAGCGGGTAAAAAAGAAAAAGAAAGACATGAACTGCTAACTGAACAAGCCAGCCCTGCAGAAAAACACAACAAATGTAAAGAGCTTTGAAAGAATTGCCATTTGGGGAAAATGTGGAAAACGCTTCTCACAAAATTACAGTGCCTAGGATTTTGAACAAAAATGGAAATGGTTGGTCAGGCAATACTTCTGCAAATCCTTTCCCAAGAGAAAGAGGTATATAAACACAGTATACGATTATGAGACTCTTTCTCCTGCTCAGGTTCTCAGCGGTCATTTCTGCAAGTGATTGTTCCTCAGAGGAACCCATCTCACGCCACTGGAAATAAGGTATTTTTTGGATTTTTCCTTGTTGTCAGGATTGGTAACTCACCTTTTAATCTAGGCCATCCTCTCACAACTGCTTTTATAAAAAGTTTAATTGTAATTGACTAATGCATTGGCTTATGTGGGACTCTCCTTGAAGATGACTTGAAGCTGTAGGGGGTTCAGAACATAGTACCCAATAACAATCATGACAATAAATTTGATTGATTAATCCTCTGACCATATCAAAAAGCTATAAAAACAATACAGAGAAAACAGTAGGACCTATTCATAACAAATCGTCACCCCTGCAAAGAACCCCAGTCTGTTCTAGGTAGTCCATCCTCTTCAAAATGGTCTTTGATATAAAAATTGCAGTCTTGCTAGTGATAGGCCCTGCAAGAAGTAAGACAGTGTCTGCTGGGTGTTCCAATATATTTTAGTTTTTAAGTAAGGATCTAAGTATATGGTCCTTTCCACAGAATGTAGTTTACAATCAAACAGGACATGTGTGGTGTCTTCAACCACGAGTGCACCACAGATACACAGTCTTTGAATGAAATTCCATGAAACCTCCCATATCTTACCCTGGAATCTAGTTGCTCAAAACATACTCTAGAAAAAGCTCTTTTAAGATGCTCAGGCATATAAGATGTTGAATACTTTTCCATCTGGGAGGCTGATTTGTGTTGAGCCAGCCACTTCAAGGACTTGACATGTTCAAGGGATGTGATGTCATCTTGGGCTGCAACATCCAAAACCCTTTGTTTGAAACTCTTCTTGGCCTTCAGATCTGATTGGACAGGGAATTGGACAGAAATCTATATTGTGAGATGTGTAAGTTGTAAGTTGGGCAGCCTGAGTGCGAGGAGACTTATGAAGTGTCTGCTCTTTGAACACACAACTTGGGTAATCTGTATGGATCCATGAATAAGGTCTTCAGTCAATGGTTGAATACTTTAATTGCTAGGTGACTTTGTATAGGGGATATACCCAGCTCTCCCCGTAGTGCTGGAGTTGACATGGATTTGTCCACCCCAAGATGCATTTCAGAAAAGTGGACTGTATCTGTTCCGATAAAGGAGTATTTATATATCCCCATAGTTCTGCACTGTATGTAATCATTGGAACTATTTTGGTGTTGTATACATTGATGATTGGAATTAGGGAACTAACTATGGTTGGTAAGCTGCCTTATGGCATTGGCCCTGGCTGTAGCCCTTTCAAAACTCTTCTTGAAATGCGGGAGCAGGAACCTGTTTCTGTGAAATCAGTTCCTAAGTATAGATAGGATTTAACCTGATCTATATGTTGCCCATCCAGGCTCCAGTTATACCTAGTCTGTCTTCTCCCAAAAACAACTATCTTGGCCTCGGACTTATTAATGTTCGGATAGTTGAGTACAAAGTATGAACTGAACCTGTGCAGCAATCTTCTCCTCTCAACCTGGGTATATGACATCAATACCATGTCATCTGCATAAAGCAGGATATTTACATGTTTATTTTTAAGTTGAGGCAGATGCATGTTAGTTGATTAAAAGACCTTTGGGATATCACTGATTGAACAGAATAGGAGCCAGTAGAAACCCTTGTCTGACGCCTTTACTGATGTTAATTTCCCTTGTTAGGGAACCATGTGCTCCTGCGACATAACATGAAACAATTATCAATAGTACAGTGACCAGGTCTAAATCCAGGTTGCTAACAAGCCCTTTTCAATTACCCAGTCCTCACTCTTGTATAAAAGATATTTTGCATATAATTTTGCTACGCACATTCTCTTCTATTGGAATTTTGCTACAACATCAGTTAGATTGGTTGGTCTGTAATTTGAAGGATCAGCCTGATTACCTGTTTTGTAAATGGGAACCACAATAGAGAACTCCCAGCCAGCTGAAATTTGGCAAGAATGATTTATATGAGTAAATAAACCTGTGAGTAAAGGAGCTCACCAGTCAATAGGACGTTTGAATAGTTCAGAGGGAATACAGTACCCTGCTTATTGACTGGTGGAAGCCGATACAGCACCCAGGGTCAATATTGCAGGAGTTCAGCACTGGCTGCTTGGCTTCTGGTCTGATTCAAAGTGCTGGTTGTTGCCTATGAAGCTTCTTATGGCTCGTGTCCTTGCAACTCCAAGGTAGAATCTCTCTGGATAGAATCTGTCTGCCCAATATATATAGGCAGAGAAGACTTGGGTTATGTTCCCACCCTTAGAAGTTTGGGGTGAGGTGGGGTAGGGGGAGATGGGCTTTCTCAATCACACCCCCTCACTCTGAAAGACCTTGCTCCCCCAAATGGGGATGGCCCTTTCTTTACTGACGTTGAGGAAAGTAGTAAAGACCATGCTTTTCTGCAGAGCCTTTGGAGAGGAGAATGTCATGTGATGCTAGTAGCAACTATTAGAAAATAATGAGGGATGATGAAAAGGGTTTTTGTTGCTTAATTACTGGTGTCCTTGTATTTCTCCACTTGATAGTGAGTTTCTCTAAGGTAGTTGTGCAATCATGATAGGGCCTTCCTCCCTCTTTCCTTGCACTATTTTTGACTGGTATGTTCCTGTGTTTTTCTTTATTTCTAGATTTGTGCAAAGCCAGTTAGATTTGCTTTAGCAAAGTGATTCATGCTGTGGAGGCAAAGTGATTCTTTCTGGTGAAGTGAAGAGGCAACACAGTTCTCCAGGAGGAAGCCCTTTGCACCACGGCAAACCACTTTCGGCCAGTGCTGGGAGCCTTCTCCTGGACCATTTGTTGAAGAAATCTCTCAACCTTCTCTTGCAGCACAAACTCTGTAAGAAAAGGGGGAGAGGGACTGTAGAGCAGAGCCCTGCAAAGTCATAGAGCTACTTTACCTGAAGAAGTTAGGGAAGCATGCTGTTTTGTGAAGGAAATTCAAGCACCCCTTTTAAAGATTTGCACAGCCCTCTTCTTCACATTATTTTAACACATATCATTTAATGTCCCCATAAGATGTGGGAGGAAGGGTGGACAAACCAGCCTAGATAAGACCAGGTAGGATTCTGAAGTCAGGGCCTCTGCATTCCGGCTATAATACCTCAACCCACTAGTTGGTCAAAATGCGGAGAAATGCCAAAATGAGCAAAGGGTAGTGGTGGTGGTGGTGGGAATGGCAACCCATCACCTTGGCAATAGTAACTGGCACACTTACAAATCAGGACTGCAATGGAGACAGGATATCCATTGGTAGTGAGAAGACCAAATGTTACGCATGTTTTGGACAACTTCCAAAGCAACTATAGTGAACTCTCCAAGGTGCTGATGGTGTTTGTCATCTGTTGATGGCCAATTGCAAGTTGGCTTTCTAAGACTCTCAAGCCTGGCCTGGACAAATACTGGTAATTATACCGTCCTTTCTCCTTGGAGTTGGGAGATATACTGTCTGGAAACATGTTCAGCCTATTCAAGGGGTTGAAGACCCATTCTCCTGCAAACTTTCCTAATTCTTTCTAAACCAGTAAAGCTTCCATGTATGGCAATACATTTTTTAAAAATGTCAGAATGCTATGCTCTGTTTTTTAAAACCAAAAAAATCTCCCCCAAGTAAACAGTGAATAGAATAGATCAGAATGGACAAAAGGATCCACAGTGTAATGTTTCTTTAAAAAAACCAAGAACTGAAACAGAGAGAAGTAAAACAGCAGCATAAAACATGTCATATCAGCATCAGCCTAACCTCAGATCTGAAATAGTCTAAGAAGGGAACAAGGACACCAACAGAGCCTGTTCTGCATGCTTGTCCAAGGGAAATTGGGACAAAAATACATCTGTGGTTTCCTGAAGAGGAAATCAAGAATAGACCAAATGGACCCTTCAAGGGAGGGAGTCAAGAGAGGGCAAGTTACTAAGTCAGCTCTGTCTCATTCCTGCTAACCTGGTTGGGATATTGGGGGAAGGTATGAATGGAGATAAATAAATCAGGGCTGAACTGGATCCCAGCTGCCCTAAGATCTTATTGTGTGGAGTGGAGGCAGGGTGGTGGCATGAGTTCTTCCCATTTTAAAAGATGCCTGTTTTTGGAAGAAAAAGAACAAGTCAGGCTGTTGCTATAGCACGATGCAAGACAAGCACCATGGTTCCCAGAAAAAGGGGATTCTTGACTCTAAGTAGCTTAAGCAGAACTCTAGAGCTCCTGTTTCAGGTGGTGTGGAATGAGAGCACTTCTCTTAGAGATTGGGAGTCTGAAGATGTGTGATGGCTGCGATGATGGGCTGTGCAGTCTGGCATATTTGCAGATCATTGAATTGGGGAGAAATCTCCTTTGGTGTAAATATTCCCAACTTGATGACTATGGGGTGTTGGGATCCTAGCCCCTAAGCTGTGGCTCCAAGCCCCAGGCAGAAGGCTGTGGGTTGGGGAGAACTGGACTGCAAGGTTTTGTTTGCAGAGCCTGTCATGGGATGTTCTGCATCCAGCTAAAATGCACTTCCAGCAGTGATAAAAATTGTTTTCAGTTGTATGCTCTTTATGGACCTGAATGATTTGTGCAGCTTGGATTTTGCAATAGAAATAAAACAACGGCAATAATATGGCAAACTCTTTGGCTGTTTCAGGAGAGGATGTCATTTGATATGAATATAGAAGGGAAATCCTATTCAATTTACCTGAAGCAACAGTGAGTAAGAGAAATAATTGGGAACTACTGTCCCTTTTCCAGTTAATTTATATAATTGCCTGAATGCTTAAGGAACCGTATAAATAGTTCAAGAGATTTCAAGGCCTGTCCATCCAAGGGAGAAGGAAATGGTCTCCAATTCTGTTCTACAGAGGAAATGAATTTATTTTCAGAAGCACATCTTCCTAGCCCTGGTTGAAAAAAAAATTTCCTTTCATTTCAAAAGGTACCCACAGAGGAACAGGGTAAAATATGAATGCAAATGTCATTGGCTTATAAGGATGAAATAGCTAGTAAATGCTCCTGCTCTTGGGTGCTTGAAGTCTTGCTCCAGGATGGAGGAGAACTTGGCCAAGAAGAAATATGTAGCCTAGAGGATTCTGGGAATCGTAGGATCGGCACATCTGGGGGGTACTAGATTGGGGAAGGCTGTTTCAGGTTATCTCTCAATCCTCTTCAATCTAAGTCACGGAAGCTGCCACCTCCCTCTGCTTTTCTTTCTTCTTTTTGTGGCCAGATGAGTGAACTTCCAAACAAGGCGTTGAGTTGCAGGAATCCACCACGTTTATTTTCTAAGAAAACGGATGGATCTTTTGAAGCCCAGAGGCCTCCTTTAGAAATCCAGATGATGCCAGAGGCTGGCATGCTAGTTTGCAGCAACTCGATTCTCCTTTCTAAAATTTAACATATAAGAAAGACAATAGGGCACTGAGCTTGGTTGACACCAAGGAGGTGTATGTGGGAACATTGTGTTTCCGGGACTCTTCCATTGTATAAAACAAGATGGAGTGATCATCTCTCTCCCTCTTTGTTTATGCCGAAATAAGTGTGTCTCTCTCTGTGCGTAAGTGCCATTGAATTCTTCTGGGTGCTTTTAAATTTCCAGTCTAACGTAGAGCCCTGGGATTTCCTGGTTGACTCCCATCCAAATACTAACCTGACTCTACTCTGTGTGCTTTCTCAGGATCAGCTAGGTTAGTTAGATGCTGTTCTCTAGCTGGGCCAAGGAAGCTGAAGGAGCCTGTTCCAGCCTTTAAAACCCCCAACTCCCTCAAAGTGAGGACTGCTGGGAGTTTTGATCCCCCCTACTTTTGGAATACCACTCTTGACGTGTTGCAAAATGCCTCACGCGGATCCAAGCTGCCCATCCCTGGTCAATAGATTTACTTCAGCCTTCAAATCACCCTACGGTTCCAGGGTACACTGAGCCAAATCTTCATGGTTCTGATAAAATATCGGTCAAGCCCCTTCACTGGAGAGCACGGTCTCAGAAGCAAGATTCACACAAACTTTCTTGAATGAGTTTTAATGCCAAGAATGAGGGGGTAAAGGACAGAACTTTGAGAACTCAGATAGGAACTATGAAGCCCTCCTTTATTAGTGAGATTATTAAAGTGGGATCTTTGAACCTGTAGAATCTCAAATTTCCTGCATGATGGACTAAGAGTTCATTTATTTGACATGCTTATAATTTTCTTATGTAATCTGTACTCTCTCTCCCTTCCCTCCCTTCTTTGCCCTGCATGTGTGTGTGTGTTTTTATTTGTAGAGCCTTTTTATCCAATTATTTTAGAGTTTATACATACAACAGAGATGGTACTCCAGTTTCTTTTGCCCCTTCCCTCCAGGTAAGTCCTTTTATCTGATTATTGTTCGATTCCACTAAAGCTAACCACTGATTCAGAAAAATAGTCCCTCAGCGATTTGAGTTTTAATCAATTGGCTGATCAGGTATGTATTAGTCTGTTTTTATTGTTACAATGTACAAAAAAACAAAAAGGAAATAACGTTTATAAGTTCTTATATTAATAAAGTATAAAACAAAAAGTAAGAAAAATAACCCCTCCAACGAACAACAGAACAATAAAACAAGCTAAACAATAAACCTGTACCTACAAAAACTCACCCACAGACTCCTGAAAGGCTTTAATGTGGTAAATAATCTTGCAAACGTTGCAGCTGTAAGGTGAGGCATAAGAAATCACCGATGTGCTCAGAAAATGGGGAGGGGGGATCCTCCAAAATGCAGCCAGAGTAAAGGTGGCCCATCCCACAATGGAAATCTACCACTTTTTTTTCTTAATCATAAAGTGAAAAGGGGGACCAAAGGTACCATGAAAAGCTGCACGAATTCTGTGGGGAGCTCATTTCAGACAAATGTTTTGGCAGTGGGAGAACTCTGTTCACTTATGATCTTGAGCTAAGTTGGAAAATCGGATGGAAATAGTCTACCTGAATAGTGGCTGTTAGTATCTGAAGAGCAGAGACCCATTTGGAATCTGAACCTAGGTACGTATATCTAGGTTAAGGTGCGCAATCTGGGGGTCATCCTGGACTCACAGCTCCTGCTCATTCAGCTATGGCAAGAAGGCCTTTGTACAACTCCATCTAGTGTGCCAGTTGTACCCTTTCCAAGACTGAGAGGCTTTTAGGTTCAAAACAGGTGGGCATGAATTTTCTCCTAGAATACAAAATGATGATGGGATTATTGGTGTGATCCAGTTTGGTTCTTTATCACCCCAATTTTAGTAGGGGTATAAATGGTGTCTTAGAGCAACGGTCTTCTGCTTCCCAAGGGGGGACCTGCTTCCAAGAAGTAATGCACTTGGACAGTGAGAATGAGAGGACCTATGTTGGATTTCCTCGTGCAACAGGTGTGGATCGGAGAGATCCATCTCTTTCTCCTTCTTCTCCTCCTCCTCTACTATAGTACTTAGACGCCTCTTGTTACAGCATAAACCATTCTTGTTTATTCTTTCTAGCGGGATTGCTATTATCAAGGCTACGTAGATGGTTATGCAGATTCAGTTGTGATGCTCAGCTCCTGCTCTGGGCTCAGGTGAGGTTTTCTAACTCCTCTCAAGCGGACCCCTTTTGTCCCTCAGTCCAACTGTTATCGCATTTGGTCCTCTCCAGAAATTCAGTCAAGGACAAAACCATGGCTGCGCCAAATGCAAGTCAAGCATCTTTAGTGTGTGGTCAAAGACCTGTACATCATAATACTCAAGAGTATGAAACAGGTTACGTGTATAAAAAAGGAGAAATCATAACACCGAGTGGGCAATCAGTCAGCTGTGCATTTTGCAAATGATGTGACAGCATCAAACACCCTACTTATTTAGCCATAGCATTAGATCTCATAAATGTAAACAATTAAAAAAAAAAAAACTACCTTCAGAATGGTGCCTCCTCCATTTCTCTTCCAAATATATTTTTTTCCTCTTTGCCTAAAGGGACCTTGGTCCCCATCTATGTCAAAATGGTCCACTAGTAGTTCTGGCTGGTCATAAATAGGTTTTTTTTTTCTTTGCATTCCTTCAATGCGAGAAAAATAATGGCAAGTTCCTACATTTTCTCATTTTCCTTAATATTCTTCCCTCCCCGCGTCTTGCCTTCTAAAGGTAGCTCCTCTGGGAAAAGAGAACATGAGTCTCTTTGCCCAAGACACTGAGCAGAAGCTAGCTAACCACGTTTTAGCTTATCACATTGGGCAAACCCAACCTCTGTGGTTAGTTTACACTTTACTACAGCTTGCAAAGCCCAGAAAATTGGCTTGAGCGAACCATGGTACCAATAACTGTGGACAAGCGCATTATAGTAAGCTACCACCTGGCTGTTCAGGTCATAGCAGAATAATGCCTGGGTGCACATCATGATACACCAATGGAGAGAAATCTAACCATTTCCTAGAGACTCGCTTTTTCAAATGGATTTCCCTTGCTTAAAAAACGATAACCTTGGAAATTGTGCTGTATGTATGTATGTATGTATGTATTTTCCTCTACCTGCCAGTGGGCTGATACAGATTCAGGACATCAGCTATGGAATTGAGCCAATCGAGTCAGCCTCAGGGTTCCGCCATCTTGTTTTTCGGACAGATTACAATGATATAGACTTTCAGATTTCAAAGCAGAATTATTCCATTAAATGGAGTACTGGAGTAACTTCAAAGAAAGACCCAGCAGAACCAGTGAGTGCTACTGCTTTTTTTGTTTTTTTAAATCATGATTAGTTGCTCAGTGGGGTCATGGGCAGGACTAACATGTCCTGCATAACCCATTTTATAATGGAGTAGAGTGGGTTAATTTTAGGTTTAAAGTAACCTCTCCTGTCCATTAAGATCCTGAAACAGAAAAACAGAATTAACAGAGAGTTAATTCTATCTTTCTACTACCAGCAGAGGCAAAATCCTAGAGTGCCCCTACAAAAAATGGAACCCTTCTAGGAACTCCATCTTGCTGCTAATTGTATTTTTCACTTATGCCCTGTATTTTTCACTTAGGCACATGAGGTAGAAGAAGGGCAGAAGGGAGTGGGCAATAGGTAGACCTTCCCCCCAGTTCTATCCACGATGGTGCTGACCCTGATCAGGCTACGGGAAGTTTTTTTCCCCTCAAAAAATAAAAATGGCTGCTCTCATTTGCCTGGGCTGTCTCTGAATGTGTGATGTGAACATCCCAGTGTAGCCATTGAATGCACAAACATAGTCCTTGTCCACTCTGACCCAGTGGCCCTTTCCAATATTTTTTTCTTCCAGGGGCGACCACAGGTATGGTGAAAACAATCAAGATGGTGGTTTTTGGTGGTACCACTGGTTTGATCCCATCCCTGCTCTCTGTAATGCTTTTCAGCAAAGATACCGAACTGACCTCCTGACCTTCTCTGTGCCCTTTCACTCACTTGCCTGCTCTCTCTGCTTTCCTAGGCAGACGTTTGTTACCCTGTCCTCCCCTAGATTGTGGGTCCAAACCTGGTGAAACCCAGAGTGAATAAAGGAGGATGATTAGTCACCAAATCCATCACTAATAACATCTTAAACTTTGTTTCTTCCTTGAATTAAAACAGATTAACTTTGCCACCCTCAGATATGTGGAAATGCACGTGATTGTGGCCAAATCTTTGGTATGTATATTTTGTTGGCTGTGTTCACTGGGAATCATTGTCTAAAATGCCTCCACAGGTAGAGTTGAGGGGAGTATAGATAGTGACGTGCTGTCTAAATTCAGCCCACCCAGTCAATGATACAGCACTTGTTACAATCAATCTAAAAAACTGGAAAATTCATATTCCTGATTAGTCATGAAGTGTTCTACCCAGGTTTCCTTTAATTCCTTGAAGCACATCTACCCTTAAGAAATATTCCTTTGAAACACATCTGTCTCGATGCAACTTTTTGTGAGAAATGACAGTCACTAACTGTCTCCAGGTTATTCTCAGTCCGTGCTGGAAATGTTCTGGCGGATTACACAAATTTATACTCAGCGAAACTCATGACAGAGTTCTTTTTATCCATGGCCCAGTGCATAATTAGGATCTCTTCATTAGCATTATTCGTTCAGTCATTCCAGCTACTGCTGGCCGGAATGAAAAAGGGAATGAAATGTTTGGGGGAAGGTTGTTTCTGACTGTACCTTACACGGAAGAGATGTTTCAGCTTGGTAAGTATGTTTGCAAACTTTTATTCGTTCAAACGCACACTTTGCATTGTCAAGTGTACATGTAAACGGTCTTCAGTGGGCTTCCTAAACATGTGTAAAGTTGATACTATTGATGAATGAGGAAGTTTTTTTTGTTTTTGTTTTGCAGTATGATTATATGGGTTCCAGTGAAGATCTTGTCACGGGAAAGATCATGCAGCTTATGAACTTCATCAATACTGTAAGTTGCGCCTATTTATGTGCTGTTAATATCTACACCAGCCATGCTTAGAACATCATGCATCTCCTTAGGCTTATGATGGCTGATTCTGTCATTGGTATATGTTCTGAATCTGAGCATGAGTCTTTCCTTGATTTATTCTTGCTCCTATTTTCAGATGTTTTACAAACTCAACGTGAAGATTATTTTGTCCTCGTTAGAATTATGGATAAACAAAGATAAAATCCCTACCACAGGAACAGCCGAGCAGCTGCTGGAGCAGTTTCTGCACTGGAAAAAGGACCACCTCGCTCTGCGACCTCATGATGTGTCTTTCTTATTTGTGTAAGAAGCAGTTCTCCCTAATTATTGAAGAATGGATTATTTGGTATTGTGTCAATATAGACAACCTACAGGATGGTCCTGTAGTCTGCCCAAGCAAGTGAAATGCAGTTGAATTCAGCAGATGAGTTGGAGCAGTTGATTGCAAGGAAGGGAAGTGGGTTGGTGGGGTAAGGAACATTGTTGAGCATGAAGTGAAGGAAGCAAGTATCACTAGATATCTGGGGTGAGGAACAAGCTGAAACATCCTGTAGTGTGATCAGCCTATTGCAGCAATGTCAGAAGTGAGTCCAATTGATATGGATCAGATAGTTGGTAGACCTAGTTGAGGACATTCTGTACTGGTCTCCCCACTGGCCTGTTGGTCAGGATTGCTGAAAGTTGCAGAGAAGAGCCTTTTCCATTGCCTGCTCTTTGGTCCTTTTAACTGGAGATGCTAAGAATTCAGCCTGAATGGCTTCCGTGTAAAAGCTGGTGCCCTATGGCTCAACGTCACTGCAAGTTGCGTTCAACTGTGTCAGATCTGTGTACTGATGGAGTAGAGTTATCTAAACTGATTGGGAATTATTCTTCCAGGTTTCAAGCAGGACTCGCCCCCCAGTTTTAAGTGGGAGGTCAGGGATTGAAACCAGGAGCTTGTTGTAACTGTAAATATTGCCATTGGGTTACATCTGATAGATGACATTTATCTCTTAACACAGAGTACATTAAAAATTCATCTTCATAATCTATCTGTTGGCCCAAAGTCAATATCCCAGCTTCCATTGAATTTTTCCATATCACCATCTTTTTCCTAATTTATAAAGTTGGGTTTCCCCATAAAGGCAATTTGGCATGGGAAAAAGGGTCAAATCTTTTTTATTAGACATTATGTTCCATAGCTCTCCAACTAACAAAATTGTTTCCAGAGATATTAGAGTTTTAGTATATTTAGATCCTAAAACTGTCCATCCAACCAAAGGTGTTTTATATGTATATTTCGACTGCCCAAATCGGAAAAGTAACACCACTTGTTGGCTTCCAGTATTTAATACTTGACAATTGGTAAGCTTAAGGATGTAGCTCCAGATTCGGAAAACTGAATCCTCCCTCATTAACTGATAGTTGTATTTTCTGTAAAGATAGAATTGAAGAATTCCATAGAAATGTTATATACAAAAAATTCTTTGTTTAGAACATTTCTATGGGATTCTTCAATTCTGAGAATATCTTTACAGAAAATACAATTTCTGTATTTTAAAGTATTTTCTGAAAATATTTTATTCATTGAGGATATTTTAAAGACCTTGAGGAAGACGTTGTGTTTTGAACCGGAGGATGAGGAATGTAAGAAAAACATTCTTCTGGTATTTGGAGCAGCTGAAGAGACTGGACAGAGCCTTTGAATAAAAAAGATAGACACATTTGAATAACTTAGTATTAGAAGAGGAAATGCCATGGATATTCCAGGGAAGAACCGCTACTCAAACAACAGATGCATATGGGAAATCACTGTAATTGTTAGAATGGCAATAATGATGCCTTTGACTTATAAAATTTGAAATATTTTATATTATTTTTATATTTATTATTTTTGTCATTCAAAGCAATTTCTTCTCTTCCTTCAGTTATAGGAACAAGGCTGGTTCAGTGGGGTCAATATTTGCCAAAAAGATGTGTTCTAAACCCAGTTCTGGTGGAACTGCTATGGTAAGTTAGTATAAATGCTCATGCTGGTTTGTCTTATTATTATTAATCACTTCCTGGTTCTGTTCGCAAAACCCACTTCATCAGATCAGTTCATAAATTCATAAGAACTAGAATTCAGGGTCTCCCGGTTTCTAGCCTGATGCCTTAACCACTGCACCAAACTATTTAGACAAATCTATTAGAATTGATTTATGGCAGTGAATTGTTGATGTATGCTCTTTGTCAATGTTTGAATTTGTTGTCTATGGTTAAATATTTTCATAGGATTTCTTTCTTTCTTTTTTTAAATAAGCAGTATAATATTGTGTTCGGAAGTTTTAATCTTGTCACTTTAGGCCATAGGGTTTGGTAGCTGAAATTGATACTGTCTTTAGATTCTCGGTCACCACTTTCATGCCCTACCTAAATTTCTGCACCACAGTATTACAGTCACACCATTAATATTCAGTTTGTAATACCTGTAGATTTTAGTAATTTAGTTATTTTTATGTACTGTCCAGACATTTGTATTTAGTCATTTTTAGCATTATGTATAGTACTATTATATAATAGTATACCTCTAACATAGATTTACATAGTGGTATTTATCACTGCAACAGTTAGAACCGGTCACAGAACAACCGATTGGTTCAAAATAGGGAAAGGAGTACGACAAGGCTGTATACTGTCACCCTGCTTATTTAACTTATATGCAGAGTACATCATGAGAAATGCCAGGCTGGAAGAATCACAAGCCGGAATTAAGATTGCAGGGAGAAACATCAACAACCTCGTATATGCAGACGATACCACCCTAATGGCAGAAAGTGAAGAAGAACTAAAGAGCCTCTTGATGAGGGTGAAAGAGGAGAGTGCGAAAGCTGGCTTGAAACTCAACATTAAAAAAAGTAAGATCATGGCATCTGGACCCATCAATTCCTATCAAATAAAAGGGGTAGAAATGGAAGCAATAATAGACTTCATTTATTTGGGCTCCAAGATCACCGCAGACAGAGACTACAGCCATGAAATTAAAAGACGCTTGCTCCTTGGGAGGAAAGTTATGGCAAACCTAGATAGCATATTAAAAAGCAGAGACCTCACCTTGCCGACAAAGATCCGCATAATCAAAGCTATGGTTTTTCCAGTAGTAATGTATGGCTGTGAGAGCTGGACCATAAAGAAGGCTGAGCGCCGAAGGATTGATGCCTTTAAACTGTGGTGCTGGAGAAGACTCTTAAGAGTCCCCTGGACTGCTAGGAGGTCAAACCAGTCAATCTTAAAGGAGATCAACTCTGATTGCTCATTGGAAGGATTGATAATGAAGCTCAAGCTCAGATACTTTGGTCACCTAATGCGAAGAGAGGACTCTTTGGAAAAGACCCTGATGCTGGGAAAGATTGAAGGCAAAAGGAGAAGAGGACGGCAGAGGATGAGATGGTTAGATAGCATCACCGAAGCAATGAGCATGAAACTGAGGGAGGCAGTGAAGGACAGGAAGGCCTGGCACGATGTGGTTCATGGGGTCATGAAGAGTCGGACACGACTTAACGACTGAACAACAACAAATTTATCACTGATTTTGAAGATCTCTCTCTCTCTCTCTCTCTCTCTCTCTCTCCCCATCCATCCATCCATCCATCCATCCATCCATCCATCCATCCTTAGTGGTATTGGCACCATATTTCTATATTTATGCTAGCACCTTAAACCCCAGTCATTCTTATAGTATGCATGTTAAATTACTGGCATAATGGAGTGACTTTAATTTTAGCACTGAATGTAAATTTGGCTGGCCAATGACCAAAATAAAGGACTATTCTATTCTATTGTGAAATATATATGTACTTTTCAGATTCTTTTTCTCTTTATCACAACAACAGCAGCAGCAGCAGCAGCAGCAGCAGCAGCAAGAACGAAGCTTGAAATACTTAGAAACTTCTTGAAAATACAATGGTTAAAACAGGGTCTATGTCTGTCCCGTGGGCAGATAAACTTCTGAACAAAGCTTTTCAGGTTATAAGTTCCAAGATGTTTCCAAGATCCTTAAAGACTCATCAGAACTAGAATGTGAGCGTTTCGTAGTTCGCTATTACTGCTTTTAATGGATTTCTGCTTTTTCTTAGTTTCACAATGGGATGACACTGGAAACCTTCTCAGTTATAGTGGCACAGTTGCTGGGGTTTAGTGTGGGACTGTATTTTGATGACTACAGAAAATGCCACTGTTCGGGGACAATCTGCTTGATGAATACCAAAGCAGGGTAAGCCTATATAACATTTGTTGTTTTACCATCAACCTGGGGTCAAGGATCAAGTGGTGTGGTGGTGGACTTTTGAAATCCTAAGTAGCACCAATCCAATTAAGTTGATGTTGGTGACTCTCCTATGGAAGTGAACAGTTTCCATTTATCCTTGAGCAGATGGTGCTAAAACTAGCCTTTGGGGATTGTTGAAGACACCCAGCCTTCTACCCCTAACTTGGAGCTGTCCCAACACCAAATATTTGGCAGTTGGTCATAAAGGAGAGGAGCTGTATCACAGATGGAGTTATAGAGTATGCTAAATTTCTCTGTGTGTAGTCTGCCAGTTGACTGGTTGAGGCTCCTGTGGGCACACCTCTCTGGTCACTGTCACTGCCTTCCATAGCTATTTTGGCTTAGGCAGCAGGGGAGACCAGACATCTAGTTTGTGCAAGGCCTGACCCACAATTTGCAGAATACCATTCAAATGTTACACAGATTACTGGTCTTCTGAAACACAGCAATATCTGTTCTGAATCATGCATTCACATGTTTTTCAAAATCTAGTAAGTATGCTGGTCAGTTTAAATTGGGAAAGAGATATTTCACTGGCTTTGTCCCAAATGAGTGTTCTATATGATGGATGGGTCCATGATGAAGTGGAAGGGAGGTCTCTGAATGTGCTATATGAACACTTTCCTTTTTCATCCTGCAACCCTCCTCCACCCAGTCAAGCTGTCATCTGGAGTACTTTTGGGACACGGGTCCAGAAGATGAGTAGAACTGTGCTTAGAAATAGCTAGAGTGACAGGTTACTGGTCGTGAGCACTGCCATCATGGCCACCCATCATTCAAACAAATTACCCAAGCTTGTCCCACACACTTTAAGGAGAACAATTAATTGTGGGCTTTCTTGTAAGCTGGAGATGGTAGGTGAAAGGGGACATAAATTAGGGGAATCCACCAATCACTGCCCTTAAATTGTCCTGAAGGAAACGAGTGGACAGGACCATGTGGACAGGACCATGTGTTCCTGAGGCAGATCAACACAAATTACACACTTTTGAGGCAAATTGTACACATGTTCCTGAGGCAGATCAACACATTTTTCTGCTGACTCAAGGACCAGAAGAATGCATATTAATGTGGCCATGAGAAAGAGTCCCTGGCCTGGCAAAATGAGGGATGGGGAACAGTTTTTTTATGCCAGGGTGCATAAAAAGCTATGAACAGGGAGGGAGTGTGGGATGAACCACAAGGAGAACCCAACAGTGTGGTGTTTAAGCAGCCATTTCCTACATTCAGCCATCTCTTCTCTTTCTCTCTCTCCTCCACATGCTTCCTTCTCTTTCTCAGCATTTATCTTCTTTCCACCTCACTGTCGCCACTACCACATGGTTTGTCATGATATCAGAAGCTGGCCAATGAATAAGCATAGTTTGCTTAGAAAACCCTCCCATTTCCCTGGGCTGTCATAGAAGATGAGAAGATATATCAGCCTGAGTCTTGTCTATGTAGCCGTGGGTTGTGTCTCCTGTTTCAAACCCACTGAGTGCTAAACGTCAGCTAGTCCAGTGGTCATGATGTACTGGTTTTCCTTTCAGTGCCACCCAAGTCTATTCAGAGCTGTGTTTTGCCCTTGCAGACAGTCCAGTGGCATCAAGACCTTCAGCAGCTGCAGCATCAAAGATTTCCAGAATTTCCTCAACTCTGCATTGTCTCAATGTCTTCTGAACAAACCACAGATTGATATCTCCTACCGAGCCCCCCTCTGTGGCAACCGAGTGGTAGAAGATGGAGAGCAATGTGACTGTGGCACAGTGAAGGTTTGGAAGAAAAAGGGGGAAAATCAGAGAGAAAAAGCAAATGAAGGATCTTGTTAAAATAAGAACTAAAAATAACAAGTAACTGCCCAGGATGATGGACAATCCAGTCCTGTTACTGAGGCAGGCATTTGAGCTATTTTATACAAGAGGTTAACTTTTTTACTTGGTTATCATGGAATGTAAGGGCTGTGTAATGGTTTGTGGGAAAGACCTTGGGAGATGGGGTGAAGAGATGCTGCCTAGGGAACGGTCGGGTAAGAGAAAGCATAGCCCGCAGCTGCATAATGGGCGGAGAAAGAGGCTCAGAAGGGACCCTCCCTAGTTTCTCAGATTGTAAAGGAGGCAGCGGGAGATTTGTAATTTCAGACTTGCAAGATTGATATCAGCTTTCCCTGGTAGACCAGACAGGAGACATGACCAGATGAGCTAATTCTACTTTATTGTAAAGCTACATTAACAGAATCTTGCAAGCCTGTTAAGTCTCCCAGATCAAAAAAGTCAAGATGGTGTATGCAATCTGCCTGCCCTTTGAGGCAGACAAGAAGCACCAACCATGAGTATTAACAGTACCTTTATTGTTATTACAGTAACAGAATCTTGCAAGTCTGACAGCACCTCTCCCCTCCCTTATTTTTACTTTCCCAAAAACTAGGGAGAGTCCCTTCTGAGACACCTTCTTCAATCCCTCCCCTCCTTTGGACTCAAATTTCATTTATCAGACCATGGTCTAGGCTGTGGCTCTTCCTCCTCTCTCCCAAGATCATTCCCACAGACCATTAGACAACCGCACAACTGACTCCTGCCCCCCGTTTCTTCTCTCTGAATTCCTTTTTATTTTACATTGAATTTTTAAAAATTTAAATGTAATAGTTATCTGAAAGCACAAAACAAGACAAAGAGCAGGAGGAATTAAAGAGCCAAAAGAAAAGAGATTTTTAAGCTGTATAAAAGTGAATACAAATTTTTGAAGTAATGTTAAATTCGTACTGCAAATCAGGCCTGATATTAATTGAGCATATCAAAACCATTATTAAGAAGCAAATCTAGAATATGGATTTGGTTCCCTGTCCCTTTTTTATGTCTGTTGCATGTAAAAAGAGATGGCATTTGAGTGATGTGGTTGTGGAGGTCACCTTGACTTTTTTGAACCCTTTGCGGTTGCCCCTGGCCTCTATTGAAACACCTCCATCAAAAGACCATCCACCAGAGCCGCCGAGGCAGCCTGTTTCACTGTTATACCACTCTTATTGTTAGGATTTTATTTCTAGTGGCCAACCAAAATCTGCTTCTTTGGAGTGTAAATTCTGCATTTGTGGTCTTGTCTTCTGGAACAGCTCTGAACAATTCTACCCCATCTTCATATACTGGAAAATAGCTCTCATGTCTCTGCACTCTTCTTTTCTGCAGGCCACATGTCCAACTGCGGATATCTGCGGTGTGTGTGTGTGTGTGTGTGTGTGTGTCAAAACAACCAAGAGGGCAGTCTGTTGTTGTTCAGTTGTTAGGTTGTGTCCGACTCTTCATGACCCCATGAACCATATTGCGCCAGGCCTTCCTGTCCTTCACTGCCTCCCTGAGTTTGCTCAGTTTCATGCTCATTGCTTCAGTGATGCTATCTAATCATCTCATCCTCTGCCGTCCTCTTCTCCTTTTGCCTTCAATCTTTCCCAGCATCAGGGTCTTTTCCAAAGAGATCTCTCTTTGCATGAGGTGACCAAAGTATCTGAGCTTGAGCTTCATTATCAATCCTTCCAATGAGCAATCAGGGTTGATTTCCTTTAAGATTGATTGGTTTGACCTCCTAACAGTCCAGGGGACTCTCAAGAGTCTTCTCCAGCACCACAGTTCAAAGGCATCAATCCTTCGGCGCTCAGCCTTCTTTATGGTCCAGCTCTCACAGCCATACATTACTACTGGAAAAATCATAGCTTTGATTATGCGGATCTTTGTCGGCAAGGTGAGGTCTCTGCTTTTTAATATGCTGTCTAGGTTTGCCATAACTTTCCCCCCAAGGAGCAAGCGTCTTTTAATTTCATGGCTGCAGTCTCCGTCTGCAGTGATCTTGGAGCCCAAATAAATGACGTCTGTTACCGCTTCCATTTCTACCCCTTCTATTTGCTAGGAATTGATGGGTCCAGATGCCATGATCTTAGTTTTTTTAATGTTGAGTTTTAAGCCAGCTTTCGCACTCTCCTCTTTCACCCTCATCAAGAGGCTCTTTAGTTCTTCTTCACTTTCTGCCATTAGGGTGGTATCGTCTGCATATACGAGGTTGTTGATGTTTCTCCCTGCAATCTTAATTCCGGCTTGTGATTCTTCCAGCCTGGCATTTCTCATGATGTACTCTGCATATAAGTTAAATAAGCAGGGTGACAGTATACAGCCTTGTCATACTCCTTTCCCTATTTTGAACCAATCGGTTGTTCCGTGACCGGTTCTAACTGTTGCTTCTTGGCCCGCATACAGATTTCTCAAGAGACAGGTAAGGTGGTCTGGTACCCCCATCTCTTTAAATATTTGCCACAGTTTGAGGTCAGTCACAGGGCATGAAAAAAGAAGGCAGGGCTTTGATTGCATGGTGGGGCCACCATGTTGATTTTTTTGACCCCTCCTCCCTCAGAGACCCCTTCCCTCCAACTGTTCCTCTTAAGCTTTTCCTTCCTTGTTTGCTTTCTTCTAACCTCTCAGCCTGCTTCTTAGGGCAAGGTAGTTGCACTGCATGATCTCCAGCCTTAGATCTCTAAAGGAAAGTAGACTCACCTTGGGGAACACATGAGGACGCTACTAAGGGGGACGTGCAGAAAAAAATCATTGCACAGTCCTGAGACAGCCTTGGACAGGCTTTCAAGACTGATGCCAGCCCTTTGAGGTAGTCCAGATCAAGAACCAGGCGTGGCAGGGATTCTGGGAGTCCTCTTTATTGCTGTAGGGCAGAAGAACAGAATTGTCAGGGTCTCTCTTTGCCTCATTTTGCAGCAGTCAAAATCGAGGTGGGCTTATTTTGAGTCTCTCCTTCACGGTTGGGTCTTTTCCTTCCTTATCGACAAGATTAGCTCTAAATTCCTTGACAATTTACCATCAGGTACCAGCATTTTATAAGAAGCCACAGCGAAAGAGAAACCAGGTGTTGAGTTTGCTTAGGCATCCCAGCCAGTTAAAAGACTTTGAAAGTCTGGGTTATGGCCGTACAGGGAGTCCCCAGTTTAAGAACGAGTTCCATTCCCAAGGTCTGTCCTTAAGTCAAATTTGTATTGTAATGTATCAGGTAAGGTGCAGTTAATGTGTCTCTCTCTCTCTCTCTCTGTCTCTCATCTCTCTCCAAATATATCAGAGGAGAACACAATGTTGGAAAAACAGCTAGCTTGGCCATTTTTAATATGTGTGTGGGCTTGCATGCACATCTCTGCACATGTCTAGAAATCAGAGGGTGCCATCTAGTGGTGCCAAGGATCCTGTTTTGCTGACTTCCACTTCAATGGAATGGTTATGATAAATATTTCCTTGTTTAAATAAACAGTGTCTATGTTCACCCAGGCCTTTTATGTAGACCAGTGTTTCTCAACTTTGGCAACTTTAAGACGAGTGGACTTCAACTCCCAGAATTCCCCAACCAGCAAGGCTGGCTGGGGAATTCTGGGAGTTGAAGTCCACTCGTCTTAAAGTTGCCAAGGTTGAGAAACACTGATTTAGACTGTGTGATGGTCTCTTGTGCAAATCCGGAAAATGGGTTAATTTAGTAGCTAGATTAAATGCACTATGTGAACTCCCATACCCACTGGACTCTGGGTGGGTATGGGGGCCTGATCCTCTGCCTAGGGTGTGTTATGACCTCCCACTTCAGCTTATGGGACGGCTATTCCATCTCTCCAAACATGATCCAAGCCTTCTGTGAGCTGATTGATGCTATAATGCTCAGCTCCCCCATATATTCCTTTGTTTGCAGGAATGTGAAAACCATCCTTGCTGTGAATCGGATTGCACCTTGAAAAGAGGAATGCAGTGTGCCCAAGGAGACTGTTGTTGGGAGAGAAGATGCAGGGTAAGTGCCAGTTAAAATGGTGCTCATGCTCCTTTGTCACCTGCATCACAGGGCTTCCACTGCACAGGCGTGGCCACCATTTTGGCTTTTTTGACACCCCTGCTCCCCAGTAGATGCCCCTGGTGTCAGTCAGGTACACCCCATTTCCTTCAACAATGTAAAGCAGGGGTACCATCTGGTGCTCCAGAACATGAGTGTTTGCCAAGTGGACTCTTCTTCAAGCATTTGAAGCCAAGAAGCCTTCATATGATGAATCGGCTAAGATCACCTTCTTCTTCCCACTGATCTGAGAGAAAACTTTATAGAAGGTACTAAGCCTTCCAAATAAGCAGAGATTCGTACGGTACGATTGCTTTGAATCAGGTGGCAATCCTGCAAATTCTATCAAGTTACCCAAGGGGGCCAAAGATTTGTTGAGGCATGAAGGAGTGAGAAAGACCAGGTACATTCTAAATCAGTGTTTCTCAAACATGGCAACTTTAAGAGGTGTGGGCTTCAACTCCCAGAATTCCCTAGCCAGCATCCTGGGTGGGGAATTCTGGGAGTTGAAGCCCACACATCTTAAGGTTGCCAAGTCTGAAAAAACAGTGTGGCCAAAAGTCAAGATGGTGGCCATGATGGTGTGATGAAAACTCCACGTGTTTTTTATGTGCAGAGCTTTGATCACACTGTCACAGTTCCACTTGACTTTTTTTTAGTCATACCCTGTGAATACCCCTGTTTACATCCATAGGAATCTGGCCTTCTGATTTCTGATGATGTCAAGTTGCACACTTCGACATTGTGTCAAGAAGCCCTTCCTTCTCCATGCAGGAAGAAGCCCGTCTCCCTGCATGGATTTCACAGATGACCCCCAAGCTCTAACATTATGAGAGAGCAAAGCGTCTCTCCATCTATTTCACATGATTTTATGTTACGGAAGTGCCCAGACCAGCCACAATGACATCATGAGTATCATGAAGTTGTTGAATGGATTAGGTCTATTATGTAATGTCACTAGTGCAAATTACATAATTGGGTGTCACTTGCACGATGATTCTGTTGATGTCCCCTTGCTCCTCTGTAGACACCAGTAACCAGTGCTTATTTTCTTTTGCATAATGGTCGCTTTCCTTTCTGTGTTTGATGGGGGTAATGAAACAACTCAAGAGGAGCTGCAGGACTTCACTTCCCAACACTTTGGTGCCACACTTCTCCCTCATATAATGCGCAGCTTGATTCCTGGTTCAGGTGGATCACAGGAACTCGGGCTGGAGTCTTTGTTCTTTCTGTCTTCCAGCTGAAGGCAAGAGGTACCTTATGCAGACAACCGCCAGACGAGGACTGCGATCTCAAGGAGTTTTGCAATGGGACCTCAGCGGAGTGCTCGGAAGATCATTATGTCCAGGATGGGCAGTGGTGCGAAAGGGAAAGCGGGGTTTGCATGAGAGGAGTGTGCCAAAGTGCGGATCGATGGTGCCGAAAAATATTCGGACAAAGTAATAAAAAATGTTTCTCTCCCTTTAACCTCTTTGCTTTCCATCTTTGTTCTTTTCCACTGTGTTTTTGTAAATGAAAGTAGAACTGACTTTGGGATAGAGAAGGAATGAGCAAGCCATTGGGGGGGACGGTGGGGGGGCTTGGAGATTACTCAGTCCTGAGATAGAGGGAAAGGGGAGAAAGAAACTCAAAATAAGCCCACCTTGATTGGGCAGAGAGAAATGTGGGCAGGCGTTCTACCTTGCTGCAGTGAAGAACTTTCCTGGAATCTGCCATCCCTGTGTCTTGACCTGGTCCACCTCAAGGTCTGATATCAACCCTCTCCATGTTTTTCTCTGCCCTATCTTATACTAATCAAAACAAGCAGGGCTATTTTGAGTTTCTTATGTTTCCTTCTTTCTCAGCACTATGGTGACTTTTCTAAAAGTCTCCCTACCCAACTCCCAACTCCCACCCCAACATCTCCCCTTTCTTCTCTATCGCCAAGGTCAGCTGTATGTTCCTTTACATTTCTATTCCCCCCCCCCACTCTTGTCTCATTTTTCAATCTTTTCTGCCCTTCAAACTTGGAGGTGGGGGTGAATTTCAAGGGACGCAAGCCAGACTTCTTCTTTAGGGCCAGGGGCATCTGTGGGATGTGTGTGTGTGTGTGTGTGTGGCGGGGGGGGGGGGGAGAGAGAGAGAGAGAGAGAGAGAGAGAGAGAAGCCAAGATAAGAATGCATGTGAAAATGGGGGTTGGGTTTTGGTCACAAAGTTGTCCTGCCCTCCTGAGAATTTTGATCCCCTCTTGCAGATACTTCTGTTTCAGGGTAACACTACATGCTTATTTCAAGATTAAGCAATTCTTAAATAAGAGCCTGGAAGAAGGAATTGGGGGAATCTGGGGATTTCAGCATCCCAAGTTTTTATTGCTACAGTATTTCAACATATTTTTTCCAGTTAAGACTTTCCTCCCATATTGGTTGCTCATAACTCTTCCTAGTAGTTTTGTATGCAACTCTCTCCATGATAAAGTTACCAGGGTAATTATGTGCATTTATTATAATATATCCTTACATTAAAAGTAAGAGGAAATACTTTCCCCTCCCTCCCTCCCTCCCTCCCTTTCTTCTTTCTTCTTTCTTCTTTCTTCTTTCTTCTTTCTTCTTTCTTCTTTCTTCTTTCTTCTTTTTTCTCCATTTATTCTTCCAAATTTTTGAGCCGAGAATGAGAAATGGTAAGAGGTTCCTTTCTCTCCTACTTGTCTTTACAAGATGGAGGCCCCTTTGTATCTTTCTTTTACCTCCCCTGTCAAAGCTGGGAAAACTGATAAATCATGGAGGATCATCCTCTTCTCCATCTTGGGTTAATCCAATCAGGAGTGTCTGCAGGGTATGGTAGAAAAAGTCAAGATGGCTGTGATGGTGCAATCAAAGTTCTGCCTTTAAAAAGGTGTGTTGCCCCCTTGATTCCAAGAGGGGAGGGAAAACCTCCCTATACTCAGAGACAGGTCACTCGTGTTTGCTTTCTGAAGCTTCTGTGATCGGACGTGGTTCAGAGAATGAGGTGGCCATATCATTTTGGAAAGGTCTCTTTCCTTTGAAGTTGGGCACCAATGAACTCTTGAAATTTTCTACCAGATTTGTGGGCAAAAAAATAAAAAATGGATGGAGCATTCCTCAGAATTCATCCAAGGGAGGAAGAAGTTATCTCAAGCATTTACTTCTTAATGGTGATAGGAGCACTCCTCCTTAAAAAAATGTTGTCAGGAGGAATTCCATACAGGATGCTACCCCTCCATCAACTGGGGCTAAAGGCTTGCTGAAACAAATCAGATTTCCGTTGTTTGTGGAAGGCCAACATGGCAAGCCCTGCATCTACCTCTGGGGGGAGAGTGTTCCAAACAGCGGGGCTACCATGGTAACATTGTGCCATCAAATCCACCCCCACATATTTCTCTCGGGGTGGGAGCAGTATTCTCAGCAGACCCCCCTCAAAATAGCCAGAATGGGTCTTCTTCTTGGGCCTCAGGCCTTTGACAGAACATTTTGTCCCTGGTAAGGTCGGACCTGTACTGTATTTTGCAGACTCCAGAAGCGGAACTCCTCAATGCTATGAAGAAATTAACAGTCAGAAGGACAGGATGGGTCACTGTGGCTCTACTGCAAGAGGATACCAGAGCTGTCAGTGGCAGTATGTTGGCACACAAGCAAACCTAACTTGATCAAGTTTCTGCTCTGTTACTGTTGTCATTCTCTTGAACTCTCCAAGGGTTATGCTGTTGCATAGTTGTACAGTAATGAAATCAAGCTGTTGGGTTGACAGGGTGGAAAATGTATTGGTTAGGAGTCACAATTAGTCAAATACCAAAACAATACTAATAATAATGGAGGAGCCCTTGAGGATCCAAGCCAGAGGCACAGAGCTCCCGTCACCCTGGAGATAGCACTGCCTCCCATCACCAGCATAGCTGGTGTTGTATATATTATTTATGTATTTATTAGATTTTTATCCCGCCTTTACTGTTTTTTATAAATAACTCAAGGCAGTGAACATACCTGATACTCCTTACTCCTCCTGTTTTCCCCTCAACAACAACCCTGTGAGGTGAGTTGGGCTGAGAGAGAGGGACTGGCCCAAAGTCACCCAGCTGACTTTGAGGACTGCTGCCTGGATTCAAAACTGACACGAAGCAATGATACAGTGTCCTTGATTTTGTTTTAAGGTGTTGCGTGAATCCTGCTCATTTTACCTCTTTCTTTGATCTGCTGCCTTAATTTTGTATAGGGAATTCCTATTCACCTGTAAGGAAAAGCAGTGGTCACCGATTAGGTTGAGTACAAATAATCGCCAGCGAGTCGATGTTTATGCTGTTCTCTGCCTCCTGAGTTTTAATATTTTGGGGAATAGCCAAAGCCTTTATGGAAATAAAATCAAACCAAGAGTCCCAGCCAGCCCTCAAAAAACATCTCCCAAATCATATTGCTAACATTTGGGAGTGCACATTTTGAGGGTGCATCTTTCCCATCCATGTCTACTCTTAATCCTCTTACCTCTTCCCCAAACCACAAGAAACAGTCATCTATTCTTAAACAAATCGGGATTAACCAAAATAACAACAACGAGTTCACCTATTCCCAACCAAATCAACTGTATATTGGCTGAGGTTAGAATATTTGTTCTTCAGGACATCTGCTGTCCTGTGAGTGTGAAACTGTGCTCCACTCTCAGTTTCTTTATATTCAATTTGCAGAGACCTTAAGTGTGGCAAGCTGGTCTGCGAATATCCAAACAGAGTGCCTTTCTTTATGGAAAATGCGGCCATCATTTACGCAAAAGTGCAGAATCGCTTATGCGTCACTTTAGATTACATGAAGGGGCCGGGAGTGAAAGATCCATTTCTGGTTCGCGATGGTACTAGCTGTGCAAAAAACAAGGTAAACGTTTCAATTTGGGGTACAAAAACAATCGGATGTATCTGATTTCAGGTCTGATCTAGGGGCCTATCACAGTGGATCACCTATTCAGCATTGTTTTGGTCCAGTCTTGCTCCTCTACCCCAAGGGGATCCAGAAAGTCAAGACTGTGCCTTGCCTTGGTTGATCGAAGCAAAAGCTTTGATTGTGCAGGCAAGGCTGCCATATTGCCTTTTTTCACACACACACACACACGCACAACCACACCCACCCTGTGGACATCACCACCCTTGCCGCTAGTATTAAATGACGTTCCAGCTCTGAATGTGTAGATTTTATTTAGCTGAATATTTTGTATATTTATATCCTCCCTTAAGGTAGCATCGTCTTCCCTTCTAAACTAGCAATCACCTTTATATTACGGCTAAAGTTCCAAAGTTTTATTCTGAGGGTTCAAAACGTTCTGGTTTCATGCAGTTAGTGAACTCAGGCAATCTAGTTTATTTATTATCTTATATGCAATGATCCTAGGCAGGTCACAACAAAACCCACACAACAGCAATAAATCCGTCATACTACCTGTACGAAGGAGCACCACACTCCCTGCCCTGGTGCGTTACATCCATCAGTTGTGGGCTCCTCCCCTCCCTAGCCCAGTGCCTAGGGGAAGAACCAGGTCCTCACCCCCTTTGGGAAACCTAAAACGGGAGCAGCCCTCCAGATCTCAGGGGGGAGGCTGTTCCAAAAGATCTGGGCAGCTATGGAGAAGGCACCCTCTGATAACCTGGCCTTGTGCCATTCAGGGCTTTAAAGGTGACAACCAGCACCTTGAATTGCAACCAGAATGGAAATTGCGCAGCCGTGGTGTAAGATGGGCAGGCTGAGAGTCTAGAACTGCACATGCTGCTGCATGCTGAATCAGTTGTAGCTTCCAGGTGGTCTTCAAGGGCAGTCACATGTACAGCGCATTGCATCATGCAGACAGGAAGTGACTAAGGCATGAGTGACTCCAAGCAAGGCCTCCTGGTCCAGGAATGGGTGCAGTTGGCGCATAAGATGAATTTGTGCAAACAACCCCCTGGACATATATTGAATAGGAGAGTTGAGAGACCCAAGCCCTGAGGCTTCTGACATAAGAGGGGCCTAGGGCTGGACCTCTCCCACCCTACCAACACCAACTGGAGCCAGCCATGGAGGACAGAGGACAACCACTGCAAGCAGTGTCCCCCATTCCCAACCCCTGGAGCCAGTTCAGAAGGATACCATGATCAATGGGTATTGAAACCTGCCGAGAGATCCAGGAAGGGCTAGGATGGACACACCCCCTCCATCGCAAGCCCTCCAGAGGTCATCCACAAGTGCCTCCAGTGCTGTCTCAGTACTGTAACCCCACCTGAACCCTGACTGAAAAGGGTCCAGATAATCCACTTCACCCAAGGTGTTCCGAAGCTGGACACCTACCATCCTCTCAACAACCTTCCCCAGGTTGGAGACTGGATGAGAGTTATTCAGTACTGTCAGGTCTGAGGATAGCCTCTTGAGGAGGGGATGCACCACTGCCTCCTTCACTCCATCCTGGAAGAAGGAATTAACCACTGTTTGAACCCAACCACCTGCAACTTCTTGGGAGGCCTTAACCAACCAGGAGAGGCATAGGTCCAGAATACAAGTGGCAGAGCTCACACCAACAAGACCTTGTCCACTCCTCGCAAATAACCAAGCCCAGAAGTGCCTCGGTCACTTCCACAGGACCTGCCCAGCAGAGTCCAATGTTTTGTCTGACAGGTGCCTAGAATAGTCCTCACAGAGGCCTTGCAAGGGCTTACCCAGCATCTTCTGACCCAGAAGGGCTCACCCAAACAGGTGTGGGTGCCTGGCTATCTTCAGACGCAATAAGAACAGAGAAGTAAGCACAATTTACTGCTCTTACCACCATGAGGTAACTTCTAATAAAGGCTCTTACCTGTGCCTGGTCAGCTTCATCCTTTGTCTTCCTCCAGCAGTGCTCTAGGCATCTCTTGTAATATTTCATCTCCCAGGGCAACTCTGTAAACCAGGGCACCCCATGGGACCTACCATCATGTGCAGAGAACGCACACAGGCACAATCTGATCCAAGGCCCTTGTTGCATGCTTATTCCAAGCTCCTACTAAGGCCTCAGCTGAACCATTTAATCATGATGTTGAATTAATTAACACCCTCTAAATCATTGTTTTTCAACCTTGGCAACTTTAAGACGTCTGGATTCCAACTCGCAGAATTCTCCAGCCAGCATACTGGCTGGGGAATTCTGGGAGTTGAAGTCCAGACATCTTAAAGTTGCCAAGGTTGAGAAACACGGCTCTAAATAATGATAGTAATAACATATGGTAAGACTCACAAATAGCCTAAGTGAAGTTATAGAGGTTCTGGATCACATCAAAAGGCAGAGAGAATTTGTATTTTTTAATCTTCCTTTCACATAAAAAGTTCCATGGACAATAGCATATTACTGGATTATGCAAACCCTCCAATATGTTAATTTTTAAACAATCTTAAATGCAGGGCTGGAGACATTAAAAGATACGACAATCCAAAACGATTCTCAATTCTACCACTTAATCTTACTATCTCATCCAGCATAAGTTTCAGTGTCTGACTTGGTGAAATAATTTATTTTTATTTTTTTTCCTTTTTCCTTTGTAAGATTTGCATGAATCAGAAGTGTGTAGATCGAGCAATAATAAGACTGACTTGTGATGCAGAAAAAAATTGCCATGGGAAAGGAGTGAGTAAAAATAAAATCTGGGGTGCCAAAGGGATTGTTCACTATTGCACATCTACATTGATTTAGCCATCATTCCTTCTCCTGGGGAATTACAAGAAATGTCATTTTTGAGGAGCAGCAAATGTTAATTCCCATGGGGTGGAGGGCTAAGCAATTAAACAGAAATATGATAAAACCAATACAAATTTGTCCTGAAAATGTGCAATGGGCAGGATTTTTTTCGATCAGTGAAACCCCCCCAGACCAATTTTTCTGGATTTGAACAACATTCCTTCTCTACATCAGTCCACTGATGATGTTACCAAAGCAATTAATGTCTGCAAGGAAAATTCCAAGCACAGAGAACAGCAAGAACCCAACAATTACATCATTTGCACAACAATGACATGTGCAATGCCTATGACATCATTATAGCTTCTACCAGATGTTTATACTGTGAGCCAAGATAATTTTTTCTGCGAGGAGACAGACCATTTTTGTTGACCTGATAGCTAAGGAGGGAAGGATTCAACCTGCATATGGTCCTGATGGAAGTCTCCACTCCACTTTGCTACTGGGGTTCAGGGTTAAATGAATGAAAATTAAGAATGCTATAACTGGAAACCAAGCTGTTAATTTGCTACCTGCAAATACTTGCAGGTGTATTTTCTTATTTCTGTAAGTTTTCAACTCCTGGGGCTGAGGGATAAAAAAAGGAACATTCTGAGTTCTGCAGATATTCTTCAAAAATGCATGACAATAAATCAGCTGGGATAGATCTTTCTGTTTGCTTGGTGCCCTCAGGCTCTCTCTCAGTGGTACTGGGTTTCTCAGTACTAAAAGCAGAGAACCCTGGAGTCCTTGGGGTTCTCTGAGCTTGGTTCTTTTCTTGCAAATGTTTCATTACCCAGCTACGTAACATCTTCAGTGCTAAAATGGGATGAGGTTTGCTCTCTATTTATATACTGTGGCTTGCTTTGCCAGTGCTGGTGGGGTGGGGGTTTTGTTTTGCTCCTCTGCTAGTTCCTTGATTAGGGTATTGTTCACTGCTTGATTGTGTGCCTGGTGGTAACCTTTGCTTTTCTGGGTGATGATTGCTGGTGAGGCGATCTTCTGATCTTTTGTCTCTTTTGAATAGTATGTAGATGCTGTTTATCTCTATGTGTCTGTTAGTTGCTACCTTGTCTGAATACCAGGCTTCCAAGAATTCTCTTGCATTTTTGGATTTAGCCTGGTCTAAAATGCTGACAGTTTCCCAGTTAAAACTATGGTTGAGTCTGTCCATGTGTTGTGAGATTAAGGAGTTTTCATCATGTCTTCTGACTGCTAGTTGGTGCTCGTGGATGCACTCTGCCAGTCTTCTGCCTATCTGTCCTACATTGTGTTTGTTACAGTCCTTACACTGTATGTTGTAGATGACTCCTGTTTTTTCTTCTTGGGCAACTGGATCTTTTGGTTTACTTAGGATATTTTGGAGTGAGTTTGTTGGTTTGTGTGCTACAGAGATACCATGTGGTTGTAATAGTCTGTTGGTGGTTTCGGAGATGTTTCTGATGTATGGCAGTGTGATCCTTTTCATAGCTTGTGTTGGTTGTGTTGTAGTAGGTTGAGTGGTCAGGCACTTTTTGATAAAGATGTGTGGATATCCATTTTGTTGGAAGATGTTGTACAGGTGGTCTTTTTCCTTTTTCTGCTGTTCTGGGTTGCTGCAATGTGTTTGTGCTCAGTTGAATAATGTTCTTACACAGCTCCTCTTGTGGGAGGTTGGGTTGTTATTTTGGTAATGGAGTACTTGATTGGTGTGGGTTGTCTTCCGATAAACTTGGGTTTCTAATTTACTGTTGTTTCCTTTGCTGATGAGGATATCCAGGAAGGTGTCGTGATCCCGCTGCACGCACACGCACACACAAAGGAGTCTATGGTCTGATACAATCACCAGTTTGCCTGACAGCAGCGTTATCGAGTCCACTCCGGGCAGTGCAGGAAGCAGGAGCGTACCCAGTCCGAGACAGGGCACATGGCAGCAATTTCCAGAGGAGATGTGAGCGAGACACGAGCGAGACACAAGTGAGACACAAGCAGTCACAAGCAAGACATGAGCAGGTAACTAGACAGTTGTCGTTACCGAAGACTCCCCTTCTACTGAGCCTTATTTTATAATGGCAGCCGGTGTTCCTCATTTCTGAGGGTGAGGTTCCCTTCTTGCGAGTAACCTCGCCGAATGCCTTCGCAACATTCTCTTTTCAGCACGCCTCATTCTCACATCAGGTGGTTTCACACTTTCTGTCTCATTATCTGAGACTGACCCCGGCTGTTGCTCACTGTCCAACCCCACCTCTAATGACCGCTGTTCGTCCGGTACATCCTCATACTCTGACTCCGAATCAGACTCAGAGCAGACCATGACAGAAGGGTAGTGTGTTGTTGTTTTCTTCCTCTCTGGTGAATTCTATTCCTTTGAAGATCTTGTTGATGGTTTCATGTGTCTTCTCTAGTTGTTCCTTTTTTATTATAACAAATGTGTCATCTACATACTGGATCCATATTTTAGGTTGTATGTGAGGAAGTGCTATAGCTTCTAGGCGTTGCATTACAATCTCTGCTATAAGTCCTGATAGTGGTGATCCCATGGGTGTGCCTCTGATTTGTTGGTATATTTGTCCATCAAACTGAAAATAGGTAGTGAGGCAGAGGTTGATGAGATCCATGATTCTAGGTATCTCGATCTGGGTGTATTTGGTTAAGTTGGGTGTGTTGTGCAGTACTGCTGATATGGATTCTTTCACTAGTTCTGGATTTATGGACGTAAAGAGTGCTGTGACATCAAATGAGATCATAATTTCATCTTCATCTATGTGTACATCTTTGATTTTCTGGAGGCACCGTAGTGAGGAGTTGATAGAATATTCACTGTTCTCTGTGAGATGTAACAAACACTATGTAGGACAGACAGGCAGAAGACTAGCAGAGCGCATCCATGAGCACCACCTAGCAGTCAGAAGACATGATGAAAACTCCTTAATCTCACAACACATGGACAGACTGAACCATAGTTTCAGCTGGGAAACTGTCAGCATCTTAGACCAAACTAAATCCAAAAATGTAACAGAATTCTTGGTATTAACACTGCTGTAGTTAATTAAAAAAGAAAAGATGGGAAACTGGCATGCAGCCCCTAGCTAATTTTGGGTAATACCGAAAACATGAAGCCAAGTCCAGTTGAGTAACACTTGGATGAGAAATGATCAGGGTTGTAGGCCAGATGGGAAGTTGAAAGAAATAACCTGGAAAGCAATAGCGAATCATTTCCATAGCACAGCTAAACAATTGACATAGATTTGTTCCTGAAGACAGGGGGAGCAAGCTCGACGCAAGGGAGCCCTAGGCCTATTTCCCACATGTACCCCTGAGGCATTCTTAGCACATGCTAACCCTTGGGGGGCCACAGTCCAGTGCTTTCATTGTCAATGAGCCCACCCTCCCCAAGGAACCAAACCCTGCAAAAACAGAAGTCATCAGGGACTATCCTGGGAAGCTTGAAGGGGTGCTGGTGCTGGTAAATTGACAGCCATTTTGTGAGTGTGCCCCAAAGTCCATCATGGGCCCTCCAGTGCAAAAAGATTTTGGATTCCCTGGGCTCCTGACTGTGGAAGGGACAGCGGGAACGGGTGGAGGGGGAGAGGGAGCCGGGACCAGGGAAATAATTGTGCCTTTCTTCTTCCCTTCCTCCTCCCTGGATGCAACTCAGAAGTGCAACAACAAAGGCAACTGTCACTGCAACATGGGCTGGGCTCCCCCCAACTGTGGAAGAGCAGACAAAGGAGGCTTAGGCGGAAGCATCGATAGCTCTTTCCGAAGCGGTTTGTTTTCATCGCTTTTTACACGTTTTAAACCAGGCTGCTTAACCAGAAGAGTCTGTGCTCAGCACTGGGGCTGCAGACAGGGATGCCTGCAGCAAAGCGGGAGAAGTTGTGGGAAGCTCTGCCTCGCGGGGATGGTCCTGGGCAAGACCCCCCTTCATATGGGGCACAGCTGCAGGGCAGGCTTGTGGAGTGCAGTAATGAAATTTCAGGCACTGTGAAAGCCCATCTTTTTCCTTACTTGCTGGCAAAAAACAGACCAGCCAGACCATCAGGCTTGTTTTCTGCTAGCATTTGCCAGTTACCGGTGGAGAGCAGACCAGCCGGTTGCTGCTGGCATGTATTTTGCTAACAAAAAAACCTTCCTTCCTTCCTTCCTTCCTTCCTTCCTTCCTTCCTTCCTTCCTTCCTTCCTTCCTTCCTTCCTTCCTTCCTTCCTTCCTTCCTTCCTTCCTTCCTTCCTTCCTTCCTTCCTTCCTCCCTCCCTCCCTCCCTCCCTCCCTCCCTCCCTCGGTCCCCTGCTTGGATGAAAAAATATGGGAATCAAATTGTCACTTGACTCCTCTGACTATAAGGCCGATGACCCTCATCGTGGACAGAGGAGCATTTTTGTCACCCATCTTTGCCAGCGACTCTATTTATCTGAAAGTGAGGCTGTTCTTCTCCTTTTACATTGGGAGTGTTGTCTTACTGCGAAAACACAGCAATAGAGGCAGGTAAATCTAAAGCGGTGTTCCTTTCAGTTAAATAGAGTAACAGCCCAGGATGCTGGTTGATGATTTAGTGGGTCAAGAGATTATCTCCTGATAGCAGAAGAATTCTCTGGAGTGCATCCGGCAGTAACCTATTCTGGAGTCCAAGCGTCCCTAGGAGTGCCACGGCTGAGCGTGGAGACTATCATTCTCTTTCACGGTTTTGCCTCTGCTCTAAAGCACCAACATGCCAGCGATCCTACTTTGAATTTAGAAATTATATATAATTGCTACACCCAATTGCCACTGATCAGCTCTTCCGCCATGAATGCGTCTAAACCCATTTTAAAACCATCCAGCTGGTTTTAAAATTGGGCAGCGACAACCAACATAAAATAGGAAGCACGATGCGAAGTAGGACTTCCTTTTGTTATCTTGAACTTTTTTACAATATTCAGCTTCCCAACACAGCCTCAAGCTTTAATATTGTGAAGGAGGGATGAAAATGACTCTGTCTGCTTTCTTTGCACTTTGTATAGTTCAAAAATATACACCTTCCTTGTGTTCCTCTTAGTTTTGTTTTAAAAAGCTCCAAGCAATGGAGATGTTCCTTCCTTGTAAAAGAGCTGTTCCACCTTGCAATCATCTCCCTCCCTCCCTCTTCCTATTTCCCCTCCCTCCCTCCTTCCTTCATCTCTCCTCCCTCCCTCCCTCCCTCCCTCCCTCCCTCCCTCCCTCCCTCCCTCCCTCCCTCCCTTCCTTCCTTCCTTCCTTCCTTCCTTCCTTCCTTCCTTCCTTCCTTCCTTCCTTCCTTCCTTCCTTCCTTCCTTCCTTCCTTCCCTCCCTCCCATCTTCCTTCCCTCCCTCCCTTTTTCCCTTTTACAGGGTTTTTTGAGGGGGGTGTGCTGCAAACAGAAGTATTGATAGTATAAAGTGATTCTGATGCTTGAAGTTCCACTTTTGATTATAATGACATACAGAGCATAGATTTTGCCTGATTCAAGAGTTCAAGACATTGTCTCAATATTTTCACTGAAGTGGCAAGATCTATCCCCAGGTCAGTCACTACCAACGAAGATCCCATAGAGCTATATGTGACATTAGGCGTTTTTGTCCCTAAATGTATTACTTTTCATATCAAACTGTAGTTGCCACCTTAATCACCATTTATCTTGGTTTGGAAAGCCATTTGAAGTTGCATCACATTTGCTATTGAAAGATCTGCAGATAGGTTGGTAATTGCCTTCTGGGTTCAGTTTAAACAATTTATTGTTTTAGTTGGCTAAGATAAGACTTGGTTATCTGAAGGAATCATGAACTTTAGGGATAAGTTACAGATTTTTGTTAGAAGAACTTTACATTGTAGCTCTTCCCTTGCTAGGTTTAGTCCTTAATAATAATAGTAATAATAGTTTAAACTTGTATGCCACCTGACTCTCAATGACTGGGCAGCTCACAAAGAAATTACAATGAAACCAATGAAACATAAAAAATAAAGATAAAAGATGGCAAGTGTGATGAAACGAGGGGTCTCACTCCCCCTCGTCGAACACCTGGGTGAAGAGCATGAAGCGTAAAACATGAAGTGGGGCCATTTTGGGTCCTTCATACTCATGAAAGACATTTCTTCTGAACTGTGGAAGCAATTCTCTTGAGAACCTAAGATAGTTTCTCTTCTCAGGGTTTAGGAAAGGAATTAAAACACACATCTTTAATTGATCATTTCAAAATTTCAAGAAGTGATGGTAATATTTTAATACATTGTTGTTGCTCTGTATTATGTACAGCCAATTATGAATAAAATAGTGTTGATAAGTACATGAATACTATTAATAAGTAATGAAATAAATAAGATATTTGTAATATTAAGTAATCTTTTTCAGCAGTTTACCCAGAACAGATCCCAAATATGCCCTCTTTCTCTTTTCCTTTCCCAGCCACTTCTAATCCTAGTTCACCTTCCAAAATTTGAGTATGGACTGGACCCAATTTTAGGGCTAAATTACCCATTTTTGTTAGAAGAACTTGACATTGTAATTCTTCCCTTGCTAGGTTTAGTCCTGAGCGATCGTCAACCCAAAACATTTTCAACGAGAAACTGGCTTCTTGTGGGCTTTTTTGTCTTCCTGCCTGTTGTGATTGGCTCCCTCATCTTGGTCATCAAACTGAGACAAGCTTTATTACATGCAAATGTGGAGGAGGAAAAAGACGAGGAGGAGGAATACAATACTGAAGGGTAACGCAACGAGACTAGAATTTGCAGTGCAACCTGTTCCTCAACTCCCTTTGGGAGGGAGATGAAACAGGAAGAATATTTTGCTCTTGCAAACTGAATGGGCTGTTGTGGGGGGTACTCATAAACCATTTAATGCAGTGTTTCCCAGTTGTGGCCACTTCCATGTATGTGGACTTCAGCTCTCAGAATTCTCCTCAATGGCCAGGCTGGCTGTTAAATTCTGGGATTTGATGTCTACACATCTGGAGATGGCCAAAGTTGGGAAACAACAGTCTAATGCACTGCTTTTCATCATCTCAATTCCTCCTTTGTCCACTCATGCATATGTCAGGAATCAGGTTGTTCTTTTTAGCCCACGGAGATCTCTTAGGATTCCACCCAGCCTGCAAAGTGTAGTACAAAGCTGCACCCAGGGAGTCCAAGATCCCTTTTGACAGATGTTACCAATGCTTTAAAGGCCTGTCACCTCCCCCTTCAACATGCTTATGGGATCACTCACTGTACCAATCCGTGTCTTATTCTAACCATGATTGGTTGAACAAAGCATAATGGGCCAGTTTATACCACATACATTATGGTTTACCAAGCGCAGTGTCTAGGTTTACACATCAACTGAAGTCTGCATCAATCAAACCAAATGATGGTTTAATGCCATTTCAGTGCAATTTCTTAACTGAATGACCCAGTGGCAGATGCACGTGATTCCGCTTCTGTAATGACACATCGTCTGGAGCACCTGTACATTACTGGGTATATCTGTGAATGGGAAATAATCTTCCCAGCAGTGGCAGCCATGGGGTGGGGGTGGGGTGCAAAAGAACCAGCAAGATAGTGGAAGTGGTATTGTGGTGCAAGCCTTGCTTTTTGGTACAATTAATCAGATCTTTATTACGGTCAAATACCAGCATCAACAAAAACAATGGAGCTTGTATCACAATGCTGCTTCCACCCGCTTGCCTTTTTTGACCCGCCCCCATGCTACAGCTTCCCTGACTGGTTATATTGTTGTAAATGGAAAGAATATTTTCTCCATGGGGATTACATTTTGCCTCCCTCCCCCCCAAAGGCTAAAACAGCTGAGCTGAGGGAGAACTGTACTTCTATATCTCAAGCTTTCTGAAGGCACTCTGTAATGGTTGGACTGGAGAAGTGGGCAGGGCCAGGTTGGGAATGGCTTCAAGTGTCACATGTGTCCCAAAACATCATCTCAAAAACGTGTATTTTTTTTTTCTTTTCAGATCTAAATCTCCAGAAGGCAACCAGTCAGAGAGTGCAAGGTGGATTTCTGATGCTTCGTTCTGCTGTTCTACCTGTTTTCCTTTGGCTTGGGCAAGAGGGGAGGGTGATGGCTCAGTGCAACTTTGGCAACTTTAAGATGGGTGGACTTCAACCCCCAGAATTCCCCAGCCAGCCATGCTGGCTGGGGAATTCTGGGAGTTGAAGTCCACTCATCTTAAAGTTGCCAAGGTGGAGAAACACTGGCATACACATTGCCAGGTTCCATCTCCAGTGATTTCAGGTGCCTCTGGGAAAACCCTGATCTGAAACTTCAGAGAACTACCCTCTGTCAGTGCAGAAAATTCTAGGCTTAATGGCCATGCTGAGGAATTCAGAGCAGTGGAGAGATTGTTAAGCTCAACATCCATGCCAAGGAATTCTGAGAGTTGACCTCCCAACGTATTTGGGAGTTGGGTTGGGAGAACTGTACTCTGATCCCATTTCTGAGAGCTCTGTTCTCAACCCTGACATCTGTGCATGCTGTCATCTGGCCAACAGCACCCAAAATGCAATTTATGGTTCCTCCAGCGAAGCTCAGTGACTTTAACAGGGATTCTTTGATGGTGTGCTGTCACCAGAATAAAGAATATACTTGCCACTGGCAAGTTGATAAGTACATTTGTAGTTTGGGGGGCTAGTGCCTGGAAAGAGGCAAACCCAGAATCGCGACTGATGCAGAAACACAGCAAGGAACATCTATTCTCCAAGTGATAATTTACAGGTCTTAGCCTGGAGAGTTACCAGTGATTTATCCTTACAAGGAGATGCACCAGAATTCCCACTCTCAGCTGCAAGGAAGTAAAGTCAGACAAATGAATTGGGCAAAGGTACTCCACAGTACTATTTTTAGGCTGTCAGAAGTCTTCAGTCATTCAGTTAATCAGTCAATGGTTACATTCACATAGCATACTTAAGCTGATTATGGAATTAACCCATGGACCGGATTTGCATAATACCTGGAGCCATAAATTAACCCCAAAGACTGCATTTGCACACCATGGTAAGCCAAGAAAATGTAACTAAGCGTAGCAGATTATGAGAATCCATGTGCTAGGTCCCCCTCACCTTCATCTGGTTGAATATGTGGTGTGAACCGAGTTGTGTACAGCATTAGAAACTTTAAGTCAGGAAATCTCTTCCCAGGTTATGAACTGAGCCATATTCAAAGGTGCTGTTAGTCAGGTGGATAAGAAAGAGGAAAAGTTCTAGCTCACCAAAACTTCAGTTTGGAACATTTTCTTTAGCAACCAGTAGGTCTTTGTATGAAAAGAAGGGAGAAAGGTAGGATCTCTTGACCATCTGGTGCCCAGGCATAGCAGTGTCTCCTGAAGCCTGAGAATGGGGCTATGAAAGTGGACACAGGCAGTTTCTTCTCAGCATTTCTACACAGGAAAACCCTCAGATTCATTCTCCAGCTCTTTCCTTAGTCATCCTTTCGGCCTGAGAATGATTGTGAAAGACAGTGTTTAATAAGTTCTGCGTGGAGAAGGGTCCTTGAGATATTTTCCTGGGGTGGAATTCTAAGTGGTAATCTTTACGACATGAACATCATGAAACTCCAGTGATTATGTGGGCAGGATGCTGTTCTGGATCGGCTAGCTCTGCTTTAAATTTCATTGCCCTTTGCTCTTGACTGATCAGCAGCCAAGTGGTCTGTGTATCACTCCAGCCCCCAGTTTTGGTGATGGCCCTCAGGGATTTGGGCTGGGAGAGAGGCCCCATAGCCTAGATTCTTGATTTTGAATACCTTCCATGTGAGACCCAGCTAGTTCATTTGAAATTTGAAAAGCACCAGGAATGGTGCTGAATGTTGGAAAGAAGAAACAGCAAACCATTTGCACAAATTTCCACTTGATGTCGATTTCCACTAACTCTCTCCTCTGTTTATGCTCCGCCTTGTAGCGTATAGGCAATGACCACAGAAGTTGCCCATACAGTGACCAGATTTCTCAACGGCTGTGAAAGGACTCTTCTCCTCACCAGGAAATGCAAAGCAATTTTCCCCCTCTATCTGAATCCTTCACTCCATCTCTTTCTTTGTACTGTAATATAATTATTCGAACATTTCAGTTTCTACAATAAAATGCTTTTCTGCTATAGTACTTTGAACTATAATGTTTGTTATGGGCAAAGCAGGTGGGCTAGAGGAAAGAACTGAACCTGGCTTGAAAAGATGTTTCTGATGGAAGGCGTTTGAAAATAATTTTAAAATTGGTTTTGTTTAGTCCACCAGCCACCTTGAATCCCAGCCTAGTTTGAAATCTCAGTAAAGACTGAGGGGAGGGCTTGGTCTTTTGGAAAATAACCCTCCAGATTCTCATTCACCTTTATAAATCACTTTTTAGGATGATGCCTCTCCCCTTCCCAAAGGCAAATATAAGAGATGTGGCATTAGAAAAAAGTAGGCACATGAGCTATGAGCATTCTTACGGAAAGACATGGGAGAAAATAGAAGTGTCCAGGTTCACCTTCAAAGTTGCTAAGCCAAAGTCAACTGGAAAAAGGTTCCATAGATGCAAACTTCAGCAAGGAGGTCCTGTTTATCATATTCACCATCCTCACTGATGGACAGACAGACAGACACTTTATTTTGGTCAACCTCATTGAAGCTCAGCTTCAACAGACCACAAAAGATGCACATGGGGAACTAAGGTCAACAAATCAACCCAAACAAATATATTACCAGTCCTGGCTTTTGCATTTACATTTTAGAAACTCAGCAGCATTGGCAAGAACTGTCTATGAAGCAGAACACATACATGTATGCAACCCTTTGGCTCTACCTGTGTTCTACACATTTTCTTTTGCAGGCTACATGAAGAATGCAGGTGACATACCCTCATGAACTCTTAACTTCTCCATAACAGAGAATCTGAAAAAGAGTAAATAACTTATCTAGTAGGAGGGCAGCTGCAAACAGTTTTCTATCTACCCGGGAAAAACAACTGAGCAGAGTCCACAGTGGCTCTTCTGTTCTGAGCCATAAGCTTAGTGATGGTCAGGACCACCCCTCAGTTCTGAGCAGCAAGACGAACTTCTAGCCATGTAAATATAGAATATGCATAGGATGAATCCATGAAAACCTGAAAAATCTTTTTTTTTCCAGACTCATGTGAAACCATAAAAAAAAAAAAATCCGGCTGCTTTAAAAAAGCGTTGTGTTGTGTTCCTGTGCATTTGGAAGCATGTCTTCTGAATAATTTTTGGATTATGCAGAGCACTAAAGCATATTTTGTCCCTCTGAGGCAGAGAATCTCATTCAGGACTGGCTTAATGCCTTCACCCAGATACTAACCCACCAAACTTGTCTTGGTCCATCTCAGCCCCTTTACCACAAACTTTTTCAATATTTGAAAAATGAAAATGGTGCTGGGGTTTAGGAGGTTGGTTAACATGGGTCTTCTAGGATCTCTTCCAGCTCTCTAATTCTTCAACTGAAGTTTTCTTTGAGCAAAGCAGTCCCAAGGAAATGCCTCTGAACACTGACAAAGCAACCGTTGGTTAGGGGTATTATGGAAAAGTCTTTTCAATATGAGTTAAGATGGTTGGTGTTGGGCAACCCCCCCTCCTTTCATTATCCCACTAGGTAAAGCACAGGTGGGTAGCCTGAGGCTCACCAAATGTTGCTGACCTGCAACTACCAGCACCCCTCGCTACGGACCACGTTGGCTGGGCTGATGGGAGTTCAAATCCAGCAACTTCTGTAGGCCACCCGGAATGGCAGGAAATCCCGTAGAATTTAGTTTTGCTAAAAAAGTGATTGACCCAACTGACACTGTTGTATAGTAACTGGTCAAAAATTACAATTTACAGCAATATCTACATTTATTATTGACAAGAAACCCCTTAAAACAGAAAAAAATGTACTTATGATTTATGGTTTTGATGATTAGACAGGATAGATTATAGAAAGAAGAGAGTCATGTTGTAACCTCAGAGTAAGAAATACATTTATAATTGCACTTATAACTGCTGTAAAGAAGATTGGAAGCCATTTATTTGTATTTTTTTCTTCCTTTTCTATTTTTCTTTTACTTTCTTCCCCCTTTCTTCCCCTTTTAGCTTTCTTTCTGATTTCTTTCTCTTTCTTTTCTTCTTACTTTACATTAGTTTGTGTTAGTGTTTATCTTCCTTTTTAAAATGTTTAATAAAATTATATTTAAAACATTACAATTTACAGAATCTCTTCCTCATGCCTAAAATCCCATGAAATCTTGCACTAGGGCAGTATTGGGTAGGCTTAATGATATCACTATCTACTCTCCATTGGCCAGACAAGAGCAATAGCCATAATAGCTTAGGGGCCTTATTTCTGTTCTGGTAGATACTTGCTTTTTCAGCACTTTTTAGCTTTTTTTTCCTGGAGGAATCGGTATGCAAAATAGGTCAGTTGACTGGGATCAGGTATTTCCCAAGTACAATTGACCTGAGTGGAGTTTAACCTTATTAGCATCTGATTTGAATTAAGTGTAAAGTTTAGTTGGCACGGTCAAAAATGAAATATCATTTCTCCCAAAGATTCTGGCCTCCTCACAATGATTGAAAGTGACTTGCCACATCATCTCAACACAACTATAAACCAACAGGAAAAGTAATAATTCTAAGGCACGCAACATCCACAGTCTGCACTAAACCCTTGTCAAACGGGTATGGTCTTAAGAGCTATGCAAAGGGCAAGCAAGATGGGAGATGTCACAGAAAGGACCCATAACTTCGAGGCTGTCACAGTAAAGAGATGTGTCCAAGCCGCCATTTCTTTTACCTCTGGTAGAGTGAGGATTCTCAGCTCTTCTCAGGATGAATGTCCAAGGTGGGCTGGTTCTAACTGGGAGAGACAATCCTGTAGGTGTTGGGGTGCTGAGCTGTGTAGGTGCTCCCCTTTTCTTTGAGTACATCCTGTGTTGGAAGGAAAGCTTGAAGAGAAAGAGGCGGACTCCTAAAATGGTACAGCCTTTTAGGGCCTTGGTGTTTCCCATCCACAACTAGCCTCAGAATGATTGAGGACAACAGTTTACGGATCACCCTCTTCCTCACTATGGTGAAGTATTTCTAGTTAGAGACTAGCCCTTAATTCTGAATTGACATTTCTATATTTACATCAGCCTATGCAAAGCGTTCTTCTATCAGCCCCTTTGGCAATGTGCAAGCAGCCACCATAGATCAAATGTTTTGTCCCACAAGCCCACTAAGATCTCCTTATGGGAATGATGGGATTCCCAAGTCTCAAGCAGAGATCATTTCCCATCACCTCTTAGTATCCAATGCTTCTACCGGGAGAAACCAGGGATTGAACTTTGGACATTTGTAAGCAAATTACATGCTCTGTTGCTGAACTTTGGCTCCCCTTGGCCTGCCAACAACCTCCTCGTTATCTGGGGGTCCTGCAGAACAAGAAAGACATGAATGTTGGGGAAAGAGTGTTTCAAGCATTCATGCTAACAAATGTTTAATCCAGCATTCTCCACAGGCAAACAGAGATGAGATGGTGATTACCCAGGACAAAAACCAGATGATAGGGATTTACCCTGTTTAACAGGGATAACTGAACTGTAGGTTCAGCTGAACCTCTCCAGAATTCCTGTCCCATTGGGGCAGCCTGCAGTTGTCTGTTCTCCCTCAGCTTGGTGTGTGTGTATGTGTGTATGTGTGCATGCATGGATGTGTTGCCTTTTCAAATGCTGAGCCAAAGCTCTTCTAGCAAAACACTGAGACAAGCACCGGGACTTCTCTGGCATTTTTCTTTTACCAGTTCTCATCCAATTTCCTGAAAGAGAATGTGCTTTTGAAAGCTGTTTTGAATGAGAATTATACCGATTGCTGATTCTCATTCAGCTTAGTATGCTGCTGAATAGCTATGTGCTATTTTCTCCAATCTATTTCTTATTTTGATGGAAGGGGTTAGGCATGTAAATGCAAGACTATAGTGAAATGCAAGGCTGAATGAGTTGGTCTGAGACCCGTACTTGAGTCTGCCATGAACAGGTTATATCCCAACTCTTATCTACCTTCCCTCAAAAGTTTTGATAAACATCCGTTCAATCCACATCACTTATAAAAATGCTGACATCAGGAAGGACTGTTCAACAAGCTACAAACTTTGCCCAAGATCTACGTAGGTCTTATCACTAGGTAGTTCCCCTGATTCATCTGCTTGGTGTCTTTGAAAGACAGGGACAGTATTTACCAGTCTCCAGGTTTCTTTGTCCTCCTAGTCTGCTCTCCAAGAATTCTCAAAGATTGTTAACAATGGTTCCGAAAGTAGAACCTCTGTAAACAACTGGATGTATGCTCTGATCCCGGGAATCTGAACTCATTTAATGCAGACGGCTCCTGTGGTAGTAACAGCACACAAAGGACTTATGAGAACATCTAGAGAGGATCCAGACCAATGTTGTATTTATTGATTACAGGGAATCACCAGACATTAAGCCTTGGGAGACTAAGAGCCAAGGGTAAAAGTTTTAGGAGCATATATAGGTTACACACTTTTTAAAATTTTAATACATGTGCACTACAGTTCAGAAGGCAATTACACAGGCAGTTACTTAGCAACTGGGATGAAGATAGGAAAGTAAGTGAGATTTCTGTATTCTTAAATGACTAGAGATTAGAATAAGGTTCGTTCATCCAATTTCTTGTTGGTAGGATTGTTATAAGAGGGTGCTAGGATGTTCTCTTATCCTGGAGCTTTTAGGTGTCCTTGGTAAACTGCTATTTTTTCTTAGCTCAGAAAGGACCCTCTTTTGCCCAGCTTACCACTATTCTATAGCATTCTAAGCATTTATGGTTGCTTTGAAGCTGCTAAGAAAGGACTTTATCACCTAGCATCAAGAGTTTCTCACCTTCTGTTATTGCAAGGTGGGTCTGACTGAAACACTAGCATTTTCTTCTACTTTCTCATCTTGTGTGAGTTTGTTCTCCTTGCACCTGGCTGAATGTAACTCCCTTTGCAGGACAGCAGATAGAGGAAAAATAGGAGCTACCAGGCTCAGTCTTTTCTCAATCGCTGCTGCTTAGCATGTCACCAAATGGTGAAACTCTTCTTTTTTCTTGCTTTGTAAACCAGCCCCTTTTTGTAATATTTTCAAAGGAACTTTTGCAAAGCTCACCTAATGTTGGTTCCTCACCAACCTGAGACTGTCTTGACAGGCTTTGGTTATTTTGTTTTATGCATCCTCAGTTCTTTGCTCTGTTGTGGTTTTTATTATGTCAACCAGCCCTAGTCCTCGCAGCAAAGAACTGAGTAGGATGGGGTGAAAGGGTCAGACTGATGAAAGCAGCATCATGGTATCCCAACACAAACCCCACCTCTTTTCTATGAACATTGTGATGTTGCGTGTATGACCCCCAATGGGCAGAAGTTCTCTCGATTACGGTTTCTTCCTTCCATCTTCAATACAGGTGAGGGCTATGCAATGCATTGGATTCCAAAGCAAATAGGGGCTTTGGAACACATGTAACACCTCTCTGCAAGTCCTTAAACCAAACACATCTATTCCCAGGATTGTGCAACTACTGTGCAGGGCAGCTGTGTGATCCAAGGAAAAGATGCAGCAACAGCATCTGTGCAAACTGTGATGATGCCAAATAACGGCCAATATATGATGAGGTCATCACGCGAAGGCTGCCATTACAGATGCAGGTTGACTAATTCAGGTTTATATGCTGCACGATGAGGTTGTCATGCATGCTTTGTCATTTACACCCCCTTTCTCCCCTGCAGTTACCATGGAAGCAGCTGCTTTAATGAATCACAAAAGCTGTTACATGAACATCCCAGCCTGCTCTGAGACACCTTTCTATTTTTGAATCCAAACACTGCCTTGCCCTAATATACATCTTTCTTAAGTTCACATTAAGAAAAGCAAAGATGCCCACAACAGCCCCAGATGGCATCCCAGAATTTAACAGCAATTCAAAATAATCATTTTCAAAATGTTGAAATGTTGCAAGATGGTTAAATTGCACAAGATATGGGGCAAGAATTCTGAAACCTTGACAATGAGATATTGGCCATTTTTAAAAACAATGTTAGTCTCCTGTGCGGGTATCCATTGCCTGAAAAAATTGCTAACCTTTGTTCTAAGCTTTTTTGAGAATTTGGGGAACCACAATCGCATCTCTAGGCACTCCCCATCTCTGTTTTCTATCCTTATCGAAAGAGTTGGCAGTTGTGCCTTTAATGATTCACTTTTTAGAATCTCCCATCCTTTCTGAATTATTTTCTCTTCCTGGATTTGGCCTGTTGAGGGCATCACCAGCACCCCTCCCTGATGTTTATTCAGTTCCACTGATCATTGGTCAGTGACATTTAACAGGTCAAAGGTCTGGGTCTGTGAGAAGCAGAGGAAACACTTTACATGATCAGGACCTACTAATAGTGACTAGTAGGATTGTCCTGGTCAGCAGAGGTTCTGAGTTTCACCTGATCCCAAATTCAATAGGCTGTTTAATCTCAGTGCACAATCTCAAGTCTGGCTGCTAAATCTAATAAGAATGGAGATCACCAAGGATCATGTGAAACAGAAGCCGGCATTCACACTGAAGAGATTTCATATTTCTGAAGATTACGGTTTCCTTCTTCCAAATCCACTGGTAGGAACATCCTTTTGTCAAAAACTAAAGGCAGGGGAGGGAGGGGACAGTCTGCAGAAAGCGGGGGGCAAGGAAGAAGGTTGAGGAACAAAATCTTTTAGTAAGAAGAATCTACCTGATCTTTCCCAAAATTGTCTACTTCCATTGATGGATTTGGCTTGCAGAGAGGCAGAATGATCTGGGATCAATTTGTATTTGGGACTGAATATTTAAGAGATTAAATAAGCTTTCAGATAGGGAGGAGGAATGTATATGTTCTGACATCCTTACCTGGTTTTAAGAGTGAGAATGGGGAATGGGGTCTGGTACCAACAAATGTGAGAATATTTTTTTCCCAATCTGAGAGGGGTACAGATAGTGAATGGCTATCGTTTCTGAATGAATAGAGCTGAGACATCCATGGAGACCTGAAGAGATCATCCCACTGCAGCAGCGATCTAAGATAAGATAAGTTTTGCTGGGACACGAAACCTTATCTTTCCTGTGTGCTGAAAAATCTCTTCTTTCCAAGCTTCCCCAAAGTCTTCGACATGTCCTTCTGCTGCATCTCCTTCAAAAATTACTACCCAACTATAATTTTTAACTTGACAGTTAACCATTGTTAAATTAAATGAAGGATAATTTTATTAACTACGTTTCATTCATTTAATTTGAGATAACATGAAATGAAGTTTAACCTTCGTCCTGGTCCTGCTTACGTACTCCAGTCACAGCCCAAATACCAAAAATTGTGCACTTTTCCTTAGTGATGCAGTTCTAGTTTTAGGTAGAAGTTGTGTCGTGACTTTTGATTTTTTAGAGGCAGAGGGGTTAAGAAGGACTGAATCTAGTGGCCTTGCCAGCAGCTTCTGCAAGGGATGGTCAAAATCTGCAAGATTGGGATGTGGGTGCAACATTGTGATGCAAACCCTACTCCTATTATAGGCATGTGCTACCATCTTGCAGATTTTGCCCCCTTCCCCTGTAGAACCACTAAGCTCTGCTTCTGTAATGGAATGGCCCCTATGTGGAAGGGTGCATGGTCAAGCAAAGCATAGCTGGAGGATTATGAGAACCCGTTCAGTACATCTGAAAATCTATTCGATCAGCACTGAAGGTCTTTCAGAATGAACCAGATCAGGGGGTAGAGAAATTGAGCGGATAACTCCTCGGAATTTCTGCAGGGCAAAATAATTTGTCCAACCATTTCTGAAAGGCAAGACTTTCCCTCAGCAGGAACCGGAGCAGGGCTGTTCAGCATCCCATGGATCTTCTTTTCTCCTGAGACCTTAGTAAATGGAAATGTGGAAACCAGCAAGACTGCAGATTCTCAGGGAGACAGTTAAGCAAGCCAGAATGTTCACACATGCACCTTGGCCACATTATCACTAAATTGTAATGGATGGCATGAGCGGGGAAGGTTCTGGAATGGGGCTTCAAGGTTGTCAGGAGGGGGGAGAGACATTCCAGGGCAAGTGCCTCCTCAGCCCACAGAAAGAGTGCGGGAAGACGAAGAGGATGAGGCTGGCCCCTCCTAGAGTCTCACGGGGTATATCCACTAGTTGCTTTAGTGTAGGTTTAGTCTGGCGAGATTCTGTCCATTATATGCAAGTAATAAAGGAACTGGACTGTACTGGATTGCTTCGTTGCTGTTCTTGGGGTGAACCTGACATAAATAAATGGCAGAACTCCACTGCCATTCAGAGTAATGTCGTTTCTCCTTAGCAAGGATTTCCAGAGTAAATTCTCTTTCTTCAAATTAAAGGAGAGGTAGGGAAAAATGGAGGAGCATTTCTCTTTCAGGCAAAGCACCCAGGTGTGAAAGGTATAAGATGAAAAAAAAATCAGTTTAAGTGTTAAGAGAGATACTTTTCTTCAGAATGGAAAAGAGTTACAAATCTCAACTTGAAGGGAATTCTAGAAATGGGAGTCTACTTTACAACATGAACGTTAACTGTCCCAACAGTGACGTTTCCCCCCATCCCCTTAGTTGGAAGAGACAAATAAATCTTACACTTTGGATCAGCAAAAAAGACAGTCATGATGTAAAGCAATATCAAGGAAAATTCAGAGCAATAGCAACCATCCCCAGAATGAAAAAGAACTGGACAATAAAATAAAATAAAATAAAATCGACAAGCAGAGAGTTCTTAACCGTTGCTAACTTCTCTGCAATCTTTTCTATTTGATTGTCTCAAGCAAAGGGTCATATAATAAGAAATTTGTTTCCCATCACTAGTCAGGATATAATTAAAATAGCAGATTCTCTCCTCTCCAGGGAAAGTCCTCAGTCAATCAATATTTATTAAATGCTGACACAGCCAAGAAGCTGGAAGAACTGAGAATTTCTTATTGCATACTATTATTACAGTAAAAATGTACCTTTCTTCTTTGCAGACATTTCTGTGTCACAAGGCAGATGCTTTTACCAGTTGATTTTATGATTAGGTGGTTTATAACTAGCCACAGCCTGAGGCAACCATTTTGTGAAGAGTTAGGCCCTCCTCATGATAAAGTGGCTTGATAGCCTGTTGTGGGTGCTCTCAAAGTTCTAGTTGTGCTCATTGACCCCAAAGGTTACTTGTCCCCCAAGTAAAGAAGTGAACAGGTCAAATGCTTCTTGCTCTTTCAGATCAGTTATGATCTAGTGCATTGACTGCAATCCATCAGACACGAATTGGGGCCTGACAGTTGCTTGAGACAGGTAGCAAAGATCAGCCAAGTCCTTCATGGAAAATCACATCTAGTGAGTGGGTGGCTTTTAGTAGGAGGACCTAGACTTCACTGAGCTTCAGCTGCCAACACTACTGGTCTTTCTAGCTGGTGCAGCTGGGATCTTTAATCTAGCAACCATTGGAGGACTACAAGTTCTCCATTTCTCCTCTTTGAGAATGATAAGGTCTACTAGGCCTCTTTTCAATCCAGGGGTGGAGAAACTGCAGTAAAGTACACTTCTCAGCATCCTAAGCCAGTGTTGAGAGTGGGCACTGAATGCTGGGAATTGTAATTCCACAACATCTGAAGGATCACGGCTTTTCCTTATCCAACCTAATCTGTACAATTCATATGTACATGCAATTCATATAATCACAATTTTCTTTTTTTTGTTCTCTCCCTTTAAGAAAGAACTTCCTCCTTTCTATAATCCATGGATGGAGATTGCTCACAGACTGACTTACTTGATTGAGAGCCATCAACTTCGTTCCCATGTGAACAAGGTACTGAAATTCCCCATCATGTGTGACTTTAACCATAGAGATCTCACAATGTGTTCCGTGGCTCTCTAGTAAGCCAATTTTGTTTCTGTTGTGCATACCGGAAGACTGAATGCTGGCTTTCCTGTCAGCCTTGTCTTTTAGTTGGGATGTCCACTTTTGATTTTTAAAACTCCCTGAAATATTTGGGTGCTTATTCTCTCAGTATTTGTCTTATTGATTAAAAGTAAAATGTGAATTGACAGGATATATTTCTTTGTGATTTTGAAGTGTGAGAAGTGGTAGGGACAATTATTAATATAATGTTCATCTGATGGCAAATTTCCATGATGTTTGACTTTCCAATCTACCATACAGCCTAGAGTGGTTTTAAGGATCTTCCTAAATGTGAAGATGGTAGGAATAATTGTGCTTTACAGTGGGTCAATGTCTTCTACAGTGTAGAGGCTATCGCTAATAAGGCCTCACTCCTAATCCAATTTTCTTCATTTCCTGTGGGGTGGAATTTTAGCAGGTTCTCAAGCTCATAAAGATTCAAACAGTCATCATATACATAACCAGGTGACAGCTTCCCCTTTATCAGTGAACGGACCTGCACCAGAAAACTATGAGGAACAGACTCAGAACATCTCCACTCTAATGTATGCAGATATATATTAGTTCTAAATGGAAAATACTTCACTTGCTGGAATTCTTCTATCACTGCTTCTTTCAGCTTAATAAATCTGGCTAAAGATAACTCTGTGATATTTGTGCTTGAGAAAAAAATCTCTTTCAGTTCATGCAGCTACTAAACAGCCTGATATTCTTGATGTTTGGACTGGATGAGCAGAATCATGCTTGGAAGGCCATGGGACAAATATATATATATAAAAGCGACCATATTTTTCATGGCTGTGCAGCCTTTGGATTTGAAGCCAAAAAGATTGTTTGTATCATGCAGAGATGTATCTGTCTTCAACTCCTTAAACCAAACCTATCTTTTCCTGGAATTGTGCTGCAGCTGTACAATCCCAGGAAAAGACACATGTGTGTGAAGGGATTGAAGACAAGTCCTACCTGAACATCCTGCATAAACCAAAGCATCTTTTTACCTTTAAATCTGAACCACTGCACAACCCTAATGTTTTTCTCCTTTAGATGGACTTGAAAGAAATTCTGAACAGGAAAAGAATAAGAATTACTGGGAAGTTTAGGGCAATATGGCTTAAAGACTTCTGGGACTGATTATCAACCAATGAGAAGGAAGGGAGGGAGGGAGGGAGGGAAAGCAGATAAGTTTTAAGTCAGTTTTTTTTATAATGACTAGCTGGAGTGAAAAGAGGTCAGGGAGACAAGGCAACAAAACCAGTTGATCTCCTAGCTGGTCAGTGATAGGCCCTCCTTTCCTTCTCTCCAATGCTGCAGTGAGGTTTTGTAATGGTATGTGGAAAACACCTTGGGAGACCAAGCGAAGAGACGCTGCCAAGTGAATGGTCAGATAAGAGGGGGCATAGCCTGCAGCTGCATAGTAGACAGAGAAAGAGGCTCAGAAGGGACTCTCCCTAAGTTATTGGGCTGTAAAGAAGATGGCGGAAGAATTGTACTTTCAGACTTGCAAGATTCTGTTAACGGTGCTTTACAATAAAGTAGAATTAGTTTATCTGGTCATCTTTCCTGTCTGGTCTACCTGGTAAGGCTGACAGGTTTGGACCTCAAGGTGGAGGTAGAGGCCCCCACAGCCCAGGGGTCCCCCAGAAGATGATTCAAAGGTTAAACTAGGCTAAAATGGAGTTGGGCATTATTGATTCAGATTGTTGTGGAAAACAAGCCATATTGTTAGTACATTGTGTGAGCCACATGGAGATCCCAAATGGCCTGCCAGCAATCAGAACCATAAGTGAACCACGCAATCAACGTTTTCACCCCAAGGTCCAAGGGCAGATTTGTTTTTCCCTCTAAATTTGATGTCCTTCTTAATTGATACTGTATGTGTCTGCCTAGTTTTGCCACCTCTGTCCATCATATAATATGGTTTATTAGTTTCTGTATAACATATTAAGTGAATGCTTCATTGTTGTATTGTGAAGCAGCAATTAGGGCTAAGCATGATGGGTAAATTCAGCCATAACATGTCTCAACCCTGTCAACCACCTCCCGTTTGGGTGAAGCCCAACATATCTAAATGATTTATCCCATTTTCTTTGAATGTAGGAGCTACATCTTGGCAGTAGATGGGATTAAAGCAAAGGAGATGGAGTAACCATTTCTCTGGAGTTAGGACAAAGTAGATGGCCCTTTTTTTCTTGCTAAAGTTCTTCCTCTGCATTTTGTGTTCTGCCAAATCAGCTAAGACTGTTGCTCTTGCAAAGTTCAGGACTTGCTAATAGATTTGGAAATTAGTTGGAGGGCTGCTAAAATCAGGGTGACAAAGGTGTACAATCACAGGGATACACTATGCCCACACCTGCTATAACCTTTCTGTTTTAGATGCCTTGTTCATTGAGCCTTCTTTTTCTGAATTTTATGCATTTTGAAAAAAAAAAAGCATAATATTGTGTTGTACCCCTTACTTGCTCTATACTTTAGAATAAGAAAGGAAAGGAAAAGGAAGAGAACAACATTTTGGCAAATTGCTTGGAAGATGAACAAAACATGTTGTGACTTCTTTGAGAATACATCTGGAATATGAATCTTCTGTTGAATTCTTCCTCTGCAATGCTGCAAGAATTCTGATAGAGGTCCCTTGTCTCACAGAAGAGAAAATATGTAGGAATTAGTTTTCCTTTTTTAAAATTATATTTATTAAGAATTTTCATATGATAAAAGAATAAAAAAAAAGAGAAAAACAAAAACGTGCAAGAAAAGAAAAAGAAAACTGAAGTTAAGAAATATATAAATATTTCTGATTTTCTTTTCAACAGATAATTACAATCTTATTGTTCCTCCTCCCTCTTAAATATTTTACAGATTCCCTCACCCTTCATTTAGTCTGCATCTTTCTTAATCTTCAAATCCATAAATCATCAATTCATTTTTTTTTCAGCAAAAAGTCCATATAAGGTTGCCAGTCTTTCAAAAAAAAAAAAAAAAAATCTGTTCTTTGTTCTCTGACCAAATAGGTCCATTTCACCATTTCTGCAAATTCTGACATTTTCACAATCCATTCCTCCACTGTGAGAATTTCATTATTCTTCCATCATTCTGCATACAATAACTTTGCTGCAGTTACCATATACAATATCAACCTACCATAAGTCTTTTCTAATTCATTGTCCATAAGTCCCAATAAAAAGAGTTCTGGGTTTCTTAGCAATATTAATCTTTAAGATCCTTTGCATCATTATATGAATTTGTATCCAAAATTTCTTAGCTTTCTCATAAGTCCACCATGCATGATAAAATGTCCCCTCATGCGTTTCACATTTCCAACACTGGTTTGAAATACCTTTGTACATTTTTGATAGTTTCCCCAATGTCATATACCGATGATACATCATTTTATAAAAAAATTCTCTTAAATTATGACAGTGTAAATTTAATGCCAGTTACCCACATTCTCTCTCATCTCTGTTATATCCAAAATTAGCAGCCCATTTTGTCATGCAATCTTTACCTGTTCTTCTGTTTTGAATCTTAACACGAGCTTATACATGTTTACTATTACATGTTCATCATTTGTACATAATTCAGTTTCAAATTCTGTTTTGTATTTTTCAATTCCAATTGTCTTTTTATCCACGTTAAATCTTTCTTTTAACTGCGTATATGAAAACCATGAAAACTACGTCTTTCTGCAGTCAACTGTTTTCTTGACTTCATCTTGATTTCTCCTTCACCCTGAATTAATAAGTCTTGATATGTTAGCCATTTATCTCTGTCTGCTGTTTCTCTTCTATAAAATACTTCCTGTACTGAGGTCAATAAAGATATCTTCAGGCACAGCTTGGGCTTGTATTTATTCCATATTCTCAATATGGGAATTAGATTTCATTGGGTTGTCTATTTAAGCCTGCTGATGCCCCAGAACTTCTACATTCAAAGATCTTGATCAAATCTCCAAGCTTGATTACCTTTTTGCTGACAAATTACTGAGAAAGCCCACAAAGCAGGATTAAGCCCAAGATCAAGGCGACTTGCCACCTCAGATTCTGGAGGTTGTATTTGGCCACTAATAATTAATTAATTGATTAATAATATCAACTGATGGGCTTCAGGGAATTTTATTATCTCCCCTTTTAAAACTCCCTATCACAGCATCATCAGTTGAGGTATCTGAGAGTCCAGGAATAGCCTGCCTCCCAAACGGTCAACATTTAAATGGTCCAGGAAATTCAAATAAGGAAGTTGAGATTTCTTGGCATGGAGCAGAAGAGAGAGAGTTGCAGCTATCACCTTTCCCTGATGGCCCATCATGCAAGATCAGACTCTACAAATGCCAATAAATGACAAATTGATTCAAACACAAGCCCTACGACCTGGTTCCGGCTCTCTATGGGAGTTCTGCAGCCTCTGCTCCTGGGCTCTCGAACCCAACTTTCCCCTCCTCTGCCAGACTTCCCTCCTTTCAAAGTAGACTGGAAACACTTAATTTAAAGAACAAGAATCTAGGACTTCTGATCAATAATATTTATTGGAAGAAAGATTAAGGGTAAAAGAGTTGCAGCAAGTACTCTACTTTCAACGAGTCCATTTAGGGCAGCAAAACTCGTGTCCATTTCTTCTTGGTTTTTCTATGCAAGGGATTGGAAACTTGCCTTTTTTGTGGAGAAGGAGCAGCAACACCTGTTTACTGTTTCATAGTGTCACTAGACAACACTCAGAGAAAGTCTGATGTGATCAGAATGAAGAGTACATTTTTCTGAATTGTATTGCTATTACTTGAACTTCAATAATAAGTCAAAATTTACTTACCTAAAGAGATCAACAGAATGACCACAGGCGGGCAAAGAAGCAGTGGGAGTGGGAGTGATTTCCGATTTCCTGCTGGCTTCCCCACTGACTTTGCTTGTGGGAAGCTGGCAGGGAGCATCGGAAATTACGATCACATGACCGTGGCTGACTGTGGTGGCACAGCAGCGCTGCAGCAGCCACAACTTTGCCAATACAACTGGTGTGAAGATCCTTGAAATTTCAATTACATGGGAGTAATGGTCCCTGGATTTTGTATGCGTTCTTTAAGTTAGCTCATTTGAGGTACCTTCATTCAAAAATGGTTGTGTTATGATGCACCGTTTTGGCTAATTGGGTTGTGGCCTCCTAGCCCTCAGCTGGTATGTTATGACATGCTAGAGAGGAACAGGAGTTTTGCAGTTGTTATGTTGGAGTGAAACAGGAAAAGCAAAACTTAGCAAAGTTAAATAGAATTGGAATGAGTTGATTGATTGGAAGTAAAGCAGCGTGCATTCCATAGGAGATTCCAGACAAGTATTCAGTGATGTTAAAAAGAGTTCAGATTGTATGAAAAATGATATCTTATAGTCAAGCTGAATTGTATGTATTTATTCTTAATGGAATATTCTGGAAGGAAGGAAGGAAGGAAGGAAGGAAGGAAGGAAGGAAGGAAGGAAGGAAGGAGAAACATTAATAACAACACTGTTTAATGCTTTCCTGTTTCAACAGATGCCTCTACTCAGCTGCCAGTACCTCCAAGGCCATCGGGAACTGTATTTGGCTCATCTGGTCCTCAGTTTCATCACAATGGGCTATGTCTGGCAAGAAGGTGAAAAAGGGGTCACCAAGGTACACTTGAAACATTTGGCCTCTATTAAACCTCGTATGAATCAGCAGCATCTGCAAAAAACCAGGAAAACACACATGCAGTGAAGTCATCATGCAAATGCCACAATTATGACCTTTCATTAGAATGTCTGATGCCAGGATTTAAGTCACAGCATTATTGTGATGATGTCATCATGTATGTGTAGTCATCTGCCTTCTTTGTTTTCTCCCCACAGATGTCTATGATACAAACAGATCCATAACTCCTACACTAATGTCTAGTTGGGATTAGTCACAAGAAGCTCCAGAAGCATATCAAAATGTTAATCCATCTGTCACGGCAAAAGCTCATTGCCTTGATGTTTCTGCTTCTTTGACTATGTACTGTTCTGTTGCCTTGACTTTTTACTGCTTGTAGGCTATATTAATTGGCTGGCCTTTGGCAGTAAAAGAATCCATCCATCCATCCATCCATCCATCCATCCATCCATCCATCCATCCATATTAAATTATCTTTAAATGCATATCTTATAACAGCAACTCTTCCTCCAATTAGAAAGTGTGCATTCTCAATAGTTTTTCTTTAAAAAATAGCAGATGAATGCAGAAGTAGGTTTATAAATGACAGCTTTGAAACAGAGTCCTCCACCATCTTTTTCAACTTTGTCTTGGTAACCATGTTTGCCCTGGGAAGACAAATATCCCAGAGCTGTCCGTTTTGCAACCACATTCCTTGTAGTGCTTTGCTTGCAGAGATGTATCACTTGGTGCTTGGGCAAGATGTCAGGATGGGATCGTCTGCTGTTTGGCATGTACATTATACCTGCATAGAAGCTGCTGTTTGCTGAACAAAGTGGCACAGTGACTGTGTTCTGCTAATGAGAACCAGGGAAGCTGAAGCAACTCCGGTGTTTCAAAGGGATACTTTGCTTAAGTATCTGGTGAATGAAATGCCCTTTGAAGATGTACCTAACCTCCAAAGATAACTTATTGTAGTCTTCTTCAGTGCTTTTAGTATAGAAATGTTGGGACAGCACTGGGCAATATGGACTTACAAGGCTTTCTACCGCTTGCAAGATCTGTTTTCCAACCATCTGGAACCCTACTGAAATCCAGTAGGACACAGTCTTAGGCACGGTCTTAGGAGTGCTGGTGTTGACCTGCTGGTCTTATCTTCCAGATCTTACCACGAAACCTGGCCATCCCCTTTGGAGAAGTCTCTGAAATGCTAGGTCTGCCTCCTATCCTGGTCCACACAGATTTTGTTTTGGTGAACTGGAAGAAAAAGAATCCCCATGGGTAAATCTATTGACAACAGTACCTGTGCTTAATAATTGGAGATCAGATCATAGCTAGAGCCATGTAACCTTAAATGTTGAACTGTCTAATCGGGATGTTTCCATCTGGAACAGTTTTGGTTGAGTGGTAACTTTTAAAAAACCGAATAGAGAGTTTAACAACTCTTATATTTTAACAACAGATTAATAGATCTATTAATATATCATATTTTAATAGATTATATTTTAACAATCATGGACAGTTTTAGGAATTTTAAGGAGCCAATTACATAATTTTTTCTACGTTGAATAATCTAATTTTAAAGAAAATGAAGCCAGCGAGGTTCCCTAATTGCAAAAATAAACTTAAAGAGAAATTTCAAAATCAATTTTAGGGCAACATGAGTTGGCAACACTTGCAGAAATGCTGGAGTGATGTACAGTATATGATCAACATGGCTCATGATTGAGATGGGAAGGCAGTTTGGGGTAAGGTTTTGTAGGGCTAGCAGATCTAGGCTGCAAACATCTGGATGACTTATCCAGATGCTTGCAGCCTAGATCTGCTAGCCCTAACATATGTGGGGATATGTTGTTGCTGTTTAAAGCATGGTAGTACCATGGTGGGCTTACTCTTCAACTGATTTCATCTCTTGATTTTGCTTCCTTGTACGTGTTGGCGGATGTCACCTCAATTTCTCCAAGGCCTCTGGAAATTGAGTAAGTCTTTGAGAATCCCTGTTTCTTTTTGCAGGGCAAGACTGATTTCGTTTATCACCTTGGAGTCAATTTTCAGGCTGTTTGAAGTCAAACAGCTGCTGCTTTTAGGAAGACAGTTTATGTTTGCATTGTTCTGAACTGCTATTCTTGCCAGTTATCTTCCCATGGAATAGAAAGCTGAGATCTTGGAGAATCATCTCTCTCCATCAAAGAGCTGCTTGGTGGTATGGCAGCTTCCCTCTTAAGCACAAATGGCAAACTAACCAGAAATGGTTTGTTTAGCAAGTAATTGCTTATCCAGGATCCTGACCTCTTGCCCCCTTTCCAGGCCAGTACTATAAACCAAGGTGTATTTAACTATTTATTTCATATAACTTTGTTTTTGCTTTGGCTTCTGATTCTTTATTGGAACCCTAATCTAATCCAAAAGTTAGGATTGTCTCCGGTGCATTGATTTGCACTGTTGGTTCTGGTTTGTTTCAGTACCATTTTTCACTGCTACATTTCCCTTCTTAAGTCACATATGGAGAAACACGGTCCTGGGTAGAAAAAAAAAGGTTGCTGATCCTCTTTGTGTTCAGGGGTGAGAACCTGTGAGAGGAAGTAAGTGGAGTGAATAGACTTGTCTGTGCTCAGCTAGGAGTTATCAAACATTATATGGCAATGCACAATACTGTTTTTTCTACCTGCCTGCAATTGTAATAATAAGGCGGAATATTGTTTAGCACATAGGAAAAGTTTGATACTGTTCAGTGGCCAGATGGTCAAATCTTAATACAAAGTTTGAGAGACTTTATTTATCATCAATGATCAGCAAATAATAGAGGATGGGATTGTCATGCTCATGGGAGTAATCTTGATCACCAGAATGACCCATCTGGACTACAAGATCTCAAAGAAGTCCCTTTCCAAGTTGTGTTGTTAGAGTATGTTAACTAGGTATAGTGTTATTAATTAACCGTAGATCAGTATATTCATGCATGTACATTGTTCCTAGTGTTTGATACCAATCAACATGTAATGCCATGATATACTGACATGTGGTTGGAGGCCATGTATTGGTGTGAATGATGAAACCCACTTAAACCAAGCCATGGAGATGGGAAGTTTTGCTCAGGATGATTTTAACTTATGCAGAATGTGGAAAAGTACCAGAATGAAGACTTATAGTTCTCACAACAAAAGATGGTTCCCATGAAAACTGTCTGAGGCAATGGCAGTAGAAAAGTTCCAGCAGGTGTGAGAAAAGTGCCAGGATGGGTCTGGTCAAACTTTAATGGACTGATCAAGACTTGTTGGAAGTTACAAAAATCAATGGGAAATGTAGTCCTTTGGAACCAGCACATAGAATGAAATTCTGTGCACTGTAGGTACCCTGCCTCACTTCTTCTGGAGCTCCAACCTCACTTGGCCAAATAGACTTTGAGTTGGGAAGGTATGTGTGTGAATGAGTGGAGCATTTTAGTTTGGAAAGTGAACAATAACTGTCATAAACCTACATTTGTTTCTACGTGCCTGTGTCTTCTGGTCAAACAGGTGGCACAGATTTTTGAAGCACTGTCAAAGCTTGCCACATTGTGAACAGAAGCAATAAGAGAGAGATTGTACACAGCTTTTTAGGAGAAACAACCTCTCCCTGGCAAGCACTAATAAATACTTGTACTTCCTTTCCTATACTTTCAGTTTTGCTCTCTTCACAGGAATCTGGAGCCCATAGTGAGTCTGCCTGGAGGAACAAGCACTTCTGGATTCATTCTTGTCAGTTTTCTGGTTGAGAAAGTGGCTGCACCAGGAATCAAGGTCTAGTCTTCCCCTAAATTAATCTTCAATGTTTGTTTTGGATGTTTTGTAAGTGATCAAGGAGTACATTCACCAGTATTTTGGCTAATCTGAAAACACAGAGGTTGAGTTCACATAACAGGCTAGAGTAGACTAAAACAAGCTGGTGGTTTAGCAGATGGCGGAAAACCAACCATTCTCTCAATGTGAACCTGGTCATCACATTAAGTCCTAAAGTAGTACATTGACAAGGTGAGGAGGCACAGCGTGTTCTGTGAATGAAGCAAATGTGTTTTGTTAACCCTTGTTTAGAGTACTATGAAACCAGCCATTGCTCACATGGTAGAAATCCTAACTTCTGTTACAAGTAAAGTAGAATTCTGTCTAAACTGTGCATAATAAACACATTTCTCTGGGTGAACTGCAAAATGACTCAACACATTAAAAAAATAAAGTAACAATATAATGAAAACATAATTAAATCCCAGGGTACTTAAAATTTCCTATCATTATTGTGATCCATAAGAAATCACTGGGAGAAAAGCAGTGGGTCAAAAGCACATCAGTGGGAGTGCCAGGTGGGCCTTTCAGAGGGCTTTCCAGAAGTGTGAACTCTCAATAAGAAGGCCCTTTTCTTTATAGCAACCCTCCCATCTCACTTCCCATTCTAAAAGTTAGGCCTTTTAGAATGGGCAAACGGGCCAGGTTGGCTCTTAAAGTCATAAATAATAACGAATTACAAGTTAATTATGCCTTGAAGGACTTCCTTTTGTTCATCTTATAGTCCAAATAGGCAGTTCTTTTAGATCATGGGCTGTAACAGTTACTGACCTGCTAGCAAGCTATCCAAAATCTTCTCGTTGGGTAGTCAAATTGTTTTGGTCAGTTTTCACTTGTTTTTGTGAGTTTTGGAGGGGGATTAAGGAGGGTTTTTCCCTCACAGAGGCCTTGAACTCATATTCACTCTTGAAACCACCCCAACCCAGCAAAAAGCATCCCAACTTAGCAAAATTGTGCCATTAAAAACTGCCCATTTTAGCACCAAAATTTGGCAGTGATATCTTGGGGTGTTTTGGGAGATACACATCGGATGCTGGGGTGTGTGAGTTGGGATGTAGAAGAATTCCTCCAATGATTTCTTTGGAAGTGAATTTGGGAGTTCATCTCCCAGAAGAATCCATGGTTTGCAGGAAGACAACACATCTTCTTCTCTTTTAAAAAAAGGGATCTGCTGAAAGGTTGTACTTGCTTTTAATGTATATGGGGTGCCCAAGGGTCTCTGACAGTGTTAAAAAGCCCCCCAAAAGACTGAGCTATCTTCTCTTCTTTGGGGCTCCCTGGAAAAATCAGGGTAGCTATGAGAATTGGGACCCAGTTTTTCTCTTTTTTTTAATGAGAAAATTCTGCTTTAAAATCCTTCAAGAGAGTTATGGGCTTCTTTTGGAAACATGCAGCAAAGACAGAGAGGGCAGTAGGAATTTAAAAAGAACAAAAGAAAGAAAAGGAAATGAAGAGGGAACGAAAGAGGAAAACAACATGTTGGTGCAAAAGGAAATGTATTAACTAAATCGAAATGCCCCATACATAAATGTGTTCATTAGAGTGACTCTGAGTGTCAAACTAAATGAAATTTTGGAAAGTACTTTTTGAGGTAGGAAAACATACACCTGTTGGCCCTTTGGCCTGGGAGTTAGAAAGTTGGGGATAGAAGCCAGTGGATTCCTGGAAGGCAACTCAAGAGTCACTGGGAGTCAGATGGCATATAAATTTAAACAACAATTCTCTTTCTCATTTCCTGCAGGCAGTGGCCAAGGCTGTGTCTGGACTGCTTCAGCCAGATGATGAAATCCTGGTTGAAGCGTTGCAAGAAGTAACAAACACACTTCAAGAAATGACCAAAACTCTGAAGAAAACGCACGGTAAGCCTGTGCTTCACATACACTTAACTGAGGTCAATGTTGTGCTATAGGTTGTTTTAATCATGATTTGTTGAACCATAATGGGCTGATTTGAACATAGCACATGGGTGCCTGGGTTTTCCAAAATCTCTGTGGAAATTCCCAATTCCCTCCAAAAGTTGTTACTCTTTTGTAATTGTCATTTATCCACAGAGGGAATTATTAACTACGTTTAGTATCTTATAAGGGAATTTAATGATGACTTAACATGATGTATGAACTGATATATAGACCCTATGAAGAAGCAAAGATGGAGAAAGCGTAAAATAAATGTGATATCATCTAAGCACATGTCTATATTTATAGATTAATTCTTTTGATATTCATTAAGACTGTAATATGCTGCTGGCCACAGGATTCAATTTCTTAGTATGTGTGTATGTATGTATGTACGTATGTACGTATGTATGTATGTTGAAAAGCAAGTAACTCGTCTTTGTGGCTATGATGTTAATCTTGAACGGTTTGGAAGGTGAGGCTTGTTGAGCTGAATTGACTTTTTCCCCTCATTTGTAACCCACGATTCCTCCAATGACAATAACAGAGGAAATTCCTTTTGTCCTTGCAATAACACTTTGAGATGGAATTGGCCAAAACAACATTGCAGCCACTTGCCCTGAGTCTGTGCCAATACATGTTGGGCTGTTGGGGGCTGATATTTTCTATAAACTTGATGACTTCCTGCATTCAAATACTATGAATGAATTAGATGAGACTGAAAAAATAGTTTGGCTGGGACATTAATTGTACACAAACAGCAGTTGTAGGAGTAAAGGCATCTGAAGTTGGGGATGGTGTTGGTGTAGAATCATTTCGTTCATATTTGACTGCAGACTAATATGATTTCACCTTTTCAAACCAATACATGCTTTGAAATTTAGTTATCAGTTGAAATTTGCAGGTCTCTGAATTTTGCAGATAGAAAGGTGCTGACTAGCTAGCTAGCTAGAACAAGATGCATCTATTTTATGAATAAAATGTAAAAATACAGTAGTCAAGGAAACTGTAAAAGGATGCTTTAGGAAAACAATTCCTATCCAAATACATGCAAATGTTAGTGCAAACTTTAAACAATTTGATGAACTGAATGTAAGAGATATGCAAATGTGACAAAATAGAGGAAAAACAGTAAGGGTAGATTGCAAAACAGAGAAATTGATAGAAAATAAAATTGACAGATTGATTCATCCTATTTGAAATACCAGCATTGTTTGAATGGCCAGTCGAAAGTTGAACTGCAGAAACTCAGGCACTGTTTAATTTTTTAAAGGTGTAGTTACTGGACTGGAAATCAACAAATAAGCGATCATCAGCGTCCTTCCACTTCATTTCTGTCTTTACTGTTTTTTTTAATGAGAGCTTTTCCGGGTAATAATTCCTACAAACAGCAGATGCAGTTTGGATCAGCAGGTCCTGATCAACATTAAGAAAGTTTTATTATGATAATAGACCAGACACAGAAAAATTATAAAAAGAGAAACACATGATCCTCAATAATTATCAATATATCCAGATCAGTCATTTTGTGTAATAATTGCATCTTCTAGCTGCGTGTCCTTCACAGTAGGTTGCAATATTTATTGAATGGGTAATTTGGGGATCTCTGTTTACTGTTACTTATGTAAGATTCCCCCGTTTGATTTTTTTTTTAAAAAAAAGGTGCAGTGAAAGTTGTCTTAATCTCAAATTGGAATAAAATACACAACATAGAAAAATATATTCCATCAATTCAAATTGTGCCTGAAGTGCACAAGGATAATCTTTGTGATAATGTCATTTTGCTGAAGCTCCCCTCCAGGGCTGCCCAGAGGAGAGCATTAAAAAGAACTCCAGATAAGAACCATCAGTAGCTGTGATAGGAAAGAAAATAAATCTTTAATGCTGGGATGAGCCTTTGAATTTCCGTAAGTGGTCGATGGATCTCAGCTCCTTTTGAAGCTCAATAGTGTTGCTCAGTATTGTTGATCCATTGCCTGATTATGTCCTTGACCTTTTCCAGCCCTGATACTAGCAAAGCCTCTGACGTTGTAACATTTACTCACTATTGAGATCTGTAATTGTCTCTAGTGATTAGTGAAAGCAATTGGAGCTAGACTGAGGCTTTGTCAAATGAATAGAATTGATTTCCAAATGTTGGCCTTTTGAATAGTATGTAGATGCTGTTTATCTCTATGTGTCTGTTAATTACAACCACATGGCATCTCTGTAGCACACAAACCAACAAAATCACTCCAAAATATCTTAAGTAAACCAAAAGACCCAGTAGCACAAGAAGAAAAAACAGGAGTCATCTACAACATACAGTGTAAGGACTGTAACAAACACTATGTAGGACAGATAGGCAGAAGACTGGCAGAGCGCATCCATGAGCACCAACTAGCTTTCAGAAGACATGATGAAAATTCCTTAATCGCACAACACATGGACAGACTCAACCATAGTTTTAACTGGGAAACTGTCAGCATTTTAGACCAGGCTAAATCCAAAAATGCAAGAGAATTCTTGGAAGCCTGGTATTCAGACAAGGCAGCAATTAACAGACACAGAGAGATAAACAGCATCTACATACTATTCAAAAGAGAAAAAGACCAGAAGAACACCTCACCAGCAATCATTACCCAGATAAGCAAAGGTTACCACCAGACACCCAATCAAGCAGTGAACAATATCCTAATAAGGAACTACCAGAGCAACAAAACAAAAACCCCACCCCCACCAGCACTGGCAGGGCAGGCCACAGTATATAAACAGAGAGCAAACCCCATCCCATTTTAGCACTGAAAATGTTACCTATCTGGGTAATGAAACATTTGCAAGAAAAGAACCAAGCTCAGAGAATCCCAAGGACTCCAAAGCCAGATTACTTAATTTCTCACAGGGAGCAGAACCAAAGTTGGGCCCTATATAGTAACTGAGCAACAGATTTTGCATTGAATAATTTCATTGCGGCTAGTACAAATATCTTCTCTGTCTTCAATGAAAGCCAATAGCAGCCATGCTTTGATGATCCCTAGAGGAGGCATACCTGGCAAGCAGAACCTGATTTTCATCTGCTCTGATTCCTAGATTATGTTGATCCTTCCATATTTTATGAAGTGACGAGAATATTTTTTTCTGGGTAAGTACAGTGTATATTCCTTTGGCTCTAGAAGTGTTTCCCCAGCAGAATCACACAGAGAAGCAGCTGTTGATACTGAGAAGACCCACACAGCCAACTGGATTGGGGGCTTTCCCTATTCTCCAAGAACTGGCCCAAGCTTCTGGACCAGTTAGAGGTGGCATTAGGCAAGCACGAGCAAGGGTTATTTCTAGTATTTGCCTTGGTAATGTATTATTCCTTTTCGCAACTTTCAGAGCATTTATTCTCAAGTCATACATATGGCTATAAAGCTCTCCCATCTGCTTGGTATGTCTCATGTTTAACTTTCCCTCCCCCTCCCCTTCCCCTTCCCCTTCCCCTTCCCCCTCCCTTCTTTCCTTCCTTCCTTCCTGCAACCTGCATCATTAGGTGCGAGAGAACAGATTTCAGTATCCAGGGCATCTTCATTTGTCCCTCCATTTGGGAAGTGTGAACTGTGCAGAATTTGCATAAAAATCTGAATTACATGAGTGCTTCCCTGACCCTCACCAACTCCTTAGTGCTGCTTTGAGAAAGTTTCTGGATCATAAATGAAGGAGGAGAATAGATGATTTCAACCCCTGACCCACACATCTTCCCTCCAAATCTTTACAACCCCTTCTCTTACAAAAAGCATGCTAAGGGGGCATGTTAATCTCTTCCTTAGTGCTTGGTTTCCTGAGGCTACGTTAGCTAATTGTGTTGCCTTCACTTAATCAGAGTCCCTCATTAAACCATCATTAAATTGGGATGTATTAAAGCAGAGAGGGGAAGAAATGATACTTGTAAGGAACTGAAACTTGACTATAATGCAAAAGCCTCCCTTTGGGCATTGCAGAGTCCCTGAATGACTACAAAGGGAACTTGTTGCTGGATTGCCAGTATAAAAGTAGGTTACATGATACCCTTGGTGACTGACTCAAGATGAGGCTGAAACAGGAGGGTCCTCTTGGTTTAACAGTAGTAGCACTCAAACAGAGAATGAATGAGAGGGAGAGAGAAAACCCCATAGATCTCTTTTAGATTGGGACCTCAGCAAAAACCATGGATAAGCCTGTCATTGGTCCTCCACACTGGATGAGTTCAGTTCTCAGATTCTTTTTGCCTAAACCAAAATAAAATTCCAGGGGTGTTTGCAAGGTGTGGTAAAAAAAAGTCAAGATGGCAACCATGATGGCGTGACCAAAGGTTCAAACGCATCATCACGGCCACCATCTCGACTTTTTGAACATCTTGTGTAGACACACCTGAAAAATTGCATTATTTGCGTTCAACAGCACTTTTGATAAGTGGTTGTACCCTTAGCTGAATGGTGGTCCATTTTGGGGGAGGATTGCCGTGTGTGTGTGTGTGTTCAAGGAATGAAATGAATGTATCAAGGTTTATGGAGGAATAGAGCATCCATATTGCTCTTTTCCCAAACAGAAATAGCCCAAATTTTAGGATGCTGGAAAATTTAAAGGGATAAAGTGCTTGCCTCAAGTATCACCAAACTCTGCAAAGCCCCATCAACCATCCAGATCCAAAAACAGGCAAAAAGGCTGATCTTGTCTTCTCCATTTATGTTCTAGGTGCTCAGGGCCTGGGTGGCCATGAAAGCCCACAAGCCTTGAGTTGTCCACCCCTGCCTTAGATTTACATATCAAAGACATTCACCTCTGAGCATCAGAAATAAAAGGAATGAGTTCAGCTACATCTCTTAACTTTATTATGGTTGATGACTGTCACTGAGGAGAAGGGGAACACAGGCCCCAATGGGTTTCTGCTCACTTTTATGAGAAAAAGGCCTGAACAGAGGCTGTGCATTCACAGTACAAGGGTTGCAGGTGAGCCAATGGCAACTCCTCCATAGTCATGTGTTGCTGAGCAAAGAGAGCTTCATGTACCAAATACAGCCTCTCTACCTCCTAAATGCTCCCTGTTGCTTGGTAGAAATGCCCCAACGCAACCAGGTTTTCTAAGCAGCTGCTAGGAAGCAGACTTTTCAGCTCCTGTTTTGCTCTGCGTGACCATTTTAATAAAAGAACAGTCTAAAAATAGATCTGATTGCTCCCTGGTGCTTCTGTAACATCTGGCAGGGAGGGCAGGTGGCACAGGACAGCTAATGAGCAACGTGCAGCTTGAGTCTCGGTGAGCACCAGCCTCCCTGAAGTTGAATTGTGTCTCCTGTAATGCATCACTTGGCAGAGGAATTGGAGACTCTGGAGCTGCCACCCTCTTCCCCCTCCCAGGCGAAGAAGGTTCAGAACGGGAGAGGGAGTGAAATTGGTTGCAGATAGGCTGTGGTCATACAACATGCTTAACTAGATCAGGTTAAAACCTGAGAGCATAGCTGGCTAAGCCTGGCCAGTCTCGGCCCTCATTAGGGTTTCTGGGGCCAGTCTGTTTTAATGAGTTTAGAATTCAATGTACTGTCAAAAACAGAACATGGGGTAATTCAGTAACCAGCTTAAGTATGATGTATGGAGGCATCTGAATTGGGATCATTGTACCTAATTGATCCTAGGGAGGGGGGTCAAAGACTTGGCTCTTCTTAGCCCCAGATTTGAGAGCAACCTGGATTTCTGCTGAACACCTGCAAACCCAAAGGGTTGCTTGTGGTTAAACAAATGACATTTCTTTGGAATGCAAATGGATCAGAAAAAGCTTGAATTATTTATATTTCAAGGCTACTGACCAATAAAATAACAATGAGGATCTTTTTTCTTTTCTGTCAAGGGCCATTATCCTTGTCCAGGGAGGATAAGGTGATTGTAAGCAAGGTGGAAGCAGAACATGAAATAGGCAGAACCAAAAAGAAAGGAGGTTACAGCTTTCCTCTCCTTTGCAGAGAAATCAGGCCAACAGTTATCTGCCCCCCTGGGCCTCACATTGTCCACCTCTGCTGAAAAGTAGAACATTTCTGAAATCTGAGTGTAGAGAAGATTCCACTATTAGAGAATATATACTGTATAGCTCAGGATTGAACTGTTGGGTTCTTGTTGTTCTCTGAGGTTGGTTGTTTTCTTGGAGATGTTTCATTGCCAGGTTAGGTAACATCATTCATGTGGTTGTTGATAAATAGTAGCTTGTCTTACCAGTCTTGCAAGGTATGGTTTCTTCCTTGATGGTTCCTTGATTAGGGTATTGTTTCTGCCATGATGGAGCTGTTCCTACTTATCTGGGTATTGGCTGCTAGAGAAGGTTATTCACTGGTCCTCCTTTGTGCATCCATTGGCCCCTTTTCTCTTTTTTAGGTGGAAAGATAACCCCGTCTTACCAGAAGGGTTGTTGTATGAAGGCCTATGTGAACAGCCTCTGGCGTACTCTGGGGGCAGTGCAGCCCAAAGTTCCACCCTGCATGCCTTTGATGAGCTGCTTGGTATCCAACATCAGAAGGAGAGTGGTAAGGCCTGTCCTTGCATTCAGATCTGCCGTTGTATGTTCAAACTAGGGTAAAACACCAATGGGTTTCCCAAATCTTCTACCAAACTGGTGGACAGAGGAACCAGGTGTATGATTTCTCAGAATTTCTCTGGGAGAAGGAAGAAGGATTCCCCTTTGTGGTCACAGTAGAATTTCACTCCACTGGGAAGAATTTCCTCCTGATATCTTCTATTGGGATTGAATGGAAGTGTGGGAAGCCAGAAAGACTGTGGACTGCAGGAGAGCCCATGAAAGCCAGGGCATTCATACCCACTCTTTGGCCATCTGGTTACTAAATAAACATATGGCCACCACATTCCATCCATAAGAATTTCATGGAAACTTTCTTTTGAAGGAATGGTTAAAGCGAGGTCTTTCTCTTCAAAGTGAATGAGGACCATCAGGTGATCAATGCAGATCTTTTCTTCATGCTTCTGGTTAAAACTCTTGTATATTCCTTGAAAGTTGAAAATTAGAGGTCAGGGAGTCCTAATATATCTCTTCCTTTGCCAAGTTAGTTTTGGCCCTCAGGACTAATGTTGACAAAGAATAAAGAGGATATGCAAAATGAAAATTAAACTAAGAGACAGTGTAAGGGCATGGAAAGAGTTTGAAACAGTAAGCCCATCATGTACAGTATTGGCTTGTCTATCCAGTTGCTGTTAACGTAGGCCAGCTTTCCTTAGTCATATGGTTCCTGTAACTCAGCCAGTCTGAGCCTTACTGGCTAGAAATTATGAGGGATGTCAAAATACCTGAAGGGCTATTTGCTGATGAGGCTGACTTAACCATTTTAAATTGCCTTGAACCCCACTTATCCTTTACTTCTGTATCTTTTGCCAGCTGCATTTTTGCACAGGATGAGGAAATATATGCCCCCTCACCATCAAGCGTTCGTTGAAGAAATCCGATCTGTCCCTTCACTGAAGCATCATGTCTTCTCTTCTGGAAACAAAGACCTCCAGTCCATGTATAACAAATGTGTGGCTGCCCTTTCCGAGCTGAGGACCTACCATATCACCATAGTCACCAAGTACGTTGTCATAGCAGCTAGAAAAGCGAAGACCAGGCTCAGCAAAGCTGTTCCTCAAACAACAGGTCCTCCATCTTTCCTGGAAGGGTTAGGGACTGGCGGTTCACAGGTTCTGAACTTCTTAAAAAGTGTCCGGGACACAACAAGAGAAGCTATGATACAACTCTGAAAGACTGTCCTTTTTGTCAAGTAGAGAGTACAGTTATGATTATGGGGCCCAAGTCTGCTAACATCTCTTTATATGTGTATAGTAGGAGTGAGCAGCTCTTCAGGCAGAGGGCACTGTTTTTTAAAAATAGTTTTTATTAGAAGATTTTACATATATAATAAATACATTCAAAGGAAAAAATACAGTAAAGTAAATGTGAAAAAGAAAAAAAGAAAAGGAAGGAAAAGAAGAGACAAAGGAAAAAGGAGATAGAAAAAAGAAAAAGAACAGAACAGAAAACATAAAAAAATATACAGTATATATTATATATATATGAAGAAGTGGCTTCCGATCTTCCTCTCGGCAGTTATACATACAATTCTAATCAAACTTCTCTCTCTAAAATTACATCGTAATTCCCTTCTTTCTAATCGTTAAAACCATAAGTCACAAAATCATTTACTTTTTTACGCAAATAGTCCATAAGGGGTTTTCAGTCATTGATGAATGTCAATAATGACCTTTCTCTAATCAAAGGAGTCAGTTTGGCCATTTCAGCGAGTTCTGTCAATTTCACCAACCATTCCTCCACGGTGGGTAATGTGGAATCTTTCCATCTTTGTGCATTTAGTAATCTTGCCACAGTAATTATATATTGAAATAATCTTCCATGACTCTTTTCTAACTGTTTATCCATCAGTCCTAAAAGGAAAAGTTCTGGCTTCAACTGAATGTTAATCTCTAAATTCCTCTGTATCAATGTGTGTATTTGAATCCAAAATTTTTTAGATTTTTTACATGTTCACCAAGCATGATAAAATGCCCCTTCATGTTGTTCGCATTTCCAATCTACGTTTGGAATGCCTTTATACATTCTAGATAATTTCTCTGGAGTCATGTACCAATGATACATCATTTTATAAAAACTGTCTTTAAGATCATAACATAAAGTAAATTTCAACCCTTTTGACCCTCATAGTTTCCCATTGATCCATCTGTATATTATAACCAAAATTCCTAGCCCACTTTATGATACATTCTTTAACTCATTTTTCCATTTCAAATTTCAACAAAAGTTTATACAGTTTAGCCATTACATGTTCATTTTTGGTACACAATTGGACTTCAAATTCTTCTTACTTTGCTCCGCTCCATACCATTTTTATCCATTTTAAATTTTTCTAACAACTATAAATGGGAAAACCATTGACAACTATATCCTTCTGCCATTAGTCTCTCTCCTGATTTAATTTTATATTCCTTTGGTGATTCTCCAATAATTCCTGGTATGTTAACCATTTGTCTTTGCCTGTAGTTTCTCTTCTGTAAAATGCTTCTTGTGCTGAGATCCACAGAGGTGTTTTGGGGCATAGCCTGGGTTTATATTTATTCCATATTCTCAATGTGACGCATCTAATAAAATGGTTTTTAAAATTCACATTGACTTTAATTTTATCATGCCATAAATATCCATGCCATCCAAACCTCAGGTCAAGTGCTTCTAACTCTAAAAGTCTTTTGTTTCTCAGCAACACCCATTCTTTTATCTAAACCAAACAACAAGCTGCAAAATACAAGTTCAACTCAGGTAAACCCAATCCTCTTCTTTCCTTTGCATTTTGTAACACTCTGCATTTAACTTGTGGGTTTCCCCCCCCTTGCCATACAAATGTAGATATATCTTTTTGCCATTGCTTGAATGGTACATCAGTTGTCAAAACAGGTATTGTCTGAAACAAAAACATCATTCTAGGCAAAACATACATTTTTATCACAGAAATTCTCCCCAACAGTGCCAATTTTAATTTCTCCCATCTTAACACCTCCTTCTTAGTTTCATTCCATGTCTTAACATAATTATTTTGAAATAACATACAATTCATACTTGTATTTTACTTTTTTCTCAGTCTTAAAACCGGTTTTCTCCATCATTTCTATTTGAACTTCTATTTTCATATTTTTTTGTTAACATCTTTTTCTTCTGATTATTAATCTTAAAAACTTGCTAGCATACCAAAGTCTTTAGTTTTCCCATTGATATTTTTACTCCAATGGATCCTCCAAAACTACCACAAGGTCATTAGCAATGCCCTTAACTTGTAACTTTTTAAAAAATCTATATTAATTTTTAATTCCAAGGAATTAAAAATTACCAAAATATTAAGAGTTCTTATGTGCAAACATAAAAATCTGTGACTTTTTGTTATTTCAGGAGATTTGGGTCATTTTTGTTTTCACTTTTTGTTGGATATTTTTAATTTAATAAAAAAAAAAAACAAGTTGGAGATCTTTGAGCATCATCTACTGGAGTTCCTGATGCCAGTTCCTTGTATGTGGAATCAAATGAGCAGAAGAGGCAGTTTTTCTTAGTACAGGTAGTCCTCACTTAACAACTGTTTCTTTAATGACAATTCAAAGTTATGATGACCTTGAAAAAAGAGCTTTATGACCTGTACTTGCACTTACAACCATTACAAACTGTCACATCACCCCTGCGGTCAAATGATTTGTGATTTGTGATCTTTTTTACGATGGTTGTTAAATGAATCACCATGGTCGTAAAGCAAATCACATGGTCATTAAGGGAATTATGTGGTAAGTAAGTGAATTCAGGCAAAAAAGTTCATTGGGGAAGCTGGATTCACTTAACCATGTGATATGCTTAATGACCATTGTAAAAATGGTCATAAAATTGGATCCGGTCACATGGGGACTCACTTAACGACTGCCCTGCTTAATGACTAATTTTTTGGTCCGTATTGTTGTTAAGCGAGGACTACCTGTAAAAACCTTTTCAAGGAAGATACTCAATGACCATAAAGTTATTACAATCTACAAATCTAGCAATGAACTGTTGTTAAGGATGTCTTCTTGCAAAACAGCTGACCTAGTAAGATCAGACCAGGAGGCATTACTTGATGCCCAGCACGAAGTGGTTTTCCACTCAGATGCCATTTGACAAGGACTAGGTTGAATCCAAAATAGGTTTCAGCCTGCTGGAAGAATCCATAAGATGGTGACTGCCATTTTGGAAATGTGTCACATCTCAATGGCAAAGCTGATGTTCTACAGGCAAAAATTGTGAAGACATATTTCACTGCAGACACAGCTTCCTAGGTTTTGCAGTTGCCTCTCTCTTTTGAGAGAAGGCAATTTGCTTTCCCTTTCAAATGTGTGGTAAATCTTGAAAGAAGGACCAAGCTGAGTATTCGCGTGGTGGCAACTCAAATCTCCATTGTTTCCAGCGGTAGGAAACAGCGCTTGCCAATTTCATCCTCATCTCTTCCCTCTTCACTGGGCAGGTAGCAATAGCCGTTTTTCTAAATTCGGTTTGACTCATTGACACTGTCCTGCAAGAACGAAGATCATGACTGATCTGATACAGCATCAGATATCTGGAAAGGGGAAAGGGGCATTTGCCCAGGAGTCAAAAAAGTCAAGATGGCAGCTGTGAGTGCATGATCAAAGTCTCGCCACTGCAACACAAAGGGGACAGGGATTTGACTGCATGGTTTGGCCATCATCTTGACTTTTTTCACATCTCCATGGATGCCCCGAAAGGGGGAAGAGGTTCTTAAGAAACCGCTATTATGTCCTTACAATATATTGGTAACTTGCAAGGGCTTAAGCAAAAGCTCATGCTTCTCTTTGATCTCACGTTTCTCTTTGACAGATTTTACCTTTCTAGAAGAAATGCTCCATACGTTGAATTTGATAGCATGTATTGAATTCCTACCTCTATTTCTTCCAAGCCATTTTGAGGCTGGCCCCTTTCTTTTTGATTTTCTGATGCTGTAACAGACAGCTTTGGAAGTTCCCATATTTGTAGCCCTGTGATCCAGCTGTTCATCCTGCGCAATATCAGAACATAATTTGTTTTCTTTCCAACCGGTTATTCTTCAAGCATCTTTAGGCTGTTCCTGCAGCTGGATGGGTGGTTGCAGTGACTAAATGCAAAATGAATGTTCTGAGACCTGGAGATCAAACTGTGCTGAGAATTTCCCAGGCAGATAATACGCAAACTTGCTTGTAATAGACAAACTGCAATATGTTTTATTGGCAGAAACCTGAACTACAGCAACATTGAAATGAAAAATGTTCAGAATAAAATGAAATGGAGAGTAAAAGCCAGCCCCCCCCCCCCCCCCGAAAAATCAGTCACTTTTCATTGATGAAACTTCATGTCGCATATTTGCTGGTTCTTTGGCTGGCCTCTCATACATATTCTATAGTACACATCCATTTTCATGATTTAATTTAGTGTGAAAGAAAAATAGGGACCTCATTCAGTAAGCCCCTAAAAGTGTACTCAACCAGCCCAAGGAAGAGGAGCTGTCTAAATGAGACAGTTTTCTCCTGGCTCAACATCCATGAAATGCAGCTCCTGGTTTACCATTCCCATCACCCTCAAAATGGCTGAGCATCAACTGCCACATGGATGTTGGCTTGAAGGAAAGAGACAGCTGCTATCTGAGAAGCTGGTAGTAGCTGGTGGGGAGATGGGAATGTGCACCATCAGAAATAGGATGTAGGAGAAAGAGAGGAAGTTTACTACAAGGGGCTCTCTGATGACTTTCCCAGCTGCTGGAGGAAGACCTCAGGAGGACCAAGAAGGGCACAGCAACAGCCTCAACGGCAGGATGTTATTTGGATGTCGCTGGGTTAGCTACTCTAGAGCAAGGGCTTTCAAACTTTTTCAGGCAGCAGATCCTATCAGTTTAAAGAAACAAAAATTCCCAGGACTCCTGCTCAGGAGGCAAAACTCTACGATAGAGAATTGGCTGCATTCCAGTGAATTCCTGCCTTCACTTTAGCTTCTCAAGGAACCCATCAAGGTCTCTCAGAACCCTGGGGTTCTAGGGGACCCAGCTTGAGAAGTCTTGCACTAGTGCAGTCTTTCTCAACCTTAGCAACTCTAAGATGGGTGGACATCAACTCCCAGAACTCCCCAGCCAGCATGGCTGGCTGGGGAGTTCTGGGAGTTGATGTCCACCCATCTTAGAGTTGCTAAAGTTGGGAAACACTGCACTAGAGGCTAGAAACCTGGAAAAAATATCCTGAAATACTCAGGAAGCAAAATGTTGAACTCTATACAACCTCTTGCATTGGCGTGAAGTATCATGAACTCTACAACTTAGCTGTTTAAAATGTTGGCAATTGGAGGGGGGGGGGTTTCTCTCAAAACTCATAACTCAGTGATAGAGGAAAAATAAAGATGTATGTTAGTAGTATTAAAACATTCAGCCAAATGATTAAATAAAAATATTTTAATTCCTGAAGAGGGTTGCATGCCAAAAGCAAGATTTAGTTTCGACTTTGGCAATTCAAGAACCGAGCCATTTTTGACTTATCTATAGATAAAATTTGTTTTATCAGAATTTGAGAAAGATTATCGTATATTTTCTCTATGTACGTATAGTAGATAAATTCCATTGCCCAGCAATTCCACAACAATTAGACTTTCCTAATAAGTAAATATGAATAAAAACAAAAGACTTTACCAAATAAGTCAGCACGAAATATAAGATGTTACCAATCTTTACAAATATAAAAGATATTTTTACAAAACATTGGCTAGATCAAACACTTGGTATCTTTTAAAACCTAAATCATGGTTCCCAAAGTTGATATTCCCCAGATACGTTGGGACTACAACTCCAGAATTCCCAGAATTTCATAGCAGTAGTATCTGGGAGTTGTAGTCCGACATTCAACATGAGAATGTACAGGCAGTCCTCAACTTACAACCATTGTTTAGCAACCATTCAAAGTTATGACGAAGCTGAAAAAAGTGACTTATGGGTGTTCCTCGCACTGATGACCTTTGCAGCGTCCCCATGGTCACGTGTTCAAAATTTGGCCCCTTGACAATTGCCATGTATTTATGATGGTTGCAGCATCCCGGAGTCACGTGATCACCATTTGTGACCTTCCCAGCCAGCTTCTGATAAGCAAAGGCAGTGGGGGAAGCTGGATTCGCTTAACAACTGCAGTGATTTGCTCAATGACCCCAGCAAAAAAGGTCATAAAATTGGGCGTGAGTCACTTAACAACCGCATCGCTTAGTGATGGAAGTTCTGGTCCCAATTATGGTCGTAAATCAAGGACTACCTGTAAAATACTGACCTAATATTCAGCCCCTTGGACAATTAACACCACTGGGGCACATATAACAAAAAGGCAGGGCTTTGATTGCACAGGGGTTCAACTGGCTGCGATCTTGGCTGTTTCACCTCCCCACTGCACTGCAGTAAAATAAGTTACCCTCTAAAATACCTTGTGCATCACTCCAAGACCTCCATAGTAGATCTTATTTCTATTCAGACTGATTTATCGTACTTCCCTACTTTACCCAAAGAACCCGTGACATCTGTCTTGAGGTTGCTAAATCTTTTAGTTTAATATAACACTGATTTAATGGAGGGATTTGCTTTTTTATTTCTTAGCATAAAGATATCAGGGTCCTAATACGGTGTCATACAAAACCATAGTTTTTCTTCATTACTTCATCTTTCAGATACATTGCTGAATAAATTCTAGGACTAGGTGGAATTGCCTGTTGCTAAATATTATTGTTGGTAAAAATTTCCAGCCAAATTCTCTTAGAATAATTCTACCACCAGTACCTAAAATCTACTCTCACCTTCCCATACCTCTAAGAAATGCACTTATGATTGTCATAAGTTTTAAATAATTTTGAAGGAAGGGTGAAACAGCAAGTCAGATATTTCATCCAATTTTCAGTTAAAAGACACAGAGGCTGGATATCTAATTCAATTATTCCAAAGCTATTACCATATTACACCTGATGTTCTTTCTCAAAATAGGTCCTTCTCCTGTGAAAAATGTAAATTGATCTTCTGCTTTCTTCAACATGTGTTGCAATTTAGTGAATTTAGAATATTTTTTTATTTGTTTGTTTGCCCCAATTATCTTTTCAGATGTATCTGACTTGATGCTGCCTTCCTGCTGCCTAATTAATCTCTGATTTGGAATTATTCAAATATGTTTAGTCTTTTTCCCCCTCCAGCTGGTTAAAAGCCTGGATGGGGTTGCCATCTAGTCAGTCCACAACTTTATGATTCCCGTATTGTTGCCATGTTATAAATTGTCTACCCTTTGTACTCCACTGTGGATCATATCAACTGAACCCAACTGTGGGTTTAAAGAACATAAATAAACTCTCAATTTCCCTCAAGCTATTCATAAATCTGGAATGATATAAATAATCAAGCAGCCCTGAGCTCCTAGAAATTCACAATTCTGCTGACTTCCAGATTAGGACGTGAAATGTATATCAACTTGCAAATCAGGAAGCAAAGAATCCACCCGTTGCTGCAGTCATGAGTACCTGTGTGTGTGTGTTGGTAGGTAAAGAAACAAGATGATATTGATGAAAAGTGATGCCTCCCCCATTCTGAACGTAACTCACCCTCCACTTTCTATTTGCTCTATTTTGCCTTCATCTTTGCCCTTCACAGAGTGAATACAAAGGAGAACTAATGGTTCACCCAGAGGTTCATGGGGGAGTGTCAAAGAAGGCCTCCAGAGATGTAATGATCTGTGGGAATGACCGTGGGAGACAGGAGGAAGAGCTGCAGCCTAGACAATGGTCTGGTAAATGAATTTTGAGTCCAAAGAAGGGATAGGGGTGGGGAAAGCATCTCCAAAGGGACCCTCCCTAGTTTTCAGGACAGTAGAAGTGAGGGACGAGAAGGGTACTTTCAGACTTGCAAGATTCTGTTAACTGAACCTTACAATAAAGATAGAGTTAATACTCCTGAGCGTGCATCTTGTCTGGACTACCTTGCAAGGCTGACAACAACTGTGTGACTAAAGCTTTGTCCCTTTTTTTTACATGTTTCCCATATGATTATGGCTGCCATCTTCACTTTTTTGACCCTCCGTTTGAGGACACTTCTCAGTTCAGCATAGCACTACAAATTTCCAGTGCTTAAGTTTCCACTCAAAGAGGGACTTCTAAGCACGTTTTAAGAAAATGTAATAATTCTAAATTATCTACCAATCTCCTGATGTTAAGATACTCATCTGTAATTTACCTTAAAGAATTGCCTCAAAAATGACTTTTCAAAACCAGAAAAAAAGATCTTTTATTGTTGTTGTTTAATAATTTTAATTCTATCACTGGTATGGGAATGTGTTGCAGTAATATCTTTAGTTTATGTTAAATTAATGTAACATATAGTTAAATTTATTGCTGTTACTTTCCCTGAACATTTATGGCGTCCCCATCTGCTAAGGGGGACTTTATTTCTAGTACATAAGAATTTAAAGCTTGTGACTGTTTTCATGGAGAACTCAACTGCTGACATTTTGTTATCTTTAAATGGCTGGCTGGGGAATCCTGGGAGTTGAAGTCCACACATCTTAAAGTTGCCAAGGTTGAGATACCCTGCTCTAAACAATTAAAAAACAAAGGGTCATAGAGACATGTGATATTTCTTCCAAAAATAAAATAGGAGCAAAATCTAAGGGGTTCCAGAAAGTAACATAGTAGTTAATGTGCTAGACTAAAACAGGAGAGATCCTGGTTGAAGACGAACCTCACACATAGCAACTAGGGCACCTTGAACTAGTTATACTTTCTTGGTTGATGTGGTGATAAAAGTAGAGGCATGAAGGCAGTGTGCATCTACTTGAACTAACCATTCCAGTGGGAGGTATGTGTCTAATGAATAAATAAACATCTAACCATTATAATAGTATATGAGTGAGAGATAAAGACATCTGGAGTTGAGTGAGACAACAAAAATCAGGGGAAGCACTGTGTGTGTGTGTGTGTGTTTGTGTGTATCTTTTTATTGAAGTGGTTCTTCTTCTATGCTCTAGTGGACATGCTTGGCGCAATGCTTCATGCAGTGAGGATTTCTAGGTCACTGAACATCTGCATTGGCTTTGCTAACAAATTGATGGTATCTGGCAGGGAAGTGAAGTGGGTTCCTTTCTTCTTCTCACTTTTTGAGATCAGCCTCAAGCCGAAGATCAAGATGGCTTTGGTGATGGTAGAAATAATGGCTGACCAGTCCACCTGGATCCAACGTGCGTCCTGTCCAGACGTGCTTCTTAAACCTCACTTTCTTGGTCCTTTCTCATTGCTGTGTCTCCCAAAGGAGAGGACACCTAGGAAGGAGGCCATATTACCCCTTTGGAGCTCAGATGCCTACCTATAGGTATGCAGCACGTGTGTGCTCTTATGTGGATGTATTCACTTTTACATGTGCATGCCTTGGCTTATGGAGATCCATCTTTGGTAGCAGTTTGAATTGCAGCGATAAAAAGGAATGAGCAATCCAGGAATTTCTCTGTTTTGGGTGCATGCTTTCACCAACGTAGGTTTTTCTGTGGCTCACATTGCCGTGAGCATCTCGCTGGCTATTTTAAAATTATTATTTGAGAAGAACAACCAACATAATACGACAACCAGAGTTGTGATGGAGTTGGGTGGCCTATGAATTTAACAAACAAACAAATAATAACCGTTCTACTCCAACACTAACTTCTACATCAAATCATCATCACAATATTGAAAAATTGCTTGAGAATGAAGAGGTTATGATCCTGTGGGACTTCCAGATACAGACTGATACACATGTAGCCCATAATAAGCCAGGCACAACGATAGTTACAAAAGAACAGTATGGATAATTGACATTTCAGTGAGAAAGAGCTAGGAAAAGATTGGGAGATATAAAGACTTTCAGATAGAGATTGAACCAATGTGGAAAAAGAAAGTCATGGTGGTGCCTGTGGTGGCTGGCTTGGTGCCCTTCCAAAAAACCTGGAGAAGTGCTTTGATGGAACAGGAATGGGCCCCATCTCAGCACATCAAGTGCATCAAGTTGCATTACTTGCAACAGTGCTCATATTACAATGGTATCTTTGGCTATCATAGATCCTTGGGAAGGATCTGATAGTCACAGGTACCAGACTCAGTTAAAACTATTTAGCAGAGTGTGGGTAAACAACAACAACAGCAGTAGATTTATGTCCTCACTTTCTTCCAGGAGCTCAAGAAAATATATAGCACTCCTGCTTCCCATTTTTCTCCATAACAATATTCCTGTGAAGTAGGTTGGGCTGAATGGGGAAGTGTTTGGCCCAGAGTCACTGGGGAGCCTCCCTAGCTGAGGGTGGATTGAATCTGAGCTTCCTTGGTTCTAGCCCACCACCTGAACCACTCCACCACACTGGGTCACACAAGAAGACCGTTTATTGCTTTGCCCACTCAGATCATTAAATCAGATACTGTATAATTTATTGGGAACATATAGTCATGGCTAGTTTACTTAGCTGAATGCTGCCTATGTGATCCTCACATGGAACTAAACCTAGGAGCTGGGATTTGTAATGCAACAGAAGATCACGGCCACAATATCTTCAGTGTTCCTCATAGGAAACAAGGTTAACCATAGACTTCATTTCTGATGGTGCTAGGCCTGATCTGAACATGGTAGAAACTCCCTGAACCCACACCCCAATGTTTGAATTACAACACTGAAATAATAGCATGGAAGTCAACACAGGTGAGGATGGGGGTTCTTCTATAGAATGCAATGGTCCATCACCTGGAGGTCTGTGTTTCTTAATTAATCCACCAGATGGCAGCAGAGGGCTGTCATTCTTCTTAACTTGGGTTAACCCTTCAGTTGGGAGGCAGGATCTGCCCCCCCAAGAATTTAAGAAACAAAAAACAGTGATGACAAATGGGTCGACTGCTTTGGGCAGCTGAAAAAAAGTCCTGAGTGTTTAGGAACATCTGACCTTAAAAGAGATCTAAAGTTACTAAGACTGACTGCAGAGTTGATAATAAAAGATTTTTTTTACAGTGACATGGAAGCAGATCCATATTCATGTCCCCAAATTACCATGGTACTACTGGTTCATGACAAGAGGCAGTACACCCCCCCCCCCAATATTTTATTTTCCTAACGCTCATAAATCACAGTGCTTGTCTGCACCCTGTTTTTGGTCCAACGGAGATGCCTCGTTCATTTTTTTTTTTAATTTCTGAAACTTTCTAGGTGTGTTGACTCCTGTCCGGGTTAATCTCTGAATGTCTGGGTGGGCTACCTTGCCTTTGGGATAGCTGCAGGCAAGCCCGATGCATGTCATAGGCATTCATGCGCCATAAAATGGGTTGCAGGCTAAGTTACAAAATCCCAGAACATCATTGGAAGGTTTTTGAACAGAACCCTGTATTTCATGCGGGATCTGCAATGCAGGCTCAGTTGAAGCATTGCTGAGAGTGGGTGAGCCAGCTCCAAGGCGAAGGATCAGCTGTGCTGTGGAGTGATGCTTTGGGGTGGGAAGTACCTCCTGATGCTTCTCTGAAACATCCACCTAATGGTTCCAATCCTTCCTGCCCAGCAAGAGAAGATACATTTTGCTCCATCTACTTCCAAGCAGCCTTTCACTTATCTGAAGATCCTTCACCTTGCTTTCTCCGGTGACGGTGTGACGTTACGAGTTGAAGGGAACACACTGCAGGGCAGGGCTTTTCCCCGCCACAAATCTACCCTTTCCAACTAAAAGATACTAAAGGAAAACCTTTCTGAGTTTTCAAATCAATGGAATATATGACTACTAGAGAGTCAACCGACAAGATGTCTTCTTTGTGGGCGGCGTTCCCTTTGAACAGCCCAGTAGTTGGAGTAAAATGTACACACGTTTTGTTAGGTTGCCCCTTCTCTTCAGAAAGGGACCAATCAAGGGCCGCTTTACTGAGGAGTCCTTTCTCTTTTCCTCCCTTTTGGGCAGAGCAAAGTATAGGAGGGGAAGAAGATATTTGCTGTTGCAGGACCTACAGCAGCACAGAGTGAAGCAATGATTTTGCTCCTTGCTCTCAGCATTTCAAGTTAGCAGAAGTGAAGACAATCATAGATCGCCTCTCAGCTGCTTCTTAGGTTTGGGGCATGTGTGTAAAAGGTGGACATGCCCTAAGAAAAGATGGATTGGAATTCAGGTTCCTCCCTTCCTGCATTTCAACAGAATGCACACAATAGCATTGTTTAGTTTGGGCTGGCCCAAGATATTTTAGCGCCTGACCTGGAAAATTGGAGGACTGTCTTTTCCTGCTCAGGGTGCAGTTCAGCACCACCATATTTTTAGACAGCTCCCAGAATTCCTCTTGGGCTGGGGAATTATGAAAGTTGAAGATATACAGGTAGTCCTCGACTTACAATCATTCGTTTAGTGACTGTTTGAAGTTATGACGGCACTGAAAAAAATGACTTACGACTGGGCCTCACACTTATGACCATTGCAGCATCCCCGTGGTCATGTGATCATGATTCAGGTGCTTGGTAACCACTGCACATTTACAACAGTTGCAGCATTCCTCAGTCATGTGATCCCTATTTGTGACCTTCCCAGCTGGCTTCCGACAAGCAAGGTCAATGGGGAAGCTGGCAGGGAAGGTCGCAAGTTGTGGTCATGTGATGTCTTGCTTAATGACCACAGTGATTCACTTAATGACCATGGCAAAAAAAGTTGTAAAACCAGATGTAGTCATGTGATGCCTCACTTAATGACTGCACTGCTTAATGATGAATTTTGCAGCCCCTATTGTGGTCATAAGTCGAGGACTATCTGTACAACTAGACAGGACCTAGTTCAGGAAAGGCTTGGCTCTGTCTGGGTCTTGTTCTACCTCCCTCTACTCCCTCTCTGCAGTCTTTAATCTCAGCAAAGCTTCTGTTTATCTCTTCCAGTCCTTACTTTGTAGCAGCAGCTCCTTTTAAAAAGCAATAGCGCCTTTGGGAATGGGCTATAGCTCCCGAGAGCCCTCATTTGCTGGCAAAAGTTGCAATTATCCGATCGCCAGAGCTGGATTTAATTCAAGGTGGTAGGGAGGTTGATAGCAAGGTGGAAGGAGGACTGTGTGGGAAGATGTCTGAGTAACCCGTGGTTTTTTTTTAAAAAAAGGAACCTGGTTATTATAAAACTTGCAGAAGGTACATGTGGCAGATGTTCACAGCCCTGGTTTTAGCCTTGAATGTACCCTACCATTATACCAGCATTTCCATCTGGAGCCGGGAGTTGAAAACAAGTATTAAGTAGCAGCTGTTTTGTGCCACGTAGGCAAAGTCAAATAAGACAACCCTCTGTCTGTCTTTCTAACTAGGGCCGTGCAGGAAAATCCTCTTGCATTCTTTCCCTGCCAGCTCTCAGCCTTTAATGAAAGGAAATGTGCTTTAGCCATTCTCTGAAAGGAGAAGAGAACTGAGGAGTGCATCATTCTGGTCCTTATGGGCCTGTTCACCTGCCGTGTTTAACTGGATCATGTGCAAATCTCTGATTTTACACAAAAAACTACTTCATTAATTAAGAGGAGATTATATTTTTCCCAAGTAGACTTGGCCCTGTTTGGATGCTAAACTAACTGTTTCCCCTGTATACTAATTGCCTCTGTCCTGCCAGTTACTTCTTAAGGAGTTAGTTGATTCTCCTTACTCCAGAGCAGTGTTTCTCAATCTTGGCCACTTCAAGATGTGTGGACTTCAACTCCCAGAATTCTAAGAGTTGAATTCTACACATCTTGAAGTGGCCAAGGTTGAGGAACACTGCTCCAGAGACTGAGTCAATGTCCTAGAAAGGATCCATGAAAATCAAGCCACTCTAGGAAAGCTCATCTTTGCTTCCTTGACAATTTTCAGCCTCCCTGGCTTCCCACCCTTCCATTCAGGTAGGAACTATTTTCACTGCAACTTTTTCAGCCATCTTACTTGTGCCATCACAAAGGGGGAGTTCTGCCTGTGAAATTGTTACAGAACTTCTCCTTCCCCCCAAAAGACATGGGGAGACATCATCTGTCCAATTTCTCTACCTGAAGATCTGATGGGGAATTTCCAATTGTGAGCAGTACCCAACTCTTCTCTCACCTCTTTACACCTTTCTTCTGTTAGCCCAAACTTACAATCACAAAGCATAGAAGGGCAGTTATTAAAGTGACCCAGTGTTCCCCTATAAAATACTGAACAAAAGTGCATAAATACTGTTGTTGTCTTTGTATCTCAAAACAAAAAGAAAAGTCTTGCTACCTGGCCACAGAGAACTGGCACAGTTCTGAGAAAAATGACACAAATGAGCTTTGCAAATAGTAACAGCTGGAACTTGATTTCAGTCCTGTTGCTTTAGGGACCATCTGCTATAACAATGATTCCATGCAGGGTCAGAACAAACAAACCCAGAAATCGTATTGTGGGAAGGATGAACATCACAAAGCTGGAATCAAACTTGGAAGATGCTGGGATAATGGTATCCCCCGGGGAGTCCAGGGCAAATGAAAACTAGCCACAGAGAAAAACATCAATTGTTATATTATGACAATAACAGATTTGGGAATCGGTGAAAGATGTTTCATTATGTAAAAATGGGTAACTGTAATATTTTAAAGGAGGTCGATGTTGTCCAGCTCTAGTTCTCATTAGGATCACCGATATCCATCCCCATAGCAGGGCTGTGTCACCACCAGTTCCTACACACTACAAAGGGTTCCTGCTGTCACCTGATGGGAAAAGAATAGGTAAATCTTATAAAACAGCCACTCCTTTTCCAGAGTTGTTATGTGCGATAGTCCCCAGGCTTAATCTTTAACTTCTTCAGTTAGAACAGGGATGTCCGCAGTGGGGTCAAAAAAATCCAAATGGCAGCTACAACTGTGTGATCAAAGCCCTACCCTTTTTATGTGCATTTCAACTTTGTAACCACTTCCCTGTGGACACCCTGAGTTAGAAGGATCTACTATTAGGGAACAGGAAACAGCCTGCAGAAGGGGGTGTGGAGGGGTGCAACTTTCAGCAGGAAACAACACTTCCAGGTGACCTTGCTATTCCCCTTTTGCCTGCCTTCCTGCCAGTACTTATTTTCCTTCACTACTTTCATCTGTCCTCTTCCTCAAAGAAAGGAGTCCCCCTCAAACTTAGAGAGAAAGGAGAAAAGCAAATGGGAACCTACTCAGTGGGGGGAGACAGTTTCTATGAGATTCAGCAAGAGCTGCAGGACCAGAACGGAGCCCTGCCACTTGGAAGAATCCATCCAGAAATGCTTATTTAGCAGCTCTTTATTGGTTCTGACACAGGGAAAATTGCTTTCTGTTTTGTGCAAGGGATATATAAATACTGCCTTTGTTGCTTTTCAAGCATCAAATCCATTATTCTCATAAGGACAATAGAAAACTCAGCACTGGCTACTTCATCCTAGGTTCAGGTGATTCTTTCAAGTTTCTCCAGTTCTCCATCTTCGTGATTCTGTCTGTTTTGGGATTCATTAAATGTCATGTTTTTTTTTTAAAGCTTGCCCTATGATTTGTTAGTATTTCAGTGCACATTTCTCCAAATGTAAGTATTTTTTCTTTGCAGCTTGGCATATATATACAATTTTTGCAAACCTATTCTAAATTTAAGGCATTTTTACCTTTTTTCTTGTACATTTTTTTCCAGTGTTAACAGAAGGTATTGCAATATTCATAGAACTGTGAGTTCTGAACGATAGCTAGGTTTAAGTGTGTGCATTGATTGAAAAATGAAATTAAATAAATTTACATTCCAATGAGAACTGAATTAATTCTCTCCTTCAGTCCCTATCATTCCTTTCAGTGATAGAAGTCCCTTGCTTACCACTTCATTTTGTATCCCAGTTTTGAAATAACCATCCTTAAAATGACAAAGTAAGATAAATGAACCTTGGTAAATAGATGTCAGGGCATTATTCTTATTGTCTGTAGCTTATAATTTCTGTCGGCCAATTGCTCTTCAGTCCTTTCCAAATCACAGCTTCATACGCATTCTGGAAACATTTCATTTGATTGAATTGTTGTATGGAAACTATTACAGGGCATTAAGGAAAACAACAGCAGTTTAAAAAGTGATCTCACATATGCAGAGATTGCAGGCTCTGGTCGGTTATGAGCTGATAAAACAACAGCAGGAAATAGAACTAAAAATCAACCAGGAAAATCTTCTCCAGCTAAGTGGGTGAAGTCATGGACCCATCCATCTGATTTTTTTGATAATAATATGGAAAGGATTTGCCAAGAACTTCTAGGATTTCTTTCTTTTTTTTTTTACTTCCCTGTCTAGCCTCCAGACCTGGGATTTCCTGGTGGTGTCTTATCCAAGTACGAATAAGTCTGACTCTGCTGATCTTTGCAAGATCAGGCAAGGTTGAGGTGTGGTGAATAACAAAACAAGCAAAAAAAAATAATATTTTGAAGTTTCTGCTATTTCTTCAAGTATAGTTGGGGGCGTAGAAGGTTTTTTTCTTCTTTTTAAGTCAAGGGTCATTCTGAATATTTGAGTGGCTCATGGGAAGAGGAAATGGGCTCCAGAAAGTAGATGAGACCAGGTCAAAGATGTGAAGAGGGAGGCTACATGTTGCTACCACTGCTCTGTACGTTGGAACCGTTGGAGACTCACGGATTGCTTTTGCGCAAATAAAACATTTGGCCGGAAGACTCCTCCAACCCCACCCCAAATTTACATTTAAAATGAGTTTACTCATGAGGTTCTCTGAAAATATTCTAATGAAAGCTGATGGCAAGCGATAAAACAAATCAGTTTCCCAAGAACAGGCTTAAAAAAGTGGTGTAAGACGCAGCGAGACGTAAGTGGCAGGAAAGGGAGGCTCAAATGAATATTTTACTTGCAGGCCTCTCAGTGTCTTAGAAAGATTGTGATTCATCCCTTCTGAGTTAGGAATATGTTTTTTTAAAGCAATTGTAGTTTTCATTCTCAGTTGGTGAGGTTGAAAGCAGTCTTGGGGTTTATTCTCCCTCCCTGCTCATGATTCAACCTTTTAAGCTAAGTCTCTGCGCATTGTCCAGGTCGCAGGTCCCAGACTTGGGTATAATTCCAGACCCTGGCAAACCTACATCTGATGTTCTGCTGAGAGATTTATGGCTGGGTTTTTCCCCCCATCCCAGGAACTGTGTTGAATCAGGATAAGGCTTAGGTGCCAGCTAGAAGCAGACAAAAACAGCGTAACCATGACCTTTAAACAACTCCTGATCTGTGTGACAAAGGGGGAGATTGAGTACAAGTAAAATCTGACCACAGCCTCAAAGTTCTGGGTTGGCCAGTTCAGTTTGTAGTGAGCCTGTAAGCTGCCAGCAAAATTGGCCTCCTCTTCTGGTCCCCTTTTAGCAAAACTGCCCAAGTTTCTCCAAGCCTACCTTAGGGAAAAAACAATAATTGAGCTTCCTAAAGGGGGACCCCCGGAAGGAAATCAGCTGTGACCCAGAGTGGACTCAAGTCATTTTGCTGCATAAGGAGAAGAAAGGGTGTTTAGCCAAGTTGTGTAATAACTGCTAATAATGCTATCCACTTTTACTATATGCGTTTGTAGAGCAGGGCTCTGTTCTATTTGCTATCAGTGACAAGGGTGGAGAATTTGATATTACCATTATGTTAAAATAGTTCAAGGAAAGGGGTGATTAAGCTTCAAGCAAGCAGAGAAAATCTCTTGCTTTCTTTTTTTTCCCCCAGTTTTCATTCTGTCAGATGGGCAAGGAATTGCTTTAACAATCCTTTTAAAGGAGAGGAGCACTTCAAAGAAGTCCTCACGGGTGGACGGTGGTGTTCTTCAATTTATGTAGTGAGGAGGTGGCCAAGGAGGGGATCTGAATGTCCTGCTTTTTTGCTGTAGAAGCATCTCCTGACCAATCTGCTACTCTCCTGCCTTCCATTCCTTCCATTCAGTCCCAAGAGAAGACATCGGATGGGAAGTTTTCCATGGATTTTTCCAGCCACAGTGCTACTCTCAGCATTAAGGGGGAGTCCTACTTCTGAGAATGATTGGAGATGTTCTCCTTTTGGGGGGATAAATTTGCAGAAATCATCTACCCAGTTTCTCTGGCCACAAACTTAGTGGAGAATGTTGAAAGAAGATTTGCATGGATAGTGGATGTGGAGAAATCTCATCCCATGAGGTTTAGTCATAAAGTAGTTGAAGAAAAGCTTAAATCTGATCTGTCAGTCAAATCTAATCTGTCAATCTAGATAATGAGCCAAAATACACAGAGCCAGTAAAATCAAATCCTTAGCAACTAATCAAGTTTCCCTCTCAGGTGGGCTTTTAAAAACAGGAGAGCATCTCCCTTCCCTTCCCTTCCCTTCCCTTCCCTTCCCTTCCCTTCCCTTCCCTTCCCTTCCCTTCCCTTCCCTTCCCTTCCCTTCCCTTCCCTTCCTCTCTCTCTCTCTCTTTCTTTCTTTCTTTCTCTTTTCCTATTTGAACATTTTCCCTAAGGCTGGCTAAATGCCAGGTCAGAAAAGAAATCCCAGTCCCTGAAATTTGGCTTAGAGATTGGGAAATTGTATAGGCAGCTAGGAAACTAGGAACTAGATGTAGGGTTACCAGACATCTGGCAAAAGGAGAACATGTCCTCCTTTTTGTCCTCATGTCCTTTGACCGGCAGGCATAGCCTTAAAATCAAATATTGTCTGGCTTTTTGAGTGTCTTAGTGGCCCTAGAGAACCACGGGAAGGTAGAGTCAAAATATGCAAGATGGCAGATGTGTCAAAAGAAGCCCCATCTCTTTTGTCCATGCATGAGATGTCAATGCACACAGAAAAGGGATGGGGCTTCTATTGTGATGCCATACCCACTACCATGCAAGTTTTGACACCCCTCTGCAAATGCCACAGACAGGGACCAAAGGAGACCATCATCATCTCTATAATTATGTCACCCCATAATGAAAGGTTTTCAGGGTAGTTCATAGAAACTAAACAACAACAACAACAACAACAAAGGCCTAAGAAAAGTGAGTGATTGAAACATAAGATGTATTCAGAATATGGTTCCAAATGTGGGCGGGTGGAGAGGTGGTGAGGGAGAGGACCATGACTGTCCTCCAAGCATCTTATGTAATATGCAGATATCTGCACCAGGTTCTACAGAGTAGGACTCAAAGCAAATGGGGCCTTTGCTTGGAACCCTGTGGGCTGGTGGGCCAGATTAGGCCATCTTGGATGGTTGAATTAGGAAGCTTTTCCCCCCTTCTCTATAGGTTTCATTCCCCTGCATGAAGACTCCCATTTGTATCGTTTTAGTAGGTTCCCCCCTTGTAAAGAGACCTTTTTCCCACTCTGAGCCCCACAATTATTCTTGGGTGTAGAAATGACCTCTATCTAATATCAGACCTATTGAGTGAGATGGCTGTGAAATTTGTCAGATTTCTCACTTCTATTTTTAAAAATTAAAACCCAAGAAGGTAATACTGGAACCAACATGAATTTAGACATAACTATTCTCAATCCACCAACCAGTTCCAACCCACATTCTGTCTTTTTCCAAAGAGTTTGATTTCTTATGCCAGTCATATATGTCTTAGGCTCCTTAGAAACCCAAAACAGATTAGTGATAATGGATAAATTAGGATTTGCAGCTTAAAGCCAGACCTGCAATACAATATAATTTGTTGAAAAATAATCATTACCAGAAATACAGAAATTGGTTCTCCATCTTCTTATGATTTAGCCATGTACAATTATTAATTCAATTCACTTGTATTTAAGTTGATCAAAGCCTGTAATTATCATACCGCTTCCCAGCAGAAGAACACCAATATGTTTACCCCAAGCTTCTCTTAAGTAGACTCTGCCCTACAGGTGAAATCAAACAGTTCATTTCAGGACACACCTCATTAAGCACATAAGGGTGTTTTTTACATATGGTCTTAGGTATTTATTTGAAGTCGGCTGTAAGTGGTGATGGTGGGAAAATAAGAAGGTAAAATGTCCTTCCGGTTGAGCTCAACAATTCACGGATGGCAACACAGAAGAAGCTTGCCATTGCTTTTATCTGGTTGTGGCTTCAAGTTCCCAGTGTCCCTTTGTCAGTTTCCTAATCCATGTGCCTCCTGGAAGTTATTGGTAGCCTCTCCTTCAAGTACTAACCAGGTTCAACCCTGCTGAATTGTTTGAGATTATAAAAACAACTGAGTAGATCTGATCAGATCGAAAGGCATGAGGCATCTGTGATCAAGGCTGATCCCTGGCTGATGCAGGACCAGAACCTGGAAATCTAATTGGATTAAACATCTTCACCACTACAGTTCACTTCTACATATCTGGGGACTTTTCTGCCACAATGCCTGTCTTTCTAGAGAACTTCTTTCTAAATAATTATTTCTGAGCCAGCTCATTGCATTACTGTTTCTTATTTTCCAGAAAGTGGCAAAGGTCTTTTCTTTTTCACAACAGCTTTTACAGTCAGGACACCAGCCACCAAGATGGCTCTGAGTTACAGCTCAGCTAGAAGGAATAGTGTATCTGAATTTGTTCTCTTGTTGCCCTGAGTTCTGATTTTAATTGTATTTTACTTCTAGCTTTATTGTACTTTAATTGTGTTATTTATTACCCAAGCTGCTTGGGGAAGCAATCTGACTACAAAATGAGGTAGAAATCGAAGACAGCAATAATAATAATACATAAAAACAAATATATAAATATATCTTGGAGAAGGGAGCTTCCAAAATATTGGCCTTGAAGTTTTCTCTCTCTCTCCATGGAGATTGGATGTTTTTAGGGCCCAGTTTTAATTGGTAGATGAATTAACTTTAGTTAGATTATTTTGAGGCAGCAAAGGATCACCATGTGGGTTCAAGAAAATATTATGCATTTTCCAAAAAAATAGAGAAAAATTATAGCCTTGTAAACAGAGTTCTCTAAGCTAAATGTTTCCGACTAAATGTCAAAAATGGATAATGATAAAAAGTACCATCAACATAATGTATTACAACAAGATGTTTAGAAAGAGATGTTGATATTTATTGTACGTTATTCTAAATGTAGAAAAAACTTTTTTGTACAAATATGTGTTTCAAGAATAAAATAAAAATTAGAAAAGGAAAGAAAATATTATGCATTTTAAAGGCAGCTTTTTTCTGACTGGGAAAGGTTTTGACTTTCCCATCACCTGCTACGAGGTACATTTAGTTGGGAAGAGATCAAATCTGGGGCTGTGATTCAAGGCACAATACTCCCTTTCATGTCCTTATCTCAGTCCAATCCCTGTTCTGCCTTTCTTCTTGGAAGTCAGAGCAGAGCTGGCCTCTGAGTCACTGTATTTTTCTACTGATGAATGGAATATCTTTCAATGTATTTCCTTCTTTTCAGAAGAAGTTCCAATCATCAGTTTTCCAGAGCTGGGCTAGAGGGTCTTAAGCAACATTTTCCTGAAAGGGTTCTTGCTCATGCTGTTGAAAAATGTCTTCCCATTTTGCAAAAACGTGCCCCTGCCTTCCTCCCCCAAAAGAATCTGAGAAGGCAGATCCCGAGTAAAGATTGTTTAATTACATTTTAATATTGTTGAAGGAAGCACCAAGTCTGGCTTCTCTTCCTTCCCCCGTCCTCTCCCTGTTTATCTGGATGAGCTGGGGAGAAATTCCTCAGAAGCAATTTTTCTGAGGTACTTTATTTTTAATCCCCCTCCCCTCCCTCTGAAAGCAGAGAATTCTGCCCTGTTGAATGTATTGTGAGTTACCCACTGCCAAAAGTGAACAAAGAAATGGGGAGGGTGTATGGCTTTTCTTTGCTTCTTGAGGTGACAAAGCAGCCTTGTAGTCTCAAGATACTCCCCACACCTGAGCAGGAATGAGATAAGAATACCAAACTGGAGAGAACGTATTTCAGAGAAGAGAATGCTGCCCTCCTTCCTTGCAAACCCTTTCTCTCTTTTCTTGTGTAGTTATTTTTCTCCTTGACACTGGAGAACATTTTGACATTGACCCTTTAGATCAGTGTTTCTCAATCTTGGCAACTTTAAGATAGGTGGACTTCAACTCCCGGAATTCCCTAGCCAGCATGTCAAAACTTTTCTTTTTGGGAGATGGCCAGAGCAAAGAAGAGACTCCAGGGGTGCTCTGCTATCTGTCCTTAATTAAATTAGTTTTTGATTAAAAATTAAAGACCACCTTATTGGTCTTTGAATTGCAAATTCAAAAATTGTTATGGTTTCTGTCCAAATGTTGGCAAAAAAGTCCATAATGGGTTTCCAGAATTTTATAAAGACAGTCCTTATTTTAACCCTGATCAAATAATTTGGCTTTATATTCCTTCCTTTTGCCTCTAACAGTCTCAGTCTTTAATTTGTCCAGTTGCTGTAATAGGGTTGAATCTCTCTTCAAACTTTCTTTCTTCAATCTCAGAGATTTCTTCAGGGCTCTAGAAACCTTCTTTTGTAATAAGTCTTTGTCCAGGTCATTTTTCACCTCTTGATTTGTCATATGTGTTTCTGCTCTAACAATCATCTCTATTTTATAATCCACATTTTCTTCATTTTCCAATATTTCTACATCATTTGGGATTTTCTCTTTGGCATCATTTGCATGTACATCTTTATCTTCTTTAAAATCTTCTTCAAGACATACGTTGGCAGGCGTAGAAATTATTGCTATCAGTTTAGTTATAAGTTTCTCTCCCAAATCTTCAAAATCCTTTGAAATGTCTTGAGCATCATTCCTTTTTCTGTCATTTTGCAGATTTCACTATTCTTTTTCCAGCCTGGTACTTTAGTCCCCTCCAGTTTCCTATTTTTGCGTTCACAAAATCCCACATCATTATTTTCAACTTTCCACCAGTAATCTCTTTCCTCATAGACTAAATAGTTCACATTCCCATGATAATGTTATTTTGTTTTGTTTACCAATTTATTTGCTAAATTTTTCAAAGGTCCTAGCGAAAGTCCTAATATTCTAAATTCGTCTGGTCCCTTAATCCATTTAAAACTTTCTTAGATTAAGTTCTTATTTAGCTTTTTTGCCATTTGTTTTATATTCTTAATTTCTTTAAACTGCAGGTTAATTCTTCTTCCATTTCAGGATGAAGTTTTACTCACCAGGTAGATTTTCAGACTTGTTGTTAAAAGTCTTTTAACTTTAAAATAATTGTAAATCCAAAGTGATTAGAAAGTGACGAATCTAATGTCCTTATAGGCTTTGCTGTGGCTGAGAGCTTCATGGCTTCCTTTGCCTCCCAGTGCTCAGACCTGCGGGGTGACTGCTTTCCTGCGGTTTCCTCGAGGAGCAGATGTCTGGAGTACAAGTGGGTGATCTCTCATCCTCTCCTTGTCTGGAGAGGCTCTGTTGGACTGAGCTTGCCACCGGGCTGTGGGTTATTGCTGTGTTGTCATCTGTCAGCCTTCCCAGGTAGACTAGATAGGAAATATGACCAGATAAGCTGATTCAGCTTTATTGTAAGGCTACATTAACAGAATCTTGGAAGTCTAATAGTACAATTCTTCCACCATCTCTTTTACCACCTGAGAAGTTAGGGAGGTTCCTTTCTGAGTCTCTTTCTCTGCCCACTGTGCAGCTGTGGGCTATGCCCTCTCTTATCTGACATTCCCTAGGCAGTATCTCTTCCCCCCATCTCCCAAGGTCATTCCCACATACCATTACATCATCTCCATTGCTTCGGAGATGTCTAATTTGCCATTTCCCACATATGGAAATGAAATATTCTATCATGAGTTCTCCTCTAACTACAGTCTAGAGGAAAGAAGTCCATATTTAGTGTTGCCACATATTTGTTTAGCAAGCTCTTAATAAAAGAGACCAACCATAATGTGAAGATAAAACTGATGTCAGTTAAAGTGAAGTTAAAACTGATGTCCACAAAGCCTTAGGAAAGCCTTCCCCAACCACATCCCCTCCAGTATACTGGACTACACTCCCCATTGCACCCCAGTTCAATACATTTGAAAGGTCCCAGATTTCTTAAGAGAAACTATCTCCTAAGAAGACTTCTAAGAAGAAAAGCTATCTTAGAACTTTATGGATGAATCTACTGGCATCTGGACAGTACTACCAATAGCCAGGAATAGAATCCAAAATGGCATCCTTCAAAGGGATTTATTTTGCTTTTCAGATGGGGAAATAGCTCTTCTTACTTCATTGTTCCCACTTCAGGTTATTGATTATCCACCCGGGGAAGCCTGTTTGGAGCAGGGTCTTCCTTTGTCTATGTTTCTGTAAAATACTCAAATGCTGTGGACCAGCTCTGCTATGGCTGTTGAAGGAGGCAGCTATACCAACATTGTAATGAACGATGGAAATGACAACATGCACGATACCTATACAAGTTGTCCTATTCCCAATATCACTGGGCCTTCTCTAGAGTGTGCTTTAAAGCCCTTTCCTCTGCAATCATGGATCACAACAACAGCAGCAACAACTTAAACAGTGAAGCCACATCAGAATACAATAATATGACCATTCATTACAAAACAGAGTAAAAGGCAAAACTAAAGATGTTGTTGTTTAGTCGTTAAGTCGTGTCCGACTCTTCGTGACCCCATGAACCATATTGCGCCAGGCCTTCCTGTCCTTCACTGCCTCCCTGAGTTTGGTCAGTTTCATGCTCATTGCTTCAGTGATGCTATCTAACCATCTCATCCTCTGCCGTCCTCTTCTCCTTTTGCCTTCAATCTTTCCCAGCATCAGGGTCTTCTCCAAAGAGATCTCTCTTCGCATTAGGTGGCCAAAATATCTGAGCTTGAGCTTCATTATCGATCCTTCCAATGAGCAATCAGGGTTGATTTCCTTTAAGATTGACTGGTTTGACCTCCTAGCAGTCCAGGGAACTCTTAAGAGTCTTCTCCAGCACCACAGTTCAAAGGCATCAATTCTTCGGCGCTTGGCCTTTTTTATGGTCCAGCTCTCACAGCCATACATTACTACTGGAAAACTAAAGATACAATTCTTATTTCTGGGTCACCTCTACAGTTGACCCCAATTAGATCCACATATGCAGTTCTCAACTGCCCTGTTTTATTCAGACAAAAGGCTGTATTATACGTAATATTTAAGTTTTATATGTTGTTCTGGTGTATGGATTCCAATGGGCTGTTCATCTAGTGTGTAGTTCAAGTTTATTTCTCTCTTTACTATACAGCTGGCATTCAAATAATACATGATTCTCCTTTGCCTCTGATGTTGTTGAAACCTTAGAAGGTGTGGATTCTACAACCAATTGCACTCCCAACTAATCCAACCCTTAACAGACAGACTGCCTGGCATTTAGAATTCCCCCTAAATGGTAAGTGCCCTAAAAGCATTTATACCATTGCTAAATTCTCCGCTTAAGCCACATGGCTGGGCTACATTCAGATCCATCCAACAAGGTTATTCACTCAGTTGACCAAATTTTGCTGGTTTCTCATATTGGATTTGGTTGTTTTAATTTTTATAACTGGTCTTGAGCGTAATAAATTATCAGTTCGTTGGAGGCTGCTTGGATTCCGAGCCATCCAGCTGTCAGTATGACCAGCGGACTTCAGCAGTACTTATAGTATGTTTCCAGATATGCTGCTGAACAGCCACTCTGAGGAAGTGGTGGTGGCAGGGGAGGAGGCGGGCGGGATGCTTATTATCGTCTTCCTTCCTGCCACTTGCCGACTCCGGTTATTTCTGGGTCGCCTGGAGCTTGGGAAGGACAAGGAAAAGTTCCAAAATTGAGAAAGCGACAGTAGTTGTGGAACTCTGGAAATCTCCCCCCGACCGTTCCAGGGGTACACCCTTCCCATGGTCTGTGCCCCACCTGGCTTTGTTTTGGCATCCTGTTCTGCTTGTGCACAAGCTATGCTGTGTATAATGAAGGAAATGTCAGCAACTGGCTGGAAAGGTTTCCTTGGAAAGGGAATGAGTTGTCAAGCCATGAACTGCCTTAAGGTTCACTTCAGCTTAAGTTCTGTTTTATAATGTTCGCCTTTCCCTTGTCTGTTCTAGCTAGTTTAGCCTGGGGCATTGGAGAGACAGGGAAGCACAGTTTTTGCTTCTAAAGAGGTATGGGGAGCAAATGTGTAAAAACGTGTCCGTGCCTTTTCTGGGCCAACCAACCCAGTTTTCTTTAAAAGTGAGACATTATCCCCCACAGGGTTCTTGTCTCTGCTGCCTTTAAATCTATTTGAGAGTGACTGTGTGCAGAGTTGGCACAGAAAGATTTGCAGGTCACAAGACAGATCTTCAGAGTTCTGCCTGCTCTTTGGCTGTCCATATTTCAATTTCTGTCCCCAAAGATGTCCTTTCATGCGAACTTTGATGGCTTGCATAGCGGTGGCAAGAATAAAGGACTTGCAAGGGAACTGCTTTACGTGTGTGTGGGGTGTCAGACTGTGGGTGAAAAGAGACTCTCAGAGTTACAAGTGAAACAGACAAGCTGAGAATCTTAATGCAAGATCAACATCTTTTCTCCAATGTTCTCAAAGTGCTCCTTGCATGAATGAGGCTTCCATTTTCTGTCTCTTCCTCAAAGTCATTTAAGGGTGTGATATTTTCAGCTTGACATCATTACAAGGCAGACAAGAATGCTGACTTTTCTATTATGTTTTCTTTTCATTGCTCCACAAACTATTTCATGGTGGGAGGTGGGAGGACCAGCATGGGAGGAGTTCCCCAAAGGCTTATTTGAGAGGAGGTCAAGTATTTTCAGATGGAGCACATTTTTTTAAATAAAAACCTCTAGGAGCCTCTGGGGTCTGTTGATTGAATGGTATAACTGGAAGCAGGACCCCAACATTTCAGTGCTTTTCTTTTTTCTTTTTACATGTTCACATAAAGCTTGGCAGCAGTCTTTGTGTCATTTCAACCAAAGCTTCATTTTGTTAAATGAAGCTTTAGCACCAGCCTTCTCCTTCCTGACAGCCTTCCAATGCAAAGGAATGACGAGTTGGCCAAGGATGTTGGCTGGGAATGTTGGAGATTGTAGTTCTGACACATCGGACACCATTCACAGATTGGAGAACGGTGTCTGAGCCCGTCAGACAATCAAAAGCCATCACATTTGGTTGGATGGTGTCTTTTCTTGGCTGCAACATATTTGAGACGATACAACTGGATGTTTCAACATTTTCTCCGTACTGTAGAGAAGTGGTAGGTGCGAATACTGTTGCCTGGAATTTAGGCAGTGTGTGTGCCAAAAGATGATGCATTTGGTGTTACGTAATTTGGTTGAAAGTCAGTTGAATTTATAGGTTGGTTTATCATCTCAAAGAGCGATGATTCATGGGAAGCACTACAGAATGGTATTCACCCACTAAAGAAATGTAAACCCCAGCTCTTCAGATGATTGCCTCCATATCAAGATCAGGTAGTAGTCAAATGTTCCAGAATATTTTACTGAAACTGCTGACGTACAAACTTCCCACCCTAACCGGAGAAGGAATTCATCCAAATGAAGATATCTGGAGATGTATTTAAAACATTTCTTAACTGCTCTTTGCTAAAATATTCTTGAGTAATGTACAAAAGGGTGGATAAAATTATTTGAGCAAAACTTTACCATGTCATCAGTGGAATCTAGAGAAAGCCTACCTAGAATAGAAGCATTGCAGTAACTGAGAAAGCTAACATTTATTTATTTATACAATTTATACATCAGTCCATTGCAAAAGGCAGCTTTACTTGGAACAGCTCACATCCTGTGACGATACCTTGAACTCCGTCAAACAACAACATCTGCCCATCCCAGGTCCTTGGGAAGGACTCGATAGGTGGATAAAAATGCCAAATCCAGTCTAAACAACTGGCTGACTGTGTGCAACCAGCAATAATATTGTGCTACCTTAAAGACTAAGCCCAAATCCAACCTTTTTAATAACTAACTACAACCACCAGTTCAATAGAATCATTGAATCCTGGGGCAGGAGAAAGCTATTGGGTAGTATAAAAGCAGACCAGAAAAGAAAATTATATTATAAGCAATATGTATTCTTTTTTTTTTTCCTCACCATGATCTAAAACTCCCATATATTTCTGTGGGCTCATAAGTATTTGCCTGTCCAAATGCCGCCAGTTTGCCAGAAGATCTTTATTCAAGAGGATGATGTTGAGGTCAGTCTGGAAATGCTGCAACATCAGCTTCACCATCTGACTGGTTAGAATAGCAAGAGTTAGTAAGCGAGAGCCAGTTTGATGTTGTGCTTAAAGGCCCCAGGCTAGAAACCAGGAGACTGTGACTTCTAGTCCTGCCTTAGGCAAAAGCCAGCGGGGTGACTCTGGGCCAGTTCCTCTCTCTCAGCTGTAGGAAGAAAGCATTCCCAAAAATGCTGTCAAGAAAACTACAGGGACTTGTGGCAGTGGCTGAGAGTCAAAAATGACTTGAAGGCCCCCCAAAAGAAAAACAAAGTGTGTAAGTGGTGGTAATGCAACACCCCAGAAGGCATCCATAGGACCCCAACACTGAATGCAATTTATTTATTTATTTAGTATGCCACCCATCTCCCCCAACGGGTAACTTTCAATTTATCCTTGAAAATGGCTGCAATCTTGCAAGATCACTCCATCGTAGAAAAGGCTGGGGTTCTAGCTTCATGTTTTGTGAGATTTAGGAAGAGAATGCCAATATTTCTTGACATGCTGGCCAAGCATGCTGAGAATTTGTCAGATCTTAGGAGTGAGATTCCAATCCTTAAAATCCCTGTCCTATTACCATGCTGATCAATAAATCTCTCTCTCTCTCTTTCTCTCTCATCTATCTATCATCTATCATCTATCACAGAGTTTCTCAACCTTGGCAACTTTAAGATGTGTGGGCTTCAACACCCAGAATTCTGGGAATTGAAGTCCACACATCTTAAAGTTGCCAAGGTTGAGAAACACTGATCTATCATATTTGTATAGCCACCCATCTCACAAAAAAGTGACTCTGGGTGGGGTACAACTTTCAATTAAAAAGAAACCCAATAAATACATAAAAACAATCACTATTAAAACTATAAAACTATAAAAAAGCACACAGAACAAGAGAGGATGATGCTAACCACAGTAAGGGAGCCATTGCAAAATCTCCCTGGTCCTCTGGGACTCCCAGATCTGATCATATAGCCAGGTCTTGAGGAACTTGTGGAATGTTAAGAAGGATGGGGCTAACCTCACTTCTGGAGGAAGGCGCCACGGCAGAGAAGGCCTACCTCCTGGGACCCGCCAAAAGTAATTCCCTGCCAGATGAGACCCACAGCATGCCTTCTCTGCCAGATCTGATAAATATAGTCCTGACTATCAGCTGAGACAGAAAATCCAGGGTTGGCCTTTAGTGTGTGTTTATAGAGGAGATTTCTGAACATTTGAGAAGAGAAGGAGAAATTGGATAATCCCCACTTGGCTGTTCCTGCTGGGCCTCTCACTCTCCTTTTCTTCCTCTCCTTTGTAACTAGAGATGCTTAGATAACATTTTATTGCATTCATGGGAATTATCCTGCCAGTAATGGACTTCATCAAGATCACAACATATTTCCTGGCCAGTATTTTAGTGCCTTGGGCAACTGCCCACTCTGGGAACAGAATGAGCTGAAGCAGTATGCTGGCCAGGCCAGTACCATCTTGCATTGCCTGGCAAACCAGACAGGCACGTGTATTTTCGGGTTGGGTAAGAGTCTGTTCTATCCCATTACACTCAGAGAGGGAGAGTTAGGAGAGGCAGAACAGTCAAAGTAGCAAGGTCAGGACATACAAATCTGTTCATACAACACTAGGAAAAGCAGTGATCAAGATCAGTTTGTAAGTCAAAAGCAGTGGTGCAAGGCTGAATCCAAAAGGAACAGGCGGAAGGTACAGTTGAGATATGATCAAGAAGTCTGGACAAGCAAAACAAGGTCAACGTTTTGGATACAAGGCTTGGAATAGATTGTGCCCAATGTTGTTTTCAGCAACCTTACTTGGAAGGGCTTATGTTCCATAAGCTGAACCCCTTGTTTGGGTTCACTAGCACCGATGACAGACCAAACTTTAAGTTTGTTCCCAACCTGGTGGTGGCGGCGGGGGAAGGGATCAGACAAAATGACATGAATGGAGATTAGGGCTGGGAGTGTTTGCCATTGGCTGAGAAGGGGTTGGATATGTTTGAAAGATTGGAAACAGGAGTCTTTTGCACCATAAAGGCCATGTGCCTCTATTTCTACCCTTATCTAGATAGCCAGTGTGGGTCAGTAGTGAAGGTGCTGGACCAAGAGCAGGGGAACCCAGGTTCTAGTCCTCCCTCAGCCATGAAAGCTCCTTGGGGGCTTTGGTTCAGTCCCCCCCCCCTCAGCCCAGGAGCCAGGTGTGGTTTAGTGGTGGAAGTGCTGGAGTTGGAGTGAGGAGATCCAGGTTCTCATTCCCCCTTAGCCACAGAAGCCTCCTGGAGGACTTGGGGCCAGACCTTCCATTTTAGCCCAAGAGCTGGGGTAGCATTCCAAGAACGCTCTTATTGCTAAAGGATAGAATACTAGAGAACTCTGAATTCCTGTCAGAGTTCCTTGCTGCCCCATCTTACACCGAACAAAATTAAGGCAGGGTTATTCCGAGTCTCCTTCTCACTCTTTCTTCTTTCTCAGGACTGAGTAATCTTTTCTGAATGTCCTCCTACCTTAATAGTTCACTCATGACTTCCCCATTTCCAAAACCAGGTCCTCATTTCTTCCTAGTTGGATGGGTTTTAGGGGGTGAATAAATGCCCTTTTCCTTTAAACCTTCTCCCTAGACTCCAGAATTGGCTTTGGGGGGCCTGGGGAACTGTAAAGACTACTAATTTGCTTCACAGGCATTGGTCGCCCAGCCCTGATTGACAAAGACTGAGAATCTTGAACTCTGCTGTCACTGCTTGGTGTCCTCACTGCATTCATTACGTGACTGCAGCAGAGCTGCTACTATTTTCAAGATGACATCTTTACTTTTTCTTAATCTGCTCTATGTTAGTGTTTTCTTTCCATGGAACTTTGAGTTATTCTGGGGAAAAGCAGAGATAAGTAAAGCAAACAGACCTCTACAGATATACATCCCCCACCCCATTCCCAATCAAAAATACTTTGCTAGATAAGCAACTAAAAATGGTGCAATCTGTTGTAGCTATTAATGGAATTCCTTGGCCCTGGAGCATTGTCTGCAAAAGGAATAGATGCCATTTCAGATGTCTAGGAAGAAACTTTGGCATCTTTGGGTGAGCTGGGATGGGGACTCCCCTATTTTTGGAAGTCTGCAGTTTTTATGGATTGCTCATCTCAAAGTGCTAAGGAATTTTGGAAGAAAGGATTTAGACAACAGTCCCCAGTTTTCTAGTTCAGGGATTTCAAAACTTGTTCAGGCTGCAGAACCCCTTGGTTAAAAAAGAAAAATTCTTGGAACCCTGGCTCAAAAAGCCAAGTCCTCATGACAGAAAAAGGCAATAAATCAAATCTTGTAATTTATTTATGCAAATTCATATATAAAAGTTAGTTGATTTTCACAAAATGGATGCCTCAGTTACTGTCCCAGAAAATCCTTCCACTTACTATAAAAAGTAGGCTGTTTGTTATCAATGCAAAATGATCGTGTCTAACGTACAAAAATTACAACTTGAGTTTCACAATTTCTTGGGAGGTTAATGTTTTAACCAAACAAATCAATGGATTGCTTTTCCATAGAAAAACTACTATGGATGCTAATGACTGCATTCAAGTGAACATTTTGGGGGGAAGGGGGGTTTACTTTCTCAAATTTTTGCAAAATCCTAAGGTTCCATGGAACATGGTTTGAAAATCTTGCTCTAGCCGTTATCAGATCTCCAAGGGTCTCAAGAGCTCTTAAGCAGAGTTGAAACGATGTACATTGAATATAAACTTACAAAAAGCTTTTCATGTAATCCCCCATTCTTCTCAAGTTGAGGGCCAGTGGGAAAATTTCTACACCAGTTAGTTAATTCTAGTTATCCAGCCTATATCTCACCAGTGTTTTCTTTGGCTTGAGTTAGTCCCCTACTATCAATACTTTTGTAGTGGAATTATGATAACCAACCCTGTTCATAGTTCATTATTCCAAAAGTCATGAAGAAAAGTTGTAAACCTGCATTTGTTCCTATGTGACCGAATTTCTACCTAGTAAAGAGTCAGTAGTATGGGAAGTGTCATAAGGATCAGCTTTATGATCCTCCATGTCAGGGGTGTCCACAGAGTCAAGATGGCAGCTGTGATGGTACCACTGAAGCTCTGCTTGGTTTTTATGTGTGTTGTGGGCACCATCTTGACTTTTTGACCACAGCCTGCAGACCCCCCTGCTCTGTGTGACCGGTGTGTATATCACTTCCATCTTATCTCACCCCTCTTTAAAACAAAAACAAAGACCAGGGAGAGTCAGAGAAAGATCGTATCATTTACCAAGTATTCAAAAAGATCCCAGATAAAAGCTAGACTTCCTTATCATTTGATGCTTTCTTCTATTTTGGGTTTTTAAAAAAATAATTGGAAGAATTTTCCATTTCTGTCCTAAGTTCTATGATGGCATTTTTTCTTCTAAGCCCACCTCTAACAACTAAAGTTATAATGAGATTTATTATAATGGTACATGATAAATAAAAATAGAATTAGCTATACAAGCCACATTTCAAACCACAATGTAAAAATACACCTGAATTTAAAATATTAAGCAGAAGCGTGAACAGATCAGTGAACAAGAACAACCAAGGCTGGGTTGGGTTGGGTCAGGGAAATCATCATCTTACAATATGGCTGAAAACTAAGAGGGTTTGGTGCGCTTCAGATGGGAAGAAGTTCCACAGAATTGGACCTCTCTTTTAGGGGCTTTAGTCTCTGGCTCTGACTTGTCACATCCAGCACCCTGAATTGCCCCCCAGTTGCCCCCCAGACAGGCAGCCAGAGTAAGATGCTCTGAATCTTTAGAAGAGGATCAACGGTAGCTTCTGAAAAGTCTTCATGGCATCCAAACTTAAAGAGTGTTATAATAATCTAACCAAAAAGCTTCAAAAGGTTAGCCATTATTTATTTCTTAGATTTATATCCTGCCTTTATTTTGTACAGCTCAAGGTGGCCTACATGACGCTCCCGTCTCCTATTTTCCCCACAATAACAACCTTATGTGGTGGGTCAGGCTGAGAGAGTGGCTGGCCCAAAGTCACCCAGCTGGCCTCAGAGAGGACTAGAACTCAGGTCTTCCCAGTTTCTGGTCTAGCACCTTAATCCCTACACCAACCTGGCTGCCAAGGTCAATGTGGTCTAAGTATCAGGTTCAGCCCAAAGAACTCAACGAGACAGTACAGATACAGTTCTGTTGCGTTTATTAGCTTCCACCTCAAAGACAGAAATCTCTCCAGACTGAATCTAACTTCCCAAGCCAGCAAGCCACAACACCGTGAATTCCTCAGGGTGGTGCCAGTCTCATCTTCCTGAACTTCCCATGCTCCTGTTGGGGGCTAAGGGATTGCTTATCTCCCCGAGCGCGGCCTTCATCAAACCATTCCTTCACGCTAAGTTGGTTACAACTGGAGGCATACAGCCACCTGGGCATCAGGTAACAAAGTTGGATTCTGGAGCCATCATCTGTCTGATTTTCAACAGATGTGCTCAAAAGCCTACAAAAAGGAATGGAAGGCCCATGGAGCCTTGGGGCCACAGGTCGCCCACCCCTGCCCACAAGGAAGCAGTTCCAAGCCAGATACCTCTGTGTGGGTCTGTAGGGGACCTAAATACACAGTGCAGGTGATTATTATCCTTTTCCTAAACCATCTGTTGATGCAAAGAAAGGAAAATAACAAAAGGCACCCTGCCCTGTCCATGTGATTCTAGATGCGCTCTCCATCAGCGCACAGAATGCAATCAGATAGAGGCTCTGATCTGCTAGCAAGTCATTGCTGTATTTTTTTTCCTCCAAGATGGCAGGCTGTAGCTTTTCTATTTGAGCAGCAGAATGTTATGGGCAAAGTTAGGCCACAGCAGGGGCACATTTGGGTGGGGGTGTGAAATAAAAAAGTCAAGATGGGGATGAAGCATATAAAAAGGGGAGGGGGTTTCTTCCTGTGGTTGCAGCTGCCATCTTGACATTTTGGATGGCCCTGAGGACGTCCCTGGGGCAGAGAAATCAAATGATGAAAGGAGAGTCATGAGGTTGTCATCGATGTGTGTTGTGTTGTGACTCTGCATGCACACAGGTAAGGGGCGGAGCTCAAACTCCAACACTGTGACACTCTTTCCATCCTTCTCAAGAAACCATCGGGTCTCCCTGCCTTGATATGGTCAAGAAAGGCTGGAGAATCATCTGCCCTGCATATTTTATTTAGGGTTATGTTTTATTAGGAATATATTTTATTTAGGATTATGTTTAGTTAGGATTCCTGTTCAGGGCAGTAGACACAATTGTATTGGTGGCTCCTTCAGACTCTGTAATTCTGTGATCTCAGGAACTGTTTGCTTCTCCCGGTAAAATTGCTGGTTCTAAATGTTTCATTTTCTTGTTTATTTAATAGCGGAAAAAATAAACCAACATTGTCTGGGACCAAAATAGTTTTCTTCATTAAACACCGCTTGCTGATGACTCAAAACTGAACCTTTGGGTGAAAATGATGTTTTTATAGGAAAGTCACATAGCAACAGAAGCCAGTGACGTTAGGATTAACTGAACCCAGATATCACCGGAAAGACTTTATCCAGCAGTTACGATGCAGAGATGCAGAGTTTGTTCATTTCCCCTGTAAAAACGATTGCTTCACCATTCAGATCTTTTGCACAGGTTGTGGCACCTTTAGCCTCGGCCTGAATGTACTTTCAGAATTCCAATTATCCCTGATAAAACTGCTGTATCAGGGGTGTGTGTGTGTTTGTGTGCACGCGCGTGTGTGTACTTGCTGTCCTGTTCACCTCTTCATCTCTTTGACAAATATTTAAATAGCAAAGCTGCCTTCTTTAAGTACGCAAGTTAATTATGCAAGGTACGATTTCACAAAGTGATCCAGACTGCCAGGTACAATACATGGGACTGGCAGGTAGAACTACGTCGCTATTGTGGTCTCAGAAAGCAGTCAGGTGAGATGCAGAAAAAGAAATGGAAATCGGGCATTCTAACCTGAATTCAAGCCATCTTAACCTGACTGTTGATCCATTAGTTGATTTATCAACTGCCTAAATTTGCAGGTGAGTATAAAAAAAGGCTACAAAAGAAGGAAAGAGCAGAGGGCATCCATCTTTTGTTCCATCCCTTCCCACTAGTATACTTTAAAGTACCTGGCTAAAACCTGGCCTATTTACACACTATGTGTTGTTGTTGTTCAGTCGTTAAGTCATGTCCGACTCTTCGTGACCCCATGAACCATATTGCGCCAGGCCTTCCTGTCCTTCACTGCCTCCCTGAGTTTGCTCAGTTTCATGCTCATTGCTTCAGTGATGCTATCTAACCATCTCATCCTCTGCCGTCCTCTTCTCCATTTGCCTTCCATCTTTCCCAGCATCAGGGTCTTTTCCAAGGAGTCTTCTCTTTGCATAAAGTGACCAAAGTACCTGAGCTTGAGCTTCATTGTCAATATCACATTTACACACCGTGTATCAGTCTATTAATTGTAACTCCTGAGATAGACAGATAGATAGATAGATAGATAGATAGATAGATAGATAGATAGATAGATAGATATCAACTCGCTGATCCACCTGACATGGATCGACAGTGAGGACATTGGGATGTCATTTGGACTGGAGAAGTGCAGCTGGATGGTAGTAAAGAGAGGGAAGACTGATGGGGTGGAAGTACCAGTAGGCCACATAGCAGACATACAGACCAGCTACAAGTACCTTGGTATCCCACAGTCACATGGGAACCACGATGAGGAGGCAAGGGAGACAGCAACATCCAAGTGCCACCAAAGGATAAGACAGGTCTTGAAGAGCCAGCTCAATGGGAAGAACAAGATCCATGCCATCAACACGTACGCCCTGCCAGTCATCAGATATCCTGCCGGTATAGTGAGCTGGCCAAAGGAGGACATGGAGGCTGCCGATATGAAGACCCGGAAGCTCCTCACAATGTACGGAGGTTTCCACCCCAAGTCCAACACCCAGAGATTGTACACCAGCCGCAAAGAGGGAGGGCGGGGTCTGGTGAGTGTCAAAGCCACTGTCCTGGACAAAACCCAGAGCATCCAGGAATACATCAGTAAGATGGCATCCAAAGATAAGCTGCTGAGAGAATACCTGAGGCAGCAGCAGACATAGGAGGAAGTTCAAGTAGAAGAAATGCCATGACAAGACAAGACAAGACAAGACCCTGCATGGGATGTATCACTGACAGATAGCTGAGGTGGCTGACATTGGGAAATCCTACCAGTGGCTGGAAAGGGCTGGACTAAGAGACAGCCCTGAGGCATAGCAGCACAAGGACAGGCACTAAGCACCAGATACACAGAAGCAGGGGTCTACCACACTAGACAGGACCCAGGTGCAGACTGTGCAGAGAGGCCTCAGAGACAGTCCAACACATAGTGGCAGGGTGCAAGATGCAGGCAGGAACAGCATACACTGAATGGCACAACCAAGAAGCTAGCACTGTGAACAGGAACATCTGCACAGTGTATGGGCTAAGCCCCCCCAAGTCCAGATGGGAGATTCCACAGAAGGTCCTGGAGAATAACAGGGCTAAGATCCTGTGGGATTTCCAGATCCAGATGCACAGGCAGGTACTGGCCAATCAACCAGACATCGTGGTAGTAGACAAGAACCAGATGACAGCGGTGGTGATAAATGAAGCAGTACAAAGCGACAGGAACATCAGGAAGAAGGAGTATGAGAAGGTGGAGAAGGACCAGGGGCTGAAAGAGGAACTAGAGTGGATGTGGAAAGGAAAGGCCAAAGGGTAGGAGCCCTCAGGGCTGGACTCCTAAGCAGGGCGAGGGGCTCCCACAGATCCCAGGAGCAACATCCAAGCTTTCTGTCCAGAAGAGTGCAGGGCTAGGAACAGCCCAGATCCTGTGCAGGACCCTCCAACTTCCAGGCCTCTTGGAGAGGACCCGAGATGGAAGACCACCCAGAGGGGTGAAGGGGAGATAGGTAGATGGATGGATGGATGGATGGATGGATGGATGGATGGATGGACGGATGGATGGACGGATGGACAGACAGACAGACAGACAGATGACAGACGAATGAGTTCTTTCTATATTTATATGAAGTCATGCCCAAAGGCAGGATTTAAGATTGTTTTTAATTTTTTTTTTTCCTTTTCAACAAATATTTCCCTTCTTATCAGGAACGAAGAGAGAAATATACACTTGCTCTGTTGTCCACTCTGATTTATCATCCTCAGCTGAGAAAATGTGCTCTCTCTTTTTCTCTAGTATTTTAGAAAGTAGCCATTAAAACTGTCGATGTTGGTATAGTTCCCTTAAAGCAGGGACCTATTAGAGGAAATGTGTGCACACAATTGTTTATTTGAGAAATATTTTCATAGAACAATACATGCAAGTATAATTTTGTTATATTTTTTAATTTGGAGCAAATTTAAATGATGTAACACAGTGGTTCTTAAAGTGTTTGACCCAATTACCCCCTTTCCCGGTCTTCAATAATGTCATTATCCCCACCATAAATTAAAAAAAGACTGTTGTTTTACACAAGCATCTCAACAGGCAATCCCAAACTGGATCCTCGACTCACAAACAAGCAATTATAAATTTCTCCATTACTCCCAGGATATGCCCAAATTACCCCCTTGTAATTACCCCTGGGGGTAATTATCTTCAGATATATGTGACACTGATATGGATTAAATTTGCCTATCCCTAGTCAGTAGAACAGAAGCTGGGAACATGAAACTTGTGGGCACTAGAATGGTCTCTGTTGCCCACACCATCAATTCTAATCCTCCCACTTAAGTCAACATGGATATCCAAAACTAAAAACAACCATAATCTCATAGGATGCCCAAATCTCACAAAAGTTTGGTGAAGTTTCAGGATGAGATCGTCAAAACCTTGCTGGATGATTTAATCTCTTTGGGTTATTCTGTGGGGGAAGGAGCTGGTGCCCAGGTCATTGCAGGTACCCAACAGCTGAAAAGGTCACTGACCCCTGCAGTGGAAGCGAAAGGAGACATTGTGTGTGTGTGTGTGTGTGTGTGTGTGTGTGCATTGTATGTGTATGTGTTATGGAAGGTGGAAGGACAGCTTGAATTGGAGGAATTTGAAGTATTCCTCTCCTTTGCACATCCAACCAACTTGGATTTGGGATAGCTGAATTCTTTCCCATTGGAATAAGTGGAAAGGGACTTCAGAGGGTGTGTGTGTGTGTGTGTGTATGTGTGTGAATATACTGGTTCTTCCTCCCTTTTGACAGCAACAACATCACACAGCTTTGGATATGGCAGATCTTTCATATCTTTGGTTTTTCTACCCTCAAGGTAGTTTTGTTCTCCTAGATGGTATTTACCTGGAAGCGACTTCGTTTAATTGACATCGTCTTGACACTGCACTATAAAAGGTTACTGCTGTGCTGACATCTATATAGCAATTTCTCAGATGTTTTCTTCCCTTGTGGAAGACGTTTCTGTTTTTCTACCTTCTGGTGCTTGAGAATGTCTTTTGCACTTCTCCTGGTAGTGTTTTTGGATTGACTTCATTGCTGGAGGTGATGGGGGAGGTTATTGCTGGTGTGGTCAGTTTCATTTAGATGTCTTTCCCTCACCTTGAATCCTTTCTGGATGCCCGGATTTCTCAAAACTGGAAAATGGGAGATCCTTGCGTGGCCTCCCCTTGCAATTGAATAGAAAAGTCAGCATGTGAATCTTGGGTGGCTGGAGACCACTGGAAAGACAATGAAAAAGAGGACATTGGCGCATGTCCGCAGCCACCTTGTTGCCAAGTCAGGGCAAGGACATATTCTGCTCCTGCCTTCTCCTTGAAAAATAGTCAGAAGCAAATTCTCTTTCATCAAGTTGAATGAGATGTGGTAGGAAAAAATGCAGGAGAATTTTTCTGTCTAGCACCAGTAAATGTAAGAGCTGTTACAATAGACAGAAAACGGAGGCATCGTACTGGCAGAGCTGGAAGCTCAGTCCACAGTCTGCCCCATCACCCCAAAATGAGACCAAATGAACCTGTTTCAATCCATTGCTTCTAAGGCGTCATCTGGACATCCATGAAAAGAAAAAAAAATTCTAAACAGATAAACCTCCACTACATACTTCACAGTTTATAGTCCATGGAATATTTCCGCCTCCTCAGTTCTAGCCTCCCATTTTCCAAGAAATAGAGAAATCAGAGCTTCCAGAAATAGCAGTCTAAGCATGCCAAAGTGATGCTTCTAAGCAGGACATAACTTTGCATTCATTTTATCCCCCTTGAGGATTGTCCTTAAGTGGACCTAACTAGTTATAAGTGGATATAACTTATCCTAACCTTATGTGGAGCTCCTTGCAAGCAGCTCCATAGTCTTTGATTCTCAAAGCAAGAGCTGCAACTACCTTTTATATCCCAGGAGGATGGAGGGGGGTAAGTTAGAGATCTGGGGGATTGCCCAAATAGAACTGAGTAGAGCTAGCTTGTTCACTTCCCCTACTCTACCATGATGCTCTTGACCGCTAGCTCTCAAGAACTGGAGATAGTTGTGAGACAAGCAATGTCACCTTGCCTATTTCACAGGAAAAACAACTTGCTTGCTTCACAGGAAAAACATATATGCCTGTTTCACAAGATGGATCTGCAAATTTTGTATATTCTTTGACTGTTTGATATTTCCTATTGATGGAGAGGGGGGCATGGAGGGTGTCATTCTTTCCATGGAGAAGCCGTCTTCAGAGAAAGAGCTTCTTGGGCTGAAAGATTGTGAGAAACAATGCTTGTTAACCCCAAGGCTAACTATGGGGTTCCTAACCTGGTCATGGTTTTGGAGATACAAACAGCCCTCCCTCTGATTTTGGCATGGAAGCTTAGCCATCACCCGTTCCTAATAACACAATCTTCAAAGAATCCAGGCTTGGCTGGTTGTCAAAAAAAGAAGTTCCTGTCTAAGGGACTGAAAGCAGAACTCCTTGGTGGTAAAAGAGTACTCATAAGAAAGGTCTCCTTGCAAGAAGAAACTTCTCCAAGAGCACCACTGATGCCCTGATCTTAAGCTTTGGGTGAAGCTCTAATGACCTGGCTGAAAGCCACAGCATCTGTTGCAACAACTTTACTGCCTCCTTTTGACCTTGGGCACCGTGACTCTTAGACTTCCTGTGGAAGAATGTCCAAGTCAAGAGTGACCTCATGCTATCCCGCCACTCCTCTGCTCCTTAAGAAGCTTTGAATACCCAGCTGGCATGACTGGGGATGGGAAAGTTGCAATCCCATACCATTTGGAGCTAAGATGACAGGCCGGGGAAGCTGGTCAGAAACCATAGTGAGTTGAAAAGGAAATGGAAGGTGAAGAAAGAGTAGTAGGTCAAGGGGGAGGGAAATTAAGACTGAATCCCAGGTTACAGAAATAGATCTAAACTCACACATATACATTGACTTCCTGTCTACAGGCTTAAAATGTTATTGAGGTTATAAACAAAGCAAAGGAGGGCTGGGAGGGAATGAAACCAAGCAAACTTCACATTTATAGCTCACAGCATAGCTAATTAGTGAGGGAGCTATTCCTGGTGGATGAAGGAGGCTGTGCTGTATCTCTTCTTTGTCTGCTGCAATCAGGTGAATTCCAGGTTTAGAAAAGTTGGAGACCCCATTTAGTTCAGGTGGGCCATGGCACAATCTTCTTGGGCTTCACTTCTATCTTGCACACAAGAGGAAGATGCAATAAATGGCACACATCAGACTCCTATAACTTGGTTTTGCTTGGGAAAATGATTACAGAAGGGCCATCTGCCCCTTTTTTCCCAGTGCTGAATTTTGTTTTAAACAGAAGATTCTCTCATAAGCTTCAGAGGAACTCCAGGGATTTCTTGATCATAGCCTTAAAGCAACTCACGTAGTCCAATATCATGGTTGTCAGCAAGCCAGGAACGATGCAGGCGGAATCAAATTTCCTTGAAGAACTTGCCTGGAAATCTTTTCCAGCTTTTAACTGCTACCAGTGGGCGATGCTTAGTGCCATACACTACTCTGAGTCACTGGGAAAGCTACAGAAGAGCACAAGAGAATCATGTTTTCAGGAATTAATGAAATAAACGGATACTTTGGCATGGCCTACCGTCACCCCGTCAAACCTTTAGAGCTTTAAGACGTGAGAAAGGCATTATTAGTTTCACCAAGGATGGTCAATGCAGGCATTGATCAGCCTGTTTCTGACCCATCTTTTCTGGGAACAGCAGCCCAAATCACAACGCAGCAACTTTGAACATTAATAAACAGCACCTGCCATCTATCCATATTTTTAACCACCCGATGACAGTGTGCCCTGCAAAATCAATATCGTATAAACAATGAGCGCCATAGCAGAGGATGTCTTAATATTCTCCCAGTTGGTTCCTGAAAAGAATAATTTCAACAAGCAAGATAACAAAGGCTAGAGACTCACTTCTTTGCAGGAGAGGCACAGTAGATCTTTTTTCAGTTAAGTTTAATCAACCCTATCCCTGGTCCACCAGTCTGCATAGGATCTTTTCTGCATTTTCAAGGTTTTTTCCCCTACTGCAAAGAACGATGCTCTTGACAACTCATTAAAATAATTCCCTTCTTAGTAACCAGGTTGGGAAAGAATCAGAGGCATAAAGGAAATAGATTTCTGTTGACAGAAGAATGTAAGGCTCATCCTAATTTGGGATGACTGAATTCCACAATACATAGCCAGATGGCTTTGCGAAAGTGTAGCTGTGATTTGTATGCATCTATGAAAGTAGAATGGGCTTGAATATTCTGGCAAATTAATGTTGGAAGTGTGACTTGAGTATCATCTTCATAACCTGCTGACCACAAGAGATAGGGCCCAGATAGAAAGTTAAGTATATACTCTGTGTCCCCTCTAGTTGTCACTCTACCTGCTCTTTGTCTAAGTCAGTGTTCTCAACCTTGGCAACTTTAAGATGTGTGGACTTCAACTCCCAGAATTCCCCAGCCAGCCATGCTGGCTGGGGAATTCTGGGAGTTGAAGTCCATCTGTCTTAAAGTCACTGAGGTTGAAAAACACTGGTCTAAGTGACTGCTCATCTCAGTCACGTCCTTCTGCCTTGTTCCCCAGCGCACTTGCATTATGATTTATTAAGCAGAAAGAAAAGTAGTAGTATACGTTATTGATTAGTCAATTGACCTTATCAAAGCCTGGGCGTCAGCCGCAGTAAGATACAGTGAAATGAAATAAAGTGTGGTACAACAAAATAAGATAAAATAGATTACAGTGAGATAAAATAGATAAAATATAGTAAGGTAAACTAAAGTAAGGATAAAAAGTAGGATAAAATAGTACAAGATAAAAGAGAGTACAGAGATATATCATAAGATGAATATTAACATTTGAAAACAGTATGTGTTAGATGAATTCATCACCTTTGCATGCAATCCCATCGTGTTCTATAAAACGTGTTCTCTGTTAGACAGCCCTGACTATAAACTTAAGAGTTCCAGTGGCTACATATTTATGCCCTGAAGGAAATAAGATAATCTTTTGTTAAAGTCCCAATGTATGGTTCTGTCAAGTAGTAACTGTAAGGACTCAGCCCTTGCTGAGGCAGAAAGAATAACAACCCAAGAATTCCAGCAAGTACTTTGGTTTCAAATGAGAGAACTACACATAAGCAAGTTTAAGGTGGTGGTTCTCCTTCTCTTTCTGACATGCTTTCCTTTTCAATGGGGGGGAGGCTTGTCTCTTCTGTGAAAGAGGGACAGTCCACACCTGTTGACTGCTTTAGAAATGGCTACTTGACTTGTAGATCTGAGTACAAAATCCCACACCCCAGGAGGATGTAGTTAGTTAACTGTTAGACTTTGCCTATCCTTGTTTTGGATTTCCTTAAATAAATTTTATTTCTTTTTAGTTATAAACCTGCTTCACTATCATGGCTCAGGTGCGATCCCTGTTCTTAGGAACACCCATACACCTGTACAAACACTTTCCCTCCAATGCTTTGCCTGTATTATATATTGAAGAGTGCCTGTTTATTAGGGATGAAAGCATTTTGGATTCAAAGCACCTTTTTGCCTTTGAATCCAAAGTGCTGCACGGCCCTGTTATTGTTCTTGTTGCTATTATTATTATTATTATTATTATTATTATTATTATTATTCAATTGAGGTTTGTCCAGGGCCAGCCCTATCATTGGGCAAAATGAAGCAGCCGCTTTGAATGATAAATGGGCTGCCATCTAAGGTGTACAATGTTAGGCCCCTGGCTGTTTTATATGTCTATCACTCTGACAGGGTTCTAGAAAGGACACATAGGCTGTTTTTCACAGAACACCCTCAATTAATGAATTAATTAATGCTTTTTTGTTTTTGTTTTTTTTATGCCTTCGAGTCAGTGTTGACTCCTGGCAACTGCCTGGACACGTCCCTACCCTTTGAACCATAAATTAATCAAAATGGCTGGGTTCATACAGCATGCTAAACCAGAGAAAAATGTTAACCAACTGAACTTCACTTGTTATGTATACTGGAAAAAGTGTTTTGTGTTCCTGAAGAGGTGGAATCTAACTTCTGCAAGGAACTAGCAAGCAGCTCTTTGAACTTTATCCAAAAGAAGATTTATTGTGAGAAATTTTGCTGGGGGATCAGCAAAAGCCACATTCCTAGCTAGATATATCCTTCCAGAGATAAGACCGGAGATCTTCTCAGCAAGGAAGTTCCCTGAGATCAGCAATCTCCAATCAAAGAGCAGACAGAGGAGGAGATTGTGGAGATCCCAGGAACAGAGTGGAAAAACACACAGAGATAAAGAGTCAAGAGACAGAGGGTGAAGCAAATAACAGCTATCTCTTAAACAGCACCTTAGCCCAGGTGGTGAGCAATCTGGGAAGAAGCATTTCAAATCACTCAGAAAACCTTTCCCTTAATTAATGCATTATAAAAGAGACCGGGAAATTTCCAGTACGGTTTCTAAGATTCTATATTTACCACAGGCTAATGTTAAAGATATCTTACAGATTAAGAAGGATTACTACACCAGTAAGTAAATTCCTAACTCCTGATACTTGTCGCAAGCAGGCTGTGAAGTGCTGAGAGTGAATGCTAACTGTAGTCACACTATCAAAACAGTCTTTCATGGCACTAGTAATGTTTGTTGTGGGGCAGATTCCCCTTCTGCCTCTGGCGCTAGGTCCTCTTGTGTAATATTAGAGGTTTAAACTAGGTTGATACAACATGATAAACCATAATGTGGTTTGCTTGGAGTAACAGTTGCGTCAAAGTAGCCACTATGGCTTGTAAGTCATGGTAGATCCATTAGTATATGAAATGAACTCATGAGCCACGTGGGGTTTATTCAAGACTCAAATCATGGCTTAGCACAAGAGAATGCAACTTCAGTTGGCTTAAGGCTGCACCCTTCTTTGTGTAGCACCTTGAGGGCCACTCTCCAAAGTGGGCTGGGACGGGATCAACTAAGATGGGGAAGGTTTTAAGGGTTTAAAATGGGTGACTTATGCCCCTGCCTCTTAAGCTCTCCAAATTCCAAAGAATGCAAAATATATGGGGGGGGGGAGAGGCAAAATGTTTGGCCTGACCCACTTTGGAGGACTCTGGGGGCACAAATAAGATTCAGATCTGCCCGTTAGGTTTTCCTGGCCTAGTGGGCACGAACCTAACCAGAACATGAGATCCCAGCATCAGTGTCATTATGAGATTGACGTAAAGGAAGAAGAGCTGTAGCTAACCGTTCCCAAAAAGTGATTTCGTTCTCCCAAGACTTTTAAGAATTAAGATTTTGGCACGAGGTGGACAAGACATTCCAAATGTTTATAGGAACTGATGCGATTTTCATCAAGCATCGGCCTTTGCAGATTAGCTTATGGCAGACTGACCTTCCAGGAAAAGCTTTTTCTAACGCAGCGCTCGGCTAACCGCTACAGCAGTGTTTCTCAGCCTTGGCAACTTGAAGATGGGTGGACTTCAATGCACAGAATTCCCCAGCCAGCCATGCTGGCTGGGGAATTCTGTGCGTTGAAGTCCACCCATCTTCAAGTTGCCAAGGCTGAGAAACACTGCCCTATTGTGTTGGAGCTATAACCAGTAAACTGGTGCAAAGTCCTTTGCAAGCCCTGCCCCTGCGAAGTTCTGTTCTAAAATAGTGCTACCCCCAGGGCATCATTGGAGGATCAAAATGGCAAGCATGGAGATTGCATCTTTTCCCCAGCGGCGTCTCTGTCAGGATATGGTGTCATTCAGGCCCTGCAAGAAAGTAAAACACACAGGAAGAAATGGCATGGCATTCAGTTAATGTTTCTTCTCCGGCCCCATCCAAACGCTACAGCTATTACTGACCCAAAGGACATAAAATAATAATAATAATAATAATAATAATAATAATAATAATAGCAGCAGCAGCAGCAGCAGCAGCAGCAGCAATCTCTGCAAAGAAGCTGAAGAAACAGTGGACCACCTAGTCAGCTGCTGCAAGAAGATTGCACAGACTGACTACGAACAACGGCATGACAACGTAGCAACAATGGCGCACTGGAAGATCTGCAAGAAATACCATTTGCCTGCAAGCAAGAACTGGTGGGACCACAAAATAGGCAAAGTCATAAAAAAGGAAGACGCTAAAGTGCTCTGGGACTCTGGAGTTCAAACAAACAAGCACCTGCCACACGACACCCCAGACTTAACAATTGTTGATGAGAAAGACAAAAAAGTCTTGGATGGTGGACACTGCAATACCTGGAGACAGCAGAAGAGAAGAGAAAGAACTGGAGAAAACCACAAAATATAAAGATCTGTAAATAGAAGTAGAATGATTATGGCAAAATAAAACAGAGTTAGTCCCAATAGTTATAGGCATCCCAAAACCTCTGGAGCACCACTTGAAGACCATCGGCATGGACAAAATCACTGTCAGTCCATTAAAAGGCAGCTTTACTTGGAACAGCTCACATCCTGTGACGATCCCTTTAACCCGATCAAACAACAACATCTGCCCATCCCAGGTCCTTGGGAAGGACTCAGTAGGTGGATAAAAATGCCAAATCCAGTCTAAACATCTGGCTGACTGTACGGCCAACCACCACAGTAATAATTACATTGCCTTCCTTGTCAGAACAAAATAAAGCAAAGGGACTGCAGAGACGGTTGCAAAGTTGGGACCACATTTTTAGCTTGGCAGTAGTTTAGATGCGAGTTGTGTCACTGAAGGCTTATCCCTGCATACAGAAAGATTGCTTGTCAGGGAAAAGGGCTTAAAACTAAACCTCTCCCTGAAATATTAACCCTGAAACAACAGTTGTAAAATGGTTCCCTTACCTATTCCCAGGGCCAGCTTTACACATTTTGGCACCCCTTATGGCAGTGTTTCTCAACCTTAGCAACTTTAAGCTGTGTGGACTTCAACTCCCAGAATTCCCCAGCCAGCATGGCTGGCTGGGGAATTCTGGGAGTTGAAGTCCATACAGCTTAAAATTGCTAAGGTTGAAAAACACTGCCCTACAGTTTGGCTCATCTTTCAATTTTGTTAGGAATTTCAAAAAGGCACCCACTTCTTTCTTTTGTTCTTCGAAGTTTTGACCTTTACACTGATGATTTTCAGCCCTGGACAATTTGTCTCGGACATTTTCACCCTATTTACACAGTAAGTCATTTTAATTACATCAGCCCCTCTTGTTGTCCTACAGCAACGTATGCGAAATTATATCGAACCCTCGAGCAGGCATGCTAGCTCATGGATTGTGCCATTACTGCTTTTTGCTTCTTTACTGTGTTTTTTTGGATGTCTGTTCAATTTTGGCACCCCTCCCCCTAAAATTAGGTAGCCCTAGGCTAGTCCTACTCAGCCTAAGCCTAGAGCCGGCCGTGCATAGTCTCACATAATCCTCTGTATGTGGAGAGGGTAGAATTCCATGAAGCCATTTCTACATAGCAGTTGAGTCTTCAGTGCCACCATCGCAGCAGAGAAAAGCAGGCTAATTTAGAAGGTGCTAACCAGGACAATTGCACACCATTTTGTCTCGCCCTTCCGGTCCCATCACACCATCTCTCCAGCTTCTCGCTCCAGAAATGGTCTACTGCAGAAAAAGAAACCCTCCTGAGAACATCATGGGCTCCATACTATGAATCGACGCATAATCAAAGTTGTCTTCCTTAGGGCATTCCTGAATGCAGTTACTGAATTGCAAAGGAGTTTGGTTTCTGGACACTTTCCTTCCACCGCCTCCTTCACGGTTCTTTAAAGAAAACACAACAGCGATGAAAATCCAAAAGGCATTTTTGCTGCCCCCTTCCTGCTTATTTCAAACAGGCTCACTAATTAAAAATTGAAGACAGAATAGTTTCTCCTTCGTTTGACATTTAGGAAAGAAAACAAGAAAAAAGGACTTGAGCGATTTTAAATAATGGATGGCTGTGGAAATGAAAACAGCTACAATAACAGCCGCAGCTGGGTTTGCTTGTAGAAACTTCATTTTCTGGGAAACTCTTGAAAAAAATGATCAGTGGACTGAATCGGGACAGTGTGATGAGCTGATAATACATTTTATTTCTAAGATTGTTGGGATTCTATTTGGGGCTTGCCTGAAAAAGGCAAAGGTTTCCCTTACCAGACATCTCCTTGATGTGTTCGGAGTAAAATTCCCATAATTCTCTAGACAGCCTGGAGCAGTGTTTCTCAACCTAGGCAACTTTAAGATGTGCAGATTTCAGCTCCCAGAATTCCCCAGCCAGCATGCTTGAAGATGCATGGACTTCAACTCTCAGAATCCCCCAGCCAGCAAGCTGGCTGGGGAATTCTGGGAGTTGAAGTCCACACATCTTAAAGTTGCCAAGGTTGAGAAACACTTCTCTAGAGAAAGCAGTCATAAATCACTTTCAAGGGTGTCTACAAGGGTTTTGAAAAAAAAGATGGCAGTTGTAACCATGAAATAAAGACCAGCCCTTTTATTATATGCATCATACATGCACGACACCTGGAGTTATCACTTGGATAAGTAATTTTCCACAGGCATCTTTTGGAGGAGAGTTATCTTTCCCAACCTTACGCGTTGACTTGTTTTGACTGGAATGGCCATGGAATGAACCTGGAAGAATCTGTAAGAATCTTCCATTGCGCTTTTGAACATAGAGCTAAGTGTTTAAAGCACATGACCAGCAAAACTGGAGGCCATGAGAAATCATAATGGGGAAAGAAAGAGAGGAAAACTGTATTCCCACCCCTGCAGGCTACGTAACATGGACTGCTTGTCTTTTACTAAAGAAGGATACAAATGCAATTAAAATTCAATCATTTCTTCTGTTTTTGAGATGAAACATCGATCATTCTGTAGCCAACACGGCAGCATCACAGATAAGGTCTGCAAAATTGGAACGAGCCAAACATTTTAAGGGAAAAATAATTGAAGGTGAAGGAATCTATGTGAGCTAATTTGGGGAGAGGAAAAGGAATAGGCAAATAGAAGCCCGGTTAGAACTACTATATATAAGAAAGAAAGAAATGGAGTTGCCTTGAAAGGGCATGGCTGGCTGAGTGGAAACCGATCGGGATCAATCCTTGCATGGATTTCTGTTTGCTAAATCAAGTCTAAGAGAAGATGGCTAAGGAGTGCTGGAGGCAGTCTGGCCCTGAAGGAAATATTGCTGCCCTTTTCTCTCACTATCTGTGAATGCTTAGCATTGCAAACGCATCTTCAGCTCTGGCAGTCTTCAACCCAGGAGAAGCTGCCGTCTGTCACTCAGCCTCTGATCAGTTAAAAAAGAAATCATTCAGCCTCACTCTTTGTCTCAGCCCCCCCTCCAAAAAACCTCGGCTCTTTTCCAGGCGGTTTCCATTGCAATACGGCTGCTGAAAATATTTTCCATGACTGGACATGTGGATATGTATGTGTGTTCTCTACTGTTTACCTGAAACAAAACCCAAAGTGAATCTGGAGGTTCTCAGGGCTGTGACATTGCTGAGAAGTTTTCAAGGGAAGCTAAACAGATTCCAGTAAGATTACAAAAATATCTGCTCTCTTCTCTCTCCCTGAATTCAGAAGGTTCATCCAGCAACGGGGAGAGAGTTAATGGAGAGATCAGTTCGTGAGAGAAACTCAACAAAGATTAGGAGGTACTGCTGTAGCTGCCAAACTCCCATGCACAGATAAATGGAAGAAACAGAGACAGAGTGGTCAAGGAATGTAGTAATTAGTAGAAAGATAGAATCCCACCAGCTTCTGATAACCGTATCAATAATCACAGAGCAAACCCAAGAGCTTCTGATTGCTACAGCTGGTTTTTTATTTTTCTGGACCTTCTTTGATGTTTGGAAGCATGCAATACATTTCACCAAGTGAAATTTGAAAGTTCTCAGGAATCCTGAGGGAAGAGGGAAACAGGAACCTCTTTGATAACAGACTTTTGAGAAGTTGCAAGATTGTTTTTGATACCACACAACCTCTGTGCAACTGCATCTGATTCTTTGGAGTGGGTGAGTCAGAGCAGAGGGATCTCCTCTAGTTGCGCAGTGTTGATCTTGCCATGGTTACGGCTTGGGCTTGTTTGCTTTGTGTCTCGGTGCAAGGGGAAGAGAAGGTTGATGGATACAGTTAGTCAAATACAGTAGCCAAAAGCCAGTCACTTCCTCTGACTCCCCTCTTCTTCAGTGGAATGTTCCAAAATACAAGAAATTTATTCAGTGAAGCACTTCAAAGGAAGAAGCAAAACTTCAATGTCATCAAGCAAATTTTGAAGTTGCCTAGATCTCTTTTTCACAATGGATGATTAATAAAGGGAGAATAAGGCTAATGAAGCAAAAAAGAAGTAAGAGAAAGAAGAGAAAAAGCTTGTCATGATAACAGTCTTCCAAAGTCTAAAGTTTGTTAGAATACAGATGCCACTGAATTCCATGAGATTATATCAGAATCGGTATGTCAAAGATTGCATGTTGAGGCATGCTTATGTTATGCTATTTCTCCTGTCCCATTACATTACATCTGTATTTTATTCTCAACAGGTGGCTGTATCTGACTGACCTTATCTGGACTTAGAAGCTAAGCAGAGTTAGATCTGGTTAATAGTTAGATGGGAGAACACCTGGGAATCCCTGGATTTAACTTAGACTGGGTGAAAAAATATTATGGAACAAGCCACTTCCATGTTGCAGTCAAAAAAAATCACACGTCACCAAAAATCAGGTCCAACTTGAAGGAGATTTTATCTTAAAGTAGCTTATAAGATGATGACTCAAAAGAAATTAGATTGGGTCATTATCTGTCAGGCCTAGCCCAAGGAACTCCAGGAGACCATGTAAATTCAGTCCAGCAATGTTTATTAGCTACAACCTCCAGCAAGAATCTTCCCGGACTGAAACCCCAGCTCCCAAGTAATGTCAGCCACAACATTGTGAATTCCTCAGGGAGGTGCCAGTCTCATCCTCTTATCTCTCCCTCGCTCCTCAGGAGATGAAAGAACATGTTTTCCTCCCTGAGTCTGGCCTTCCTAATTCCATTCCATCACAGTATCTAATGGTTGGGGAGCACGTAACACCTCTACCCCAGTATTATAGAAAACACTTCCTCCAGATATAGAATCTTTCTTCTAGGTGCAATCATAAATTCAGTGTTCCCTAAAAGATATTGCAAGCAGTAGAATGAGAGGGAACATCAGTAGCTGGCAGAATATTGTCAAAATATGTGAGATTTCAGTGCTCTCATGTGAAATCTTGTCAACCATCAACCTATTATCTCACTTAGGAAGGCCAAAACTCTGTGAGATTTGAGCCAATTATTTTTAGTTTTTCATTTTCATTTCTTATTATCGTTTTGAAAAGGATACAACAATGTTCTTTTCACCCACAAACTAGTACATATGCTCCATTTAGCATTAAGACAGCAGACAAAACTTTCATTTTATTCCTGCAGGAGCCATGATTTACATGGCTTCTGAACGCCATTCTCAGAGTTGTTCTTTTTTCATTTTAAATCCACGTTGACCAATTGCCTTCTGTTTTTCGGTTTGGGTTTTTCTCCAGAATCAGAAACAAAGAAGCCTTTGTAGAGAATGAAAGGGCAGAGGCGGAGAAAAAAAGAAATGTCCCACCATAAGGCTAAAATCTTGCCTTGCTTAAAAGGCTTCTGCATTTCTATTTTATTCTTTGGGTTCTTCAGAATTTCTTTGAAATTTCTCCTGATGGTATTTGACTTGACTTAATCGGAAGAGGGTAGATGGTTCCTGTGGGATTTTTCTGCTACTCATTGTTCCCTCCCACTGTAGGAGAATTTCTTTGCCAAGCACTAGTAAAAAAGACAGATGAAAAGGCCAACTGTGGGTCTTGGAGGAAGCTAGAGAGGCTGGAGACAGCCAGGGAATCTGACTGCTTCAGCTTCATTGTTAACAGTTTTCTGCTCGCGTCAGTATATGAATGCCAGGAAGCAGACACATGTCTCAGCCACCGTGGTCGTCCGTCCGTCTGCCTTACCCACCCCTCAACCTGCCGGGTCCTCCTCCCAATGTCCTTGTACCAGAGCCAGCCATAGTGGCGTCTGGGATCTTTAAATCATGTTGTGAAGCTCCACGGGGATGGCTGGAAGGCCCGGTGCATCAGAGTCAATGGAAATGCCTTCTGCAAAAAAAGCATAATCCACAGAATAATTTGCCCCTCATCTCTGCTCAGAAAGGGCAACCTGAGACCCCAGCTTTGGATGTGCCATAGCCCATGGAGGCCTTCAAAGGCATTCCCAAATGTTCTTCTATTGTTTAATGGAATAGAGGAAAAAACGGATTGAATCAATGGATTGAGAGGAATCATCTTAAATGCATTCACTTTAATTAAAATATCAATGCCAATGAAATGAAATCAAAGCTAGGGTTTTTTTCCCCCCTCCATGGCCCACCCGTTCCTTTTTGGAGTGTCCCCCAAAGCTGATAATTCTTGAAGCATCCATCAAAACGATGTATTCATGTTCATGAATGTCTTCCTGTAAGGTTGGAACATCTTCATTCAGCCACAGCCAGTTTTTTTCACCTTCACCTTTCTATCAGATAAATGTATTTTCTCCCATGGGCACCTCCCACCAAGGGAGGAGGAACAACGTGGACTTGGAAGGAGCATCTCTGAAGTTCTTCCCTTCACCTATGAAAACTTTGCTTAGCCCATCTATTTAGTATCATTCCTCCAAGCTGCTATTGTGTCTCTGAAGGACTCCTGCAAAGGCGAGCAACTTTTTAGCACCTGCTGGGGGATACTTAGGGGCCATGGACTTTGTGTCACCGAGGTGGGCAAGTCCAAAATGTTTAGTCTAGTTTCTGAGATATTTTAAGAGTGGAGCTTAATAGATGACGTTATTGGCTTAATTTGCAATGGATAAGTAATCCCGTTTTCTTCTTAAATTTCCCAGTCCCAGAAAGGCTGAAGAATTGCTTGCTATGAGGCTGCCAGCAATCCTGAAGTTGTGGGTGTCTCGCCATTATGTGGCAGCCTTTTTATCTGGTTAAAAGACAGAAAGCTAAGTTTCATGGGACACCAGCTGAATGTAATATCAACTTCTGGTTGGATTGGGGAAATTGGACTCTCCTTATCCTTTGATTTAACAGTCTTGCCAAGGTCTCTTGACCATTAATCTACCTATTCAGATAAGCCACTTTTCAGAGCTACCTTGAGTTCAACACTAGAGGAGGAAAGCAGGCAATGAAGTGTTTCTCAGAGAGAGGAAAGTAAATGGCCCAAAGTCCTCCTGTCTGTTACTTGTTTATTCTTTCCAATTTTCTTAAACGCGAATAGGCCGCTCTTCAAACCAGAAGTTTCATAGAGTGACATGCAACAGCTAAAAACACACAAAAGTCACACATCAGCACAACATGAAGGCACTGGATGCCTAGGGAAGGCTTGGAAGACAGGCAAGTAATTGATTCAATCAAATCAAATAAAAAATTGGATGGAGGGATGGATGGAAGGAAGGGAGGGAGAGACAAAAGGGAGGGAGGGAAGAAGGAAGGAAATGTGATGTCACAGTTGACTCAACAGTACAACTAGGTGTGCTTATCCTCTGATATCTCTAAGAGCTTCTGTTGGGCACCTTTATCATCTCTTGGCATAAGCTCTTGTTAGGTAAAAGGCTGCTCTGGGCAGCCGCAGTGATGATGAATTGAGCCAGTGTTTCTCAACCTTGGCCACTTTAAGATGTGTGGACTTCAACTCCCAGAATTCCCCAGCCAGCAAGGCTGGCTGGGGAATTCTGGGAGTTGAAGTGCACACATCTTAAAGTGGCCAAGGTTGAGAAACACTGAATTAAACTCTTGACGGTGATATAACCTAAGAAATATGTTAGGCCTAGAGGTTTAAAAGGCTCCAAAGAAAGTTGTTTCCATCTCTAGAAGGTCACCCACAAGGCTTTAGGAAAAGCAAAGAAAAAGGTAAATGGGAGGATTATAGGTAGAAGCTGAATTTACCTTAGCAAGTCACAACAATCCCTCTTCCCCACTCTTTAAAGCCATGTTCATTTCAGCAAGCAGTGCCAGAGAGGGAACCAGCACAATTATTCTGAATTATTCATTTGCTGCTCACTTGTTTCTCTTTTGAGCTTTATTACAAATTTTTTTTTTTTTGGCATTTTACATCATGCATGGTGAGAGTTAATGGTAACAGCAAGGGACTGGTCCAAAAATGACTAGCATTTCCATGTCAAATGACTTGCAGGCCTCAGTCTTTGCAGAGTCCCATTGCAGCTTTCTCTAGCCCTGGTTACTTGCAGAGTGATGGGACTGCCATTCCCATCGCTCCCAACCATTGGCTTCATGGAAGGTCCTGTCTAGTGCATCTGGAGGGTTCCACATTGGCTAGCCTATAACTTTCTTCTCTATGCTTTCGCTAAAGGAATGATGGGGACTGTAGTCCAATCCATCTGGAAGTGCCAGGTTGGAGAAGTTGGGTGTTTTGGCTGGGTACTGACATTATGCTAAGCCATAAATGGGCATACTTGCTCGAAGCTTAGTGTGTTTGTGAACTTGGCCACTATAGCTCATAAAACAGGTTTATGGCTGGGTATGTTTTGTGAACCCTGCCTTTATGATCCCAGGATAGCATGACAGGGTTTCTCAACAGCAGCCATTACTGAGACGTGGCTGAAGGGGTGTCTCTGTGCCACAGATGTCCCACCTTTCTGGTTCTTTTGCTTTGGCAAGACTTTGAGCATACTAACTACGACTTATACAGCAAAAAATAATATTTAGACTTTACTGAACTCCATTACGTTTGTATAGAAAAGGACTGTCTAAGACAGTATTTTGTTGGAGATGTAAAAAGGATAATGCTTCTTTAAAATACATGTTTTTACAATATCCTATAATTACTAAGTTTGGGGAGGAAGTAGTGGACTATATCAATGTGACTGTGCAATAAAAGCTAAACTTTTCAGAGGATAATCTTCTTTAGAACTATATACCTACTACATGGAATTTGACATCTGAACAATGTAAATGGATTCTCCGTGTCCTTACAATGGCCAAAAGACTGATACTGCAGCATTAGAAAGATAAATGTATAAATGTATAAATCCATTTAGTCCATGGATTGAAGACCTGATTGCATCTGCCACTTAGAAGCAGATTGCCCAGAAACGTAGACTTTGTACGGACAAATATGGGCTCATTTATACAAAATACAGTAGGTCAAAAAAAGTTGCATTGGATAAGTATATATACAATTAAAACTGTTTACAAAGTATATATTGTGCTTTGTTTTTTCTTTTTTCTGTTGTATTTTTTTCACCTTTTTTTAAAGCACTCGTTATGTGTTTTTTTTCCTTTGACAATGTATGTATTTCTCTTACGATGATCTTTGGGTTTTGTTCCTTTTTTCCTATTATAATTTTAAAAGCAATAAAAATAAATAGATAAATAAAAAGATTTTGAGCGTACTTTCCATTTCCAGGAAAGGAAAAAACAGCGCTTGTCATCTGACGCTAAAAATTTTAATTAAAGCGACAAGAGGAGTCTTTTGTTGAGCATCTGGTAATGAGACAGAGAGAAAAACCTTGTTTCTTAAAAAAAAATAAAAAACAGAAACATTCAAGGGAAAGCAACCTCTTGTGCTCAAAATGGCATTCCTCGTAGCGCTGATTGCCATCAGAAGCTTGGTGCAAGAAAGCTCAGCTTGGTGGAAAGCATTTGGGGAATTGGTGGATCCCAGCCTTTTTCAACCAGCTGCCCTCTGCTTATGTTGGGACTATAGTTCCCAGCATGCTGGCTGAGAATTCTGGAAACTGTAGTCCCGACACAACTTAGGACAGCAAAATGGGAATGCTGCATCGGAACTCTGTGGTGAATGAGTGATATTTACAGTGGAGTTGAAGGACATGGAATCCAAGAGGATCACTGGATTTGAATTAGGGGTGCTGGAAAAATTCACTCTTTGATCTTTCCAGGAGAGGCAGAGATCTGAAGTTCCTTGGACCCAGGCACAAGTGAACATTAGCTATTTCTTGACTTCCATCCCTCCTGAGTGTTTTGAGACCCCTCTTGCCTGATCATACTCGACCTCTGTTTACAAACAGAAGTTTTGATTGAAAACGTGTTTTAAAAATCCACATTTGGAGAGAAAAGGCGTTTTAAAATGCATATCTAAAGGTGAGTCCTCATGCATTTTATATTTAAATCAAACATCAAAGCATGCAAAAGTGATACCAGCCAGACAAATAGACTGTTCCCCCATCCCTTAATTTTAACCAGAGTAGCAATGTATTTTGCCTAATGACTGAGATTCAGATAAAAGATTGGTTTGGAAACTTCTGTCCCTCCTAGCTTCTCTCTTTCTTTCTTTTACATGCCTTTCATAAACCCACCAAAGCAGATCTGTTTGCTTGATAAGCAGCAACATTTCTCCTGTCCTGTTTCGCTGCGGAAGTGGGGAGAGGAGAAAACTGGCAGTTCAGTTGTTAACTCGGCCTTTGATTACCGGATGTTGAACTCCGCGTGATGTCATCCTTGTAACCTGAGCTTTCACATCAGTTTTCTGCCGCCTTTAAATAGCAGTGCCGTCCCCAGGAGTTCTCTACGGGTTCCCCGGGCAATAAACTCGCAAGGCCAGCACCGCTGCATCTGACATCACTGGAAGTAGTGTGGAGCACGCCGGTGACCAGCCAGCATGTCGACCTCCTTGAGGGTGAGCCCGTCCGTCCACGGCTATCGCTTCGACACCGCCTTGCGTAAGAAAGCTGTGGCCAACATCTTTGAGAACCTGGATCAAGAGGCTCTGGAGAAGCTCTTTAAGAACTCGGGGGACAGGAAAGCAGAGGAAAGGGCTAAGATCATCTTGGCCACTGACCAGGATCTGGAGGAGAAAGCGAGATCGCTCATGGCTCTGAAGCAGAGGACCCGCGAGAAACTCTTCCAGTTCCTGAAGTTCGGGAAACATTCCATCAAAGTCCACTGAGCAGCCACAAACACAAGGATGCGATGAAAAAAGAGCACAGCTCTTCAGCCAGAATCATCGTTTTCGCACATGAGCATCTCCAGTGCCTGGCACGAGATGAAGGATGCTTGGACATATCGGCCATGGGTGTTCAATCCCCACCGACTGTGCACTTCCTCTGCCGGCTCCAACTTGCACAATCAAAAGAGAACCAAGGAAGTCACTCACCCAACAATGAAGGCAGCAGATCCTGAGCCAGAAGGGTGGAAAAGCGGAGGAGCAGACAGCTGCAACTTTTTCTGGCAGCGTGGATGGACAAGAGACTCTGTGATTTTCCTCTTGACTAAACTGTCTGCTGTCTGACAGTTTTTCCAGACACTCGTTTATTGACTGTGTAAAGCCTGTGTCAGGTTCTTTGCTCTGGCTGTCGGGATCACAGGGGACCAGAAAACAACCAGCGTTTATCCATTTGCGTTTGCCAAAAATGCACCAGAAGAAATGTGCCTTGTCTGCATGTCTGTCAGATATTCCCCTGAGCGAGAACTTTTTCCAGGACAGTGTGAAGCAATCCTGTTTCTGTTCTGTTTCTTAACATGAGTTGCACAAACTTTTTTTTTTTTTTAAATAAGCTTCTTCCTGAATTAAATGAACTATGAAAGACTCTTTAAGACACCACGTTCATTTTTTTTTTTTTTAACTTTTTCTGCCGTAGTGACAATGCTGTAATGAACTTAACAAGTGATAAGCTCTGTGGATGATGCTGTAGTAATGGGCATTAATTTATTGCATATGCTACATTGTGGAACAAATAAATTATAAGGTTGCTATAAATTGCTCTTGCTTTGCAATGCTTTATTTGGCAATTAAAGTTGGTTTTGAATTTCCTAAAATTTCTTCCCTTTGAAATGCCAGATCAAAATGTCATTAGATAGGGATGTTCCAGAACAGAAAACTTTTTTGTAACCAAAGGAAATATCTTTTTGTTCATTTTAACAGATGATGGGTGTAAAGTGAAAGACTAGTAAGTCTTCTTTAAAGTAAGTTTCAATGGGACAATTTTCAGAAACTTTTTCTAATGCCAGCCTTCAAATCCTGTGAAAATTAAGATGAGGGTAACTCTGAGCATATGCAAAGTAAATTTCATGGCGTACTGTTAAGGGGCACTAGCCCAGATGCATCTGAGTTCAGATATTAAATAATTTATGTTTGTTGAATCTCCCCAGCAACCTGTTTTCACTTTCTTTCTCTTTGCCCTGGAGTTCCTGGCTACCTTTGGGCCCCAGAGAGATTACATCACCAACTTTTTCATTGATTTAAGTCCCTTATGCAATCACTAACTGCTTGTCTTCCTTATAAGGCTTGAAGAACAAAGATTGCTCCCATTGTATAGCTGAGCTTCAGTGAGGCTCCTGGCTTCCCCAAGAGATTTTGGTAAGCTCCCCCATTCCAAATCTGGATTCTCGAGATTAAAACATTAAGTGGAAGCCGATCGAAGCTGCATCCTTTGGAAGGATTTTTCTTGGAAAAAAAGAAAGTTGCAGGAGATAGAAGCAGCTTCTCACTGACTTGCTCTCAGTAATGCAGAGCGCTGGAGGGGCTTCTCCTGCAAACTTCATTGGAGTCAAGTTATGCTGTAGCACAAAGGCTACCTTAACTTATCAGAGTAAGTAGGTAAATGAAATAATATTTGAGTAGGATTCATCACTCTGCTAATTACCCAGAGCATCGTTAGGAGAGAAGATTTGCCCTGAGCCTTCATTTAAGTACTCCCCCCCCCTCTTGGAGGGCTATTTAATACCTGAGCCATTTTAAACATTACAGACCTGCAAATCGAGGTTTGTTGAATAAGTCTAGGTTTGACCGGGAAAAATGTATCTCATGCGGTCATGCACAGATGCTGGTTTAGAGTTCACTAAAAAGTCTCAAAGACATTCTTCCTCCTGAGCAAAACGCTGAGATTTTTATTTTCCTCATGGCTAATTTCAGGGGTAGCGCAGCCCCCCCCCCCATTTCTTTGCCCATAGCAGTTCATGCTTGAAAGGCCAGCTGTGTACAGTCCTACTTATAAGATCTCTATGCTTATCGCATTGCACAACACACTAAGCAAACTTAAAATAGGGTTGGATCAATTGGGGTTCAGCCATGGATATTCTTAGCATGTTGTTTAATCCAGGTTTAAGCCAGGGGTTTATTTGGGCACATGTTATATCAACCCAGCAAGAGTATTTGGTTAACCCAGATTTAGGGATTAGCATGCACGAACCACCCCAAACTCATTATCCAAGAGTTCCCCTGCAAATGTAAAGGATCCATTTCCTGAGTATTTTTTTCTGTAGATGCTTTGCTCACTGACTCCTGTAGAGATTATAGGAATCATTAAACACACACACACCTGATTTTCTATAATAGCCAATAAAATTAAAGTCTGTCTTGAGATGAGCACAGCAGCTGGTACATGTAACATGCTGAGATCCATAAAGTTCTCATTGCCAAGAGAGGGGTTTACCACTGCTTTCTTCTGGGACTTTTTAAAGTGTCCCAGTCTAGATTACTGTAGACTTGTGGATGCCCCCCCCCCAAGTACTTATCAGAATGGTTTATAGAGTCTACCTTTCCTTAAGCTCTCATAGCAGAGAGATACAGATGTGACATTATGTCATGCTCCCATGTATGGGGTTTTGGAGGGAAAGGGAAACCTTTCTCTGTTTTTAGACAGTGTATATCCAAGAGGAGGTGGGAGTCATGTAAAAACCGCTGCATGGGGGCATGACGTAATGTCACATCTGTATCTCTCTGCTCTGAGAACTTAAGGGAAGGTGGACGGTATATACTGTACCATTCTGAGAGCTTCAATATATCCCCTCCTACAATGCCATTGAGTACCAAGATCCATGAGTACAGTTCCTAGTGGGGGCTTGAACCCCATCAAATAACATCTGGCTACCTACTTCTCATGATTCCCAATAAGGATGAAACTGGTCCTGTAGTACCTGCCTCTGTGTAACTGAAAACACCATCCAGGTACTGAGCAGATCTGACCCTGTTTAGCTAGCTGCTCCTATTATCAGGGTACACAATAGGCAAGAGAGAAAAGCAAAATTAAGTTCCTTTTAGCTCATTTCAGAACAGAATAGTATGATTTACAGTATTCCAGAAAACTTTAAAAAAAGAATCTCAGTTTCACCCCATCCCAACCCCCGGGCTACTCTGAAGGTACCAAAGAATGTGTCCATCTCAGGACACCTTCTTCTCACCAACCCAGGGTTATTGTCTCATCATTTGTACCCTCAGAAATATTGAATTTGGCCATCTGCCACCAAATGGTTTCCTACTCTTGCCTTAGAAAGGTGAGTGGGCTGGACTTTGATAAATGTGGGTCTTAGCACTTAAGTTCACAGTTGTGGTAAGGATGCTCCAAAGGCCAAATTAAAAACAAGAACAAGATCAGAGAACAGGATCTTTCCCCTGTTAAACTGGGAGGATTAGAGAAGGTGAATGTTTTATCAGTCTTGGCTTTCAGGTGAAGGTACATAGATATGACTGTTTCCTGAGTAAACTTCATGTCCTTAAATATGCGCAAGAAGTGGCGTAGGTGCATATCTAAGGAAAAATTGCATTGTGACCTGGCTTCAAATCATAGCCAGTTCTACCTCTCTGGTACTCATGTTTGTGGCGTCTCTGAGCTACATTTTAAAAGGGAGAATTAAATCTCAGCACCACCATGGTCTTACTCATCAGTCACTGTCAGTTCCTCACTTTTAGCTTTCAGCTTTCTTCTCTGCCCTTCTTGAGTCTCCTTAAAGGAGATATGACAATGCTGGAGGCAGAAGCCAGACAAGGTATGGAAACGTTCCTGCCTCTGGACTGAATATGCCCCCCACAATTCTCCATTCAGCCCCCCGCAATTTCTCTCTGCAAGCCATTTCCCCACTAGTCATTGATAGCATCTCCTACTGTCACCCAGGATTTGTGCAGACCATGTAAAGCCATCACTTTGGCAGAACAAGGGTTGGATGACTCTGAAAGAGGGCACTAATGGGAATCCTGCCTAGCCCTGTCCAAAAATAATGGAAGCCAAGCGGGGGCTCATACCCAATTAGAAGAATAGGTACAAATCAAACGTTACTGCGGTCCTCAACCAGCAAGGTAACAGGTACAAAACAGAAGATACACACAAAACCCAAAACACAGAGATAGTAGAGCTACTTGAGTTTAAATGGATTGTATGTTGGGCAAATTGGGTAGGAAAAAGCATATATTTGGAGTAGCAGCATGGAAAAAACAGTACACAGAGGGGAGCTTGATGAGTTATACGCCCTGAGAGAATGACAGATTTGCTGGCATTTCTTAAAAAAAAAAAAAACCTAAAAAAAATGGCCAGAATGAAATAATACAGGGAGAGTTGTTGTTCTGAAACAAAACAGATGTACAGAAATTAAACACTGGATAAACACTGCTGGAAATGCCTATTTTGAGAAAAAATGTTCCAAAGATTGCCAATGTGATATCTACTCTAGTTTAGTGGTTAAAGCAGTGTTTCTCAATCTCGGCCACTTGAAGATGTGTGGACTTCAACTCCCAGAAATCCCCAGCCAGCATGGCTGGCTGGGGATTTCTGGGAATTGAAGTCCACACATCTTCAAGAGGCCAAGGTTGAGAAATGCTGCATTAAAGTGTTGGTGGGACTTGGGAGGCCCAGGTTCAAGTCTATCCCCAGGCATGGAAGCCTCCTGAACGGCTTTCAGCCACTGTCTCTTTCTCTCTGAGCTTAACCGACCCCACAGGGTTACTGCAAAGGCAAAATCTATGCTGTCTGGGAATCCTTAGGTGGGATATTTATGTAAATCATCCTCAGCATCAAAACTCATGCAGTGTTTCCTACAGGTAGCCATCCTTGCCTGCAAAGCCCAAAGGGTTTAAGAAGCCCTCCACCCTACTTTCTTCCACCCATGCATCCCTTTGGAATTCCATGTGCGGCCAGTCCTTAAGGGCAGGCTATGTGCATTGAATCTATCCCTTCCTGAGTCCCTGCTAATGCAGACTCAGTGTCTGTCAGGATGAGCAGGGGGCAGTGCTCAGGCAGGGCGAGAAGCCTTCCGGAACGACGTAAGGCCCATTGTAATGGCACAGCATGTAACAAAACAAGGAAGAGACCCGTGCAAGAGATTTCCTGCTGGCAGATGCTGTGTGCTTCCATTAATTCTTCTGCCTGAGCCACAGAAGCAGTCTGCCCGGGCAGCTAAATTTATCCAGGTCTGTCTAAGATGCTCCCTGGAGCCATGGCATGCCAACAGCTCTATTGAACATGACTTTGCACCCTTGGATTATCAGGGGGAAACAATGTGGTATTGGTGGGCACTAATGATTCTTTCTACCCTATGATTCTTTCTATGGTGCTGTAAAGGATATAGAGGGTGGCCTTGATGGAGAGATCTCTTACCAAGACAATGAAGAGATAAACGTGGCTTAAGCCTATACAAAGATAGAATTTTATGAAAATGCCTAAGACAGGTGCCCCCTGATTCACATGAAGATAAGAGAGGGAGGAGGGGAAGCACATTCAGACTTGCAAGATTCTGTTACTATAGCCTTATATACATATACATATACATTTGTTACTAAAAGTAGTTTTAGGTCTACACGGTGTCCGTTTCTTGATCTGAACTACCTTGTAGGGTTGATAGGTGCCCACCAGGCTCCCAGCTCCATCACAAGGAGTAGACAGAGAAGGAGAAGCCTTCTGCGAAGCACCAACTTCTAGCATTCTAACTTAGGCAAGTCTCCATGGCAGCCATTTTGTGAATGCTCTCAAAATTCCAAATGTGCCGCTCAGCCAAACAACATTGCCTACTTTGGGTTAGGACATATGATACAGCAAGTCAAATGAACTATTTACTACTTGCAGAGCAAAAATGATAAGAACAGCAGTATCAGCAGCAACAACAATAATAATGAGGTTCTTTTTGAATGCTAAGAAATATTGTGCAGGGCAAAAGTGTGGTTTAATACAGTTACGGAAAACGTGAGTCTTTTAAGTACCATGTAGAAGTACTATACAGAGGTACTGTATAGGGACTGAGGACCACCTGGCATACTCCAGAAGATGAAGTAAAGTCAGGCCCAGCCCAAGAACAACAGGGAAACAATCCAGCCAAGTTCAGTTCTTTATTGCTTTCACCATATAGACAGAATCTTGCCAGACTAAATCTGTACAATGCTAACCTAATAGATATACTCTGGGAGAATCTAGGGAGTGGCTATCTTAAGCCTCTTCTTCCCACGCTCCTGCTCTGGACTATGTTGCCCCTTGTCTCTCTCTTTTCCTTCCTGGAATGCACATCCTCCTCCCCAAGAACCTGGATCTCTACTGCATTCCATCACAGGTAAGCAACCTGTCACCTTCCAGGTGCTTCATTCTACACCTCCCATTAATCTCCATCCCCATGAACGAGGATTGTAGGAATTGTGGAACAAAAACTTTAGAGGACACCTAATTAGTTACTCTTGAAACGTATAATGACTAAATCTGGATCTGATCTGGGAAAGATAGCTAACATGCCTGCAAATTGGAAACATCTTTTCCCTGACTGACCTCACAAACATCTGGCCAGGTAATGCAATCCTATTGCGAGGACAGGACAAGACCAGGACATTAGGTTAGAGGCCAGCTGGAGATCCACAGTATCTCAGATGCTTTAAGGGCATTGAGCCAGAAGTTTACTTCCCTTGCAAATGCCAAGCCAAGCTGTGAACAGTTATTAACTTGAACAGTCCAAAGAGTAAGTGTTTTTTGGTAAACAAAAGATGCGCTGAGTTCTACAGTGTGAAAATGCCACTGTTCATTGCTATCCCCAGAGAGATGGTGCTTGGAGCAGGTTGGATTGCTGGTTTCTCACCTTCAAATGACTGATTGTTAATGGCCCTCTAGGCATTCAGCTCTGTTGTCCAAGTGCTATAGACCCATCAGTCTCCTGCTCCCAGAAGGATCAAAGCTAATAAACAAACCAAAAATAATTGCTTTCAGACTCACAAGCTGGCCCTGGGAAAACTAAAGAGAAAACAGTGGGACTTCAGGCTATAGTTATGTTGGGCTCATGGCCCTGTTCCTTCATTCCAAGCATTTCACAGAGAGGAAGTCAACAGTTGAGACAAACAAGGGCTTAGCTGTTTTTGTCTGAGGGCCCTGAAGCTAGAAAGGACCTATGACACCAAAGAACTGAGATGGTTGTGCCAGAAGATCCTGCAATTGCAGCCAAATATTACTAATTTGTTCTGGAAAAATGGTGTGGCAATGTTGCTTGCTTGGATGCCCTAAGCCTGAGGGTGATTGCTGGTAGTTGCTAGACAACCATGAACACAGCGTCCTCGCTTCTTCATCCCCTTCACTGAACTGGCTCTTGGCCAGTCTGAAGCTATGCCTGAAAGCACAGTATACACCCACTTCTTTGCCCTTTGCAATGGACCACCTCACTGTGAATACTGGGAGATCAGCTGCCCTTTAGACTTCCTATGACAGAGACCTAATATTCATTTGCAGGGAATGGATGTCAGGAAGGATGCACGTATATTCTGCATGGAGCAGTTTTCCATTTGATGATCTAGTGGGCTGCAGATGACATCAACAGAAATGTGGTGACCTTTGTGATGTTGCAAGAAGACGAGATCCCTGTTTTTCCAGAGCTTTCAGGTTTTTACAGATAGAAATGGGAGTGGGATGGCTCTGACCGTTCTAATTTCTACTCATAAACACAACCTAACCTCCTCCCCACTCCATGACCCCAAATCAGGTTGCCATAATGTGATAGCAAAAAATTCAACAGCACACTGGACCCACTTTGGGGGCTTGGGTGTGGGGCTTAAGGGCAAAAATGAAATGGTCTCTCCTTCCCATTTCCACTCTTATTTTTTAGGTGATAAAATTGTATGGCTGAACTTTAGCCACATTCTGGTGACCAGATTTCAGAGTTCTGGTGAGCCAATGAGATGCTGAGTGGGTGGGTGAGTGGCCTCTGTTACCCACCTCTGCTCTATATGGAAGGCTGCCTAATGCAACATAAGGACTTCGGACAAGGCACCTTGAAAGTGCTCATAAATAGTTTCTGTCCAGATCAGAGGGGCCAAGCCATGTTTGGACCAGCATCCCGTTTGATTATTGAATCATGCTGACAGTTGATGAATAGGGTCAAGAATGTTGAGGGTCCTTTCACAGAGATCCTGGTCTCCAATCAGACAGATCAATGGCTGCTAAAGAAACCCCTTTCTTCCTTACTTGCTGGCTTGTGAAGGCAAATGAATTTATGTTATTTTAAAACAGCTTTCTAATACCCATCCAAGTTGCGGAACTACTCTAATTCCCAGCCAGTTGCATTGCTAGCTTGGAAGTGTTGTGTGATTTTTCCAAGCTATGGATTGTCCCAGTTTAAGGAAGGCTATGTGAGATTAATGGATTCCAGCTACACTAATCCAACCTCTATACGCGTCATTCCCTAAATAAATTCACCCGAAGGTCTCAGGAACCTTGAAGAAGGAAGCTGGATGAAGGGCAATAAAAACAAACCAATCTAGAATAAAAGCAAGGCACTTTTTCTAAGTCATCAATGTTTGCATGTGACAATTTAGTGGATCTTTAAAAAAGAAGCCTAGCGAAGTTTACAGCTTGGTTTATGGAGTTCATGGCTCAGTCGTCTTGGCTGAAGGCTTCTTTGTGACGTACAGGAAGAACTCAGTTTTATCACTCACAGTCTTCCAGTGCCAACACTCCCACCTACTCCCAGGGGCATTTGGCTTTCAGGCCGGAGGTAGAATGGACTAGCACAGCCCCAGATTCCAAGGTTAATGAGCCAAACTGCAATTAGAGTGGGTTGGAGAGTCTCCTGTGAAGACAACTGATCTGTAGTCCCAGAGCTGGAGTCAAATACTCAGAATTAAAACTGGGAAGTTCATGATTAGCCAGAAGTTCACCAGTGGGCTGAAGTGAGTTTGCATCTCCCAAAAATGGGAAGGAATGGCCTATCTGCTTTCTGTGTAAAAGGTCCCAATTGTTTAGTTCTTGGCACCTCCCTACCCATCAGTAACTGGGTTTGCAGATTGTGCTAAACCACAATGTGCTTTGTTGAGTCTGGCTTAGCCTATCATGAGAACATAGTCAAGGGTGGGTCATTTGGTAAACCATGGTTAAATGAGCCAAAGTTTAATCTGATCCACTGGCCTGATAGCTGGATTAACCCCATCTGGTCTTAACATGTTGTGTAATCCCAGCAATGGCAATATACAAACCTGGTTTAAGGTGTAGAGTTTTCTATGGATTTATCCCATTATGGCTTATTCAATAAACTGTGCTTAAGCAAATCATGGTTAGCATACTGCATGAACCACACCATTGGATACAGAACTAGATATATGAACCAGATGCCTGGTCTGGCAGATAAATCTTCCTGTGTTCTTTAATTCCATGATCTTTTCTAATCCTTTCATTTTTGGAACATAATCTCCCTCCTTGATTTTGACAGCACTTGGACATGTGTTGGTGCTCAGTTTAACCTAGGTTGTCCTGCTGTACTGCATGGCAGCACACTGCAGAGAAAGGTGTAGTGGCCTATGGGAGTTGTAGTGTTCTCAAGGATTATTGCAGTGCATGAGGTCCTTGGGAATATTTTAAATCTGAAGTGTTTTTTCTCCTCTAAATGGAAGGAAGGGTCAATCAAGTCCCAATAGGAAGGAAGGGGGGAAAGGAGGGAGGGAGGGACACCTTTTCTCCTACTGATTTCAGAGTTATGGCTGGGCTTTGAGACACTGCTGTGAAAAATGAGTTTTTAACCTTGTATAATACACAGCCCAGAAGAGAAGTAAACAATGGAGTTCTTCCTTTCTGCACCCACCCTCAGATTTCAATTACTCTGGCAGCATTTCTGTGCACCTTATTACCTGGAAATAATAGCCAGTTAACAATGAGATACAGACAACCCTGATCACCCAACTGACAAGCAAACATTAAATCAACTCTGGGGAGAACAATGTCTTCTATTCACCACAGTGTAAACACACTGTGCTTGCAAAGGTGCACACTATACAATAATTCTGCTGCCTGTATACTTTTATAACCCCTTTGTAAAAGACCACAAAAACTGACTATAGATTGCGTGATTTGTAGTCCTCTCTTTGCTAGTCGTGGACCATATTTTCTGGGATCTGCTTGTGGTCAATTACTGTTAGTATTTTTATCCAGGGGACAATACCTTTGGATATGGTTAGTTGCCCCCAAAATACAAAAGAATATTATCAGGGATGTTGCTGGGAATGGATATTGAGTCTTTGTTTTCTCATGGATCCATAGTAGGATGTACTAGGTAGCATTTTTCCTTCCCCAGGAGAAAAGGTCAGATCACATCCCAAAATTGTATAATAAGGGTGGGCTTTTTTCTTTCTTTTCCAAATAAACATGTTTGATTCATTCATAGTAGACCTGTCTCTCCTTTGCAGCACCTTTTGGGAAGAACATGTGTTCATGCAACTTTTATGTATTTACTTACATCCAGGCTATTTCATGCAGAAGTGACTCTAAGTATTGTACACTCCAGTACAGTAAAAGGTAAAACAGTAAGTAATACCATACAATACAAAAGCAAAAATCATAATAATAACCTTCATCTCCACCCTGATGAGGAACAGCTCTTGTCAACACAACAGTCACCTCCTCTAGGGGAAAAGTCCCAGCTCTCATCATAGTCCCCCAAAACATTTTGAAATGGTCTGTTGTTAAATCTCCCCTCCATCACATTCAGGGTACAGCATCAAATCTCACCCCAGTAAATGCTCTCTGTGTGGGGATGAGAGAATATTGTAAAAATATTTAGGGACAGGATAAAAATTGCTGAAAAGGGCCCTGTAGGGGTCAAATGATGTTTTAGCCCCATCAATTTGCAAAGTTAAATTGAATACTCTGGTTAACCTTGGTCGTAGTCTTTTCTAAACCCAGCACGAGTTGAAAGTCTACACAGAGCCAAATGAGCGGCTATTTATTTCTTCCAAGAGAGGGTGAATTTATTGGTCAGGGTGAGCCAGGCCAGGGACTCACCCTCATACTCTTGTTTCAGTCAGTATTTCAACAGGCAGAATCTCATTAAAACTTCTAAGCAAGGTGCAACTTTCCCTTTCTCCAAGTGTTAACACTGGGGGTCATCCAATGAAGCTCGCTGAAAGGAGATTTCGAACAGACAAAATGAGCATGTCTTCACGCAGCCCATGATTGACCTGTGAAGGTCATTGCCCCAAGACCTGTGCTAGCCTCTCAACTGGATGGCTTGAGAAGGAGATTAAATGCATTCATGAAGGACAGAACTATTTTGACAACTCAGGGTCCATGCCCCCAGATTCCAGTCGCAGGGGAACAAGGACCAGAAAGTGCTATGCCTTTATTTCCTGCTTGGGAGTATCCCAGATACTCTGGGAAACATCTGGTTGGCTTCTGCAAGAGACAAAATGCCAAAATGGAACTTGGCTTGACCTAGTAGAGCTACTCTTATGTTATTATGGTCAATAGTAAGGTTGTAGTATCAAGCAAAATGCTGTTGTATGTGGGATTGACAGTTTCTGTCCACTTTCTCAAATCTTTCTGATGTGGCTTCTATGGAAACCTGGTAGGTAACCTATTATTCTGCCCCCTGAGTTGGCATCTATGTCCCCTTTGGCCTGCCTGCCTTATAAACATACATCCAGAAAACTGATTGGTGACTGTTCTCATGAGTCAGCTCCTTGTCATTCAACGTCATGGAAAAAAGTTTAGTTCAGCCCTGGAGTGCAGAATTTTGAAGTAGTTTCTTACTTTATACTGTTTAGAGAACAAACTAGCTTGTTTACACTGCTAATCTCTGTCTGGCTATCTCTGGAATGGGAGAAAACTCTAGCTGGTTTAAAATTTGACTCACCCTTTCTCCATGTATTATAGAATTAGGCGGAGATATGTTCAGTACTTATCCTTGCTTAATCTGGTAGCCACCAGATGTTTTGGAGTCTGAACTCCTGGAATTGTCAGCTGAAATTCTGAAAATTGTGGTCCCAACAGATCCAGAAGTTACCTTTCTTCCTAAGCTGCAAGAAAGTCACAACTTTCTGCGGAATGAACTATTATAGGATGGAGCCATAGGGTATTTGTAAGAACAGAATCTGTTCTGAGGTCATCTAGAGATAGTCATTTGTGAATCAGCCTTGAGTTGATTGTCCAACTCATCCATAAAAGTCTACTCTTGAAATCTATAGGATTGGTCCATATTAACTTTGATTCCACTTAATGAGCATATATACACAGGCATCAAATATATATACATATATATATATATATGAAATTCTAAGCAGAGATACTCTGAGAACCCACCTCTGAATTTCTCCTTGATTTCTGAGATTGAAATTACCTTGTCTTGCAACTGTAATGAAACTATAGAATTTTCTTTCTTTTTTTAAATGAAACACACAACTTTGCATGTCAATCTCCCACAGTCTGTTGCTATTGGCTGTACTGATGGGACTTGGAACCCAAAACATCTGAAGGGCACCAGGCCACCTACTCCTGTAATAACATAATCAAGTAGGGGCAATCTCCTGATCTTTAAAATTACACTAAAAGAGAAGGATGGGCAAACAGCTGGATCACTTAAGTTGGTGCTAGCACGCTTTTGACAAAGATAAAAGCAGCAAAACAAGCTGTTCTTAAAAAGAAAACTGGCAAGCAAAAAGTGAATAATCTCCTTTCCTTCTCGTGCCTTTGCAATGCAAATTCCCCTCTTCCCCCTCCCTCTCTCCCCACAGCCCTGACTATTTATACCTGTGTTTTTCCTAACTTGGGCATGTTCTATGGATATAAAGTGATCTGGTGCTGCTTTGAATGAGTTTAACAGATTAACCTGAGGACAAAGTCCAGAATGCATTATTCCACTGTCTTAATGGTAGAAATGATGCATACTCCAAGATCCGACAGAGGCAGATCCTTAAGATGCATTTACAGAAACAGAGCATTTGGTATTAAAAGCCCTGGGGAATCACATTAACAGCCCACCTCCTTTTCTGACTGCAATCACTAAAAACATGCTTTATTTGTAAAGTGATTTCTATATTGGCTATAATATATGGATACAGACGCATACCGATACAGAGAGAGAATGATATGCATATCATGGAGGACTCAGGGCCTTGTCCTGTAAAGATTCTGTTCACCTAAGGGAACAGACAAGGCCTGCTGAAGATCTCCATCAATTTAGAAATGTGGTGGGAGGCCCTCTTAAATTTGGCATTCTCTGTGGGGGCTGCTTGGAATTTTGATCTGTGTATAACAGGTTGCTTAATTTTCTTTTTTTTTAAAAAAAGGTAAATATAACAGATCAGTTATATCAGTGTTTTCAAACTTGGCCACTTTAAGATGTATGGCCTTCAACTCATACATCTTAACTCAGCAAGGCTGGCTGGGGAATTCTGGAAGTTGAAGTCCACATCTCTGAAACCTGCCAAGGCTGAGAAACACTGTTCTAGGGCTACCCCAAAAGGGGAAGATCTTGAAATAGTTTCCTTTAGAATTTTATGGTATGTGAGCGGGCAGAGGCTGAAGACCCCTGGAAAGATAATAATGCAATGCAAATCAGGACATTTCCACACAATTCTCAACACTGAGGGGAGAATATTACAGCTATGGGAACTTTACTGCCGTTCTTGATTTCAAAAGAAATGGGGAAAGCAAATTCTCTTTCCTCAAACTCCAGGAGAATTGTGGGGGGGTGGGGGGAGAGAGAAAATAGCATGTGAGAAGAAGCCTTCCCTTGATCAGTCCTGAAATTTGCTGCGTTTCGCCTCAATGGATAGCATTTCACATTGTGAGTGAAGGAGATTTTTCTCTGTCCACATTTTCTGCACCATGCATGATTTTTTAAATGATTCTGCCAGCCATTCTCAGTTAACAATGAAAGAAAAAAATTAAAACCTGAAGCTCCAATCTTGCTGGGCCAAGGAAAGTGAGTCCTTTTAAAGAACTTCTAAGAGCAAAATGAAACCTGAACTGTGCACAGTTTTTCTGGAAGCAAGACCGTATAGGCACATATTTCTGGATAGGAGTGTGCTCTATCCAGAAAGGAATAGAAGACAGGAAAGTCTGCTCCCTGCTACAAAGAGTTACAGGTAGTCCTCGTTTAACGACTGCCTCATTTAGCAACTGCTCGCAGTTACGACGGTGATGAAAAAGTAACTTTGCTACCAATCCTTGCGTTTACGACCTTTGCAGCTCTATAAAGCAAAGGAAAGTTGAAGTAAAATTGTAAAATCGTGATGTTTCACTCAGCAACTGCTTTGCTTAATGATCAAGTTACCAGTCCCAATTGTGGTCACTAAATGAGGACTATCTGTATTGAAAGCAATGCAGCACAGATATTACTAAAGAAGCATTTAGAAAATTCAATGAGATAAAGCAGAAACAACTGGTCATAGCTGGTTGCTCTGTCTTACCCAATACAATAGCACATAATTAGGTTGTAAAATCCTTCCCTGCCGTCCAGATATGCTGGGCTAGCTAATCTGTTCAGAAACTTCCCCTTACTATAAATAATGTCCTGACTCAGTTCTTTGAGAACAGTGATAATCAGCTATTTAGGGGAAACCTGTTACTGGAAAACAGCCACGAGCTACAGAAGAGCAGACAGCGAGGCTGAAGGACAACAACAGCCCATAATTCACTTCTATGGTACCAGCTGCAGTTCATTACACTTTGAAGAGCACTTGACATGCACGCTTTTCTCTGTCCTTCCACTCAAATATGCCAGGTTCACAGCTCCTCTGCACAGATTGGGAAATGGCCCTTTTATGGATCTATGAAATTTGTCCCAGCTAAGGTTACCAGGTATCTGAGCAGGCAAAGGAGGACGTGGACAATTGGAAAGGAGGACAAATGGGGGGATAGGAGGACACACTGACTGTTGAACTTGCTTGGCATCTACAACACAAATTACAGTGAAAAACTGCAAAGAACAACAAAAAAAGTGTACGTATGTGTCTACCTGTATATGAAATTACTTTTTCCAGCATCAGAAAGACTGGTTTTTCAGTTGTAGGAAGGTGCTATAGAGCCCTTAGGAGGAAAAGCCTTCAGTGTGTAACTGATTAAAGTCTTGTCAGTTTCAAACAGGAGCATAAACCTTGGGAGGGTTCTAATCAAGGTCACAGAGCCAGTTAGCACTTATGGTGGAGAAAAGGAAGAGACAGCTGGTAGATCACTCAAAAAGCTGGACAATATTTGATTTTAAAACTATGCCTGCTGGATGGAGGACATGAGGACAAAAAGGAGGACATGTCTTCCTTTTGCTGGAGGTCTCGAGATCCTAGTCACAGCCCAGACAGACCACAACCAACAGTGCCTCAAAACTGCAAACAAAGAAGTGTATATGTGGGAAAGATGCATCTATCACATGGCGTCGTTTTCCCATGTAATGTGTACAAAAAAGCATGTCAGGACTAGCGTAGTTTTGTGAAAACATTTATATTCATCTGTTGTTGTTGTTTAAATACACCAGGGCAAGCTGAACACAGAATTCAATCTCGTATAAATTCATGGGTATAAATCTGCATGTATAAATTAAACCCAAATTACACAGCTTAGCCTCATTTTTCCTTCACTCCTCAGTAATGAGTTTGCAGTCCAAGTTGTCCCCCCATTCCAGGCCCAGGTAAAATGTCCCCTCTCTCTCGTTTGGGAATCTGTCTGTCCTGCTCTCCCCCCCACCCCACCCCCCATTTCTGCCCTATAGCAGAAGATTTTGTGAACATAGCTGGGATTTGATTCCTCTTGCCCTGACTAATTGATAAATCCTTATACAGGTATATCTCTCCACTGAAAGCCCCATAGGCTTCTCTCCACAAGTAAATACATTAAGCCGTGATTTAATATTTAATTACAGGATTTATAACACGGACCTGCTGTAGCTTCTCAGGTAAGTGCTTTGTCATTGATCAAGGGAAGAGCTCTATTAACCGTGTCCTTCTTTGGAGGGGGAAGAGGGATGAGGGATGAGATCAAGGGAGTTTAGAGCCCATCATTCACAGAATGCCTGTTCTGCCTGTCAAAAACTTCGACTTTAGTCCCGGACATCTCCAGATTGAAGGGAAAGCTGTTCCTGCCTACAGCCCTGGAGAAGTAAGTCAGGTTGGTCCTGTGCCAAAAATGTCTGCTGCATTTTGTCATTTATTATTCTCCTTCAGATTTTTGAAAAATAATAATGTATTCCCCATTTTTGTTTTAGTTCTCATGTGCTACCAGATTCCTACAGTTGCTTTAATGCCATGGGGGCGTGGGTCTGGTCTTTCCTTATTCAATGATCATTGCAATTCACAGATGAATAAAAAATGCTATAATAAGCTAGTCTGACCAATCTCAAATATGCATGATCAATTGCGGTTATTTATCGGATGGGTTGGGGAAGGGCTCTACTGAGGCTCAAAAGCATTTTCCTTTCTGTTAAGATTTTGAGTACTCCAGCTGGAGACGTATTTATTATTAAATGCTATTAACAGTGCTTAAAAACTGCCTCAGTCTACACAGACCTCAGCAGTTTACTTCAGCAAACCAATGTTCGCCTTCCCCAAAGTGTATCTCCATATCTCTAAAGAAAACAACAGCTCAAAATTATAAAAAGAAACAATCACAGCAACAATAAAGACAGATGTGCCTCAAAACATCTAGCACCCAAGGCCCTGGAAACCAAATCGTTTTGAGGTCCTTGCTCAACACAAACAATGTAGGGCGTAAGTGCATGTCTGGGGAGAGAATGGTCCATGAAGCTGCACCCCGAACTGAGAAGGCCTATCCTCAAGAAAATGTAAAAGAGCCAGGCATGATTCACATCGGGAGCCAGTTTGGGATAGTGGTTAAGGCACCAGGCTAAAAACTGGGAGACTGTGAGTTCTTGTCCCAGCTTGGGCACGAAGCCAACTGGGTGACCTTGGGCCAGTCCCTCTCTCTCAGCCCTAGGAAGGAGGCAATGGCAAACCACTTCTGAAATCTTGCCAAGAAAACTGCAGGGACTTGTCCAGGCCGTCGCCAGGAGACTAAATAAATAAATAAATAAATAAATAAATTTCAAGTGGGGGCAAGTGCTAATTAAAATTAAGCCCTCAATATGCTGCAGTTGTGTATATCTCCCCAAATCCCCTCCTCGAATTTCCAGAATTCATGAACATCTGGGTTCTTATAAAAATGCTGCCATCATTGAGACACGGAAAGCCAGTTTTATTATCACGTCGTCTCTCTCTTTCTGAGGGTTACTCAAGCCAGCCAGTTATCTCCCATTTTATGCTGAACTTCCTGAAAGCAAAACAAAGCCACAATAAGGGCAGATTATCAAGGGAGACCCGGAATGGTGGTTTAGCATTGGTTTGGGACTGGGGAGGCCCAGATTTAAGTCTCTTCTCTGCCGTGGAAATGCACCGCCTGTCTCTCAGCCGAGTCTATTTCACAGGTGAGTTGTGGATATAAAATGGAGGGAGATTCTGGAGGAAAGGTGAGATATAAATTTTAAAATCTAATCAAGGCTGCTACAACCACAAGCAAACTATGGTCCAAACCACAATGGTCATGAGTGAAGGAAGCAGCAGCCGCGTGAGTGCTCAACGTATCAAGTTGCTGCTCAGATGGAAAGAGACCATAGATCTGCCTTGAACATTTCACTGCTCTGTTTTCCAGTGAGAATAGAAATTAGGAGCCTGTGAATGACTGAGATGATGACTGCTAAGACATAAAGCTCTCAGCCTTTGCTCAGATGAATTTCAGGCTACACAAGGCCATCTTTAGAGAACGTGAACTGAAGCTTTGATCAAAGGGGCTTACCGCTCTTCTTCCTTCTGGGTACTTTTGCACACTTCTGTGCAAGGGGCTTCTTCAATGCAGGGCATGCATTTTTGCTCCCTTCTCATGTAGTCACCCAAATTGTGATCCTTCAGCTGATGCTTGCTCGTTTGCATTTTCATTTTTGTATAATTGTATTAAAAGTTTTTTAAAGGAAGCTAAAAACTAGGGCGAACTAATATAAAGTAAGAAGAGGAAAAGAAAAGGAAGAAAGCAGAAAGAAAGCTAAAAGAGCAAGAAAGGGGGAAAAAAGTGGAAGAAAAATAGAAAAGAAAGAAAAAGAAATACAAAGGAGTGGCTTCCAATCTTCTTTAGAGCAGTTATAAGTAGAAGGATACATTTACCTCTTACTCTAAGGTTACAACATGACTCTCTTCTTTCTATAATCTATCTTATCTAATTATCAGAACCATAAATCATAAACTCATTTTTTTCTGTTTTATGCACAAAGTCCATAAGGGGTTTCCAGTCAGCCATAAAGGTAGACATTGCCTTTTCTCTGATCAAAGAAGTCAATTTGGCCATCTCAGCAAGTTCCATCATCCTCACCAACTGCTCCTCCATTGTGGGTAATGCCGAATCTTTCCATCTTTGGAAACAGTCAGGGCTAAATTCCTAATGTATTGGTTCCATGAAAATTGTATTAAGGGACATTTTAAGACTGTGAAGCTTTCCTCTCTGTCCATCCTGGATAATTTTCTTCCCTTTCATCAATATATCGGAGCAGAAAGCTGATATCATGCTTGAGATTTTATTTTAACAGATTAGCTTCCTTGCATGAAAAAACTCTTGTCTCATCTGATCATTTCAAACACGGAAGCCTGTTTTAGGAGGACCCCTTTTTATAGGAGTCTTTGGATAATTTCCCCAATTTTGGGGAAACAAAAGTCACTGGTCATGCAACATCGGGTAGAAAAGATATTCCTTGTGTTGACTCTGCTCATTTATTCTAGCTACTGGGGGAAGGTATTCCATGAAGGAGTGGGAGCTTCCTTGGTCTAGTTTGAATAATACTGGTTTTGAAGGTCTCAGATCGAGGGCTTCCCTACACTCCGATCTGATTCATTCGTTGTGAATGCCAAAAATTGAAACTATCCTCCTGCACGAAAGCCAGAGTTCTCTGCCCCTGCCTTCCCTTCTTTGGGGCATTGGAAACAGAGCATCAAAATTACCACCTTTCTCCCTACCTTTCCCCAACCCAGGGGATGTGTTGGGCTTTAATCCCCAAACGGCTGAGGATAATGAGAGCGAAAAATCAAATAATTTGGAGGCTGCCCAGATGTACAAACACGACCCTTTGGGGAATTCTCCCCATTGTATTTAGTCTGTGCTTGCCCTAACCCCCTTGCTTTCAGTGGGGCCCATGTGCAGGAGAAGACCCTGCTCCTCAGGCTTTTCCTGGCACCCACGGCTTCTACCTAAGCTGCTGTCTCTCTTTGCTTAATACCGCAATAGCTTTTGTTCTGCGTTGCAACCTCCTCCATCCTCCTCTTTCATCAGAGTTGGGGGTGGAGGAGAAATCTGCTGTGTTTACTAGAGCCTTTCTCCGCAGGCCACAGTTGCGGTTGAGAACCACCAGAAAGCGGCTTAGACCAGTTTGTCACGCCCGGGCTAGGCTCTGAGTCATGGGGAAAGGTCCTTGAGTTTTTACTGTATTCTCATGGAGCGGCTGGTACTTGAGAAATGTGCGCACAGTTGTTTATCGCATGATTCTAAAACGCCAGATGAGTAATAGGTTGTGGGGGGGATATTTATCTGGGCAAGCAGATCTCTCCAAAAACAAAGACCAAAATCCACTTGACAAGCTTTTTTTCATGATAATATCCCTGGTTACTTGCCAACCGAGACTTTGCTCAATCGATTAGGCAGCTTATGGTAAGCTGACTCAGAGAGACGTTACCTTTTTTTCAACACAGAGGTAAGCCTACACACTGAGCCTTCTCCCTCAACAAGACCCATTCAGCCTACCATGTTCCAACATGTTCCTTCTGGGAGTGGAACATGGGAACTCTTCCAGATGAGGCGCTATGTTAGCCAGGATCTAGGTTTGCGTGGCACTCTGTGCAAATTCAGCCCATTTTTATGGTTCAGTATGTCATAAAAACTTGAATAATTGGGCTAATTGAGTAAGCCATGTTCAGTTAATCAAGGATATGCTTAGCATGCAAACACAGCCTATTTGTGTCATCTGAACATAACTGATTTCTGCTCTGAGCACAGAGAATTAAATTGTCTTGGTGTTTTTTATAGCCTAGTTTTAGTTGTCTCCAACATTTTTACTTTGAGTCTACTGCGGCCCGTATTTTACAGCGGATATAATCTGATGAAATAAACTCTTCCAGCAGCAGAATATGGGAGGCAAACGGGCACCTGAAGTACTGTATTTTTTCCTCAAACTTTGGCTCCATTGTGTGAGTTGATGGAACTATATCAAAATATCTGGGGTTAGCATTGACTAGGGCTCTTCTTACGTGCATCTAACCGTGGCACAATATGCCCTGAAGATTACTTCTGGGTGTCATGTCCTCATGATGTTGCTCCAGATCCCTTCCATCAGATGATGCCACCTGGCAGGACCTAGGAGGTGGGCCTTCTCTGTAGCAGCACCTGCCCTATGGAACAGCCTCCCCCTGAGATCCAGAGGACCTCTACGCTCCTGGCCTTCCAAAAGGCCATTAAGACCTGGCTGTCCTCCCAGGCATTGGGCCAGGATGGGAGCTGAGCCCAGCACATGTATATCGGAGGTAGGAATACGGTGCCTCAGTTGTGTGAAATGGTTTTCATGATTTCTGTTTTGTTATTTTTGTATGTTGTGTGAGCCACCCAGGGTTATGTTATATAAGATGGGTGCTCAAATCAATCAATCAATCAATCAGTCAATCAATCTCATCTTCAGCTCATACTGGAGTTTTAGATTTGTGTTCTCTCTCTTCTCCTGGCATCCTTTTTGCTGTGGGAATGATCTGGCAAATTCATTAATGATTTAGTGCAGTCTGGGTTGAGATCTCTCCAGCTCTTTTTGGTGCCTCTAGAGCAGTGTTTCTCAACCTTGGCAACTTTAAGATGCATGGACTTCAACTCCCAGAATTCCCTGGCTTCTACAGGACCTCTGCCTGGATAAAGCCTGATTGGTGTTAATACTTGATAATACTTGTCAAGTCTTATGCTGGCTTTTTATAAACAGAGTCACTGGGAGGTGGGCAGCATATACATTTCAATAATAATAATAATAATAATAATAATAATAATAATAATAATGATAATAATTCAGACAGACAAGCACCTGCTACACAACACCCCAGACTTAGCAATTGTTGATAAGAAAGACCAAAAAGTCTGGATGGTGGACATTGCAATACCTGGAGACAGCAGAAGAGAAGAAAAAGAACTGGAGAAAATCACAAAACACAAAGACCTGCAAATAGAAGTAGAATGACTATGGCAAAAGAAAGCAAAGATAGTCCCAATAGTTATAGGCACCCTGGGTACAATCCCAAAACATCTGGAGAACCCCTTGAAGACCATCGGCATTGGCAAAATCACCATCAGCCCATTGCAAAAGGCAGCTTGACTTGGAACAGCTTCCATCCTGCGACGATGCCTTGAACACCATCAAACAACATCTGCCTATCCCAGGTCCTTGGGAAGGACTCGATAGGTGGACAAAAATGCCAAATCCAGTCTAAACATCTGGCTGACTGTGCGACCAACCATAATATATAATGGGTTTAGCACCCTTTTCAAAGAAGAGTGGGCCTGCTTTTTTGAATGTGGGTTTAGTGCTCTTTCCCTGCGCAATTTAAAATGTGTTAAAAGCCCAGTTTAAAATGTTTAAAAAATGTTTAAAAGGCCAGTTTAAAATGTGCTCTGCCAGCTATCTGTTCCTAGTTCTGTTGCTGTATTACAGGTTTTCTGGGCTTCTACTTACAAGGGACTTGACATGTTTTTACTGTGATTATTATTGTTTGATATATTTATTCACAATTTTTATACCACTAATTCATGTGAGGGTGCAGTTGCAGGTTCTGTGCCAATTTATGCAATGCACCATGTTCACTTATATCGCCCTGGGTGTGCCCGGCCCACTTCCTTCCAGCATCAGCCCTGGGCACCCTAGTGATGGCTGAAGTTATTATAAGAGGCCAGTGACAGTTGGGTAAATCTGAAAGTCAGTTCTAATAGATACGTTCTCTACGGCTGTTCAGAGGGTAATGCCAGCCATGAGGTCAGAACTCTTCTGATGTGCTGTCAGCATTGCCATTCCCTTGAGGCGCTAGAAGGGAATGGAGCTCACTTGTTCTCCATCCCTCCCTTCTGCTTCACCTTATGTCCTGCTCCCCACATTCTAGCCTGGCTGATAGGAAACAGGCCTAGGGGAGGAAGGACATAGCGATACCCCCTTCCCACTTCATTCCACACCCCTCCTTCACACTTCTGACCTGTCAGCCGGGCTATTTCTGAACCCAGTTTTACTACTTCTTTAGAAAAGCGCTACACCCATGTTCAGAAATGGCTCAGCTGACAGCTAACAGACAAGGAGGAGGCTTGTAAAGAGCTTCCAGACAGCCCCTTCCTGCTTTACCCAATGTCCTCCTTAGCATTTGTCACCTTTTAGCTGGGCAATATCCATGCCACAGTTCTAAGCTTCTGTCTAAACTTGCTCCATCCCACCCCACCCCGCATTAGGATCAGAGAGTGACTGGTAGCTGTTTCCTTACCAGCAGGGAAACAAAGCCAGATGAATCCACCTTTCCATAACTTGGCCTGCAATTCATAAAGAAGGACCGCAACATTTGCTGGCCTTCTTAACTGGGGGAGGATAGAAATAGGCAGTGGGGACAGCAAAAGTTATGCCAACGTATTTTTCTGCCAGCTCAAGGCAGGGTTGATACCACCTGAACTGGGTCCTTAGGAAGAGTCCTAGGAAAGCGAGATTCCATTTGCAACCCTCAAGTCTTGCTTAGGGGCACATTCCTGGACTGGAACATGGAACCATTTTGTGTGCATGTGTCCACGTGCATGGGTGTGTGTCTTCAAGTCCGAATTGTCTCCTGGGGACTATATGGACAAGTCCATGGAATTTTCTTGGCATAGCTTTCAGAAGTGCCATTGCGTCTTCCTAGGACAGGACTGAGAGAGAGTGACTTGCTTTGTACCTAAGGCAGGTCCAGAACTCAGAGGTTCTGGTTTCCAACCTGATACTTTTAACCACTGCACTACTGGCTCTTGGAAGCTATTTTCCTTGCACACTCCTTTCCTTCTGGGTTTGTACTATTGATTCAAGAAATGCAGGTTTCCTTCCTTCCTTCCTTCCTTCCTTCCTTCCTTCCTTCCTTCCTTCCTTCCTTCCTTCCTTCCTTCCTTCCTTCCTTCCTCCCTCCCTCCCTCCCTCCCTCCCTCCTTCTCCCTTCCTTCCTTCCTTCTCCCTTCCTTCCTCCCTCCCTCCTTCCTTCCTTCTCCCTTCCTTCCTTCCTTCCTTCTCCCTCCCTCCCTCCCTTCCTTCCTTCCTTCCTTCCTTCCTCCTTCTTTCCTTTCTTCTCCCTTCCTTCCTTGCTTCCTTCCTTCCTTCCTTCCTTCCTTCCTTCCTCCCTCCCTCCCCCTCCCTCCCTCGCTCCTTCCTTCCTTCCTTCCTTCCTTCCTTCCTTCCTTCCTTCCTTCCTTCCTTCTCCCTTCTCCCTTCCTTCCTTCCTTCCTTCTCCCTTCCTTCCTCCCTCCCTCCCTCCGTCCTTCCTTCCTTCTCCCTTCCTTCCTTCCTTCTCCCTTCCTTCCTTCCTTCCTTCCTCCCTCCCTCCCTCCCTCCTTCCTCCCTCCCTCCTTCCTTCCTTCCTCCCTCCCTCCTTCTTTCCTTTCTTCTCCCTTCCTTCCTTCCTTCCTTCCTTCCTTCCTTCCTTCCTTCCTTCCTTCCTTCCTCCCTCCCTCCTCCTCCCTCCCGCCCTCCTTCCTTCCTTCCATCCTTCCATCTCCCATCCATCCTTCCTTCTCCCTTCTCCCTTCCTTCCTTCCTTCCTTCCTTCCCTCCCTCCCTCCCTCCCTCCCTCCCTCCTTCCTTCCTTCCTTCCTTCCTTCCTTCCATTCCTTCCTTCCTTCCTTCCTTCCTTCCTTCCTTCCTTCCCTTCTCCCTTCCTTCCTTCCTTCCTTCTCCCTTCTCCCTTCCTTCCTTCCTTCCTCCTTCCCTCCGTCCCTCCCTCCTTCCTTCCTTCCTTCCTTCCTTCCTTCCTTCCTTCCTTCCTTCCTTCCTTCCTTCCTTCCTTCCTTCCTTCCTTCCTTCCTTCCTCCCTCCCTCCCTCCCTCCCTCCCTCCTTCTCCCTTCCTTCCTTCCTTCCTTCTCCCTTCCTTCCTCCCTCCCTCCGTCCTTCCTTCCTTCTCCCTTCCTTCCTTCCTTCCTTCTCCCTCCCTCCCTCCCTTCCTTCCTTCCTTCCTCCTTCTTTCCTTTCTTCTCCCTTCCTTCCTTCCTTCCTTCCTTCCTTCCTTCCTTCCTTCCTTCCTTCCTTCCTCCCTCCCTCCCTCCCTCCTTCCTTCCTTCCTTCCTTCCTTCCTTCCTTCCTTCCTTCCTTCCTTCCTTCCTTCCTTCCTTCTCCCTCCCTCCCTCCGTCCTTCCTTCCTTCTCCTTCCTTCCTTCCTTCTCCTTCCTTCCTTCCTTCCTCCCTCCCTCCCTTCCCTCCTTCCTTCTCCCTTCCTCCCTCCCTCCTTCCTTCCTTCCTTCCCTCCCTCCTTCCTTCCTTCCTCCCTTCCCTCCCTCCCTCCTTCCTTCCTTCCTTCCTTCCTTCCTTCCTTCCTTCCTTCCTCCCTCCCTCCCTCCTTCCTTCCTTCCTTCCTTCCTTCCTTCCTTCCTTCCTTCCTTCCTTCCTTCCTTCCTTCCTTCCTTCCTTCCTTCCCTTCTCCCTCCCTTCCTTCCTTCCTTCCTTCCTTCCTTCCTTCCTTCCTTCCTTCCTTCCTTCCTTCCTTCCTTCCTTCCTTCCTTCCTTCCTTCCTCCCTCCCTCCCTCCCTCCCTCCCTCCCTCCCTCCCTCCTTCCTTCCTTCCTTCCTTCCTTCCTTCCTTCCTTCCTTCCTTCCTTCCTTCTCCCTTCTCCCTTCCTTCCTTCCTTCCTTCCTTCCTTCCTTCCTTCCTTCCTTCCTTCCTTCCTTCCTTCCTTCCTTCCTACCTTCCTTCCTTCCTTCCTTCTCCCTTCTCCCTTCCTTCCTTCCTTCCTCCCTCCCTCCCTCCCTCCCTCCCTCCCTCCCTCCCTCCTTCCTTCCTTCCTTCCTTCCTTCCTTCCTTCCTTCCTTCCTTCCTTCCTTCCTTCCTTCCTTCCTTCCTTCCTTCCTTCCTCTGTCTCATGGAATAACCATCCATATTGTTTCCAGTTTGCCTCCCATTGTTCTGGAAATACAATTTTTACAAGAGCTTTTAGCCTTGTGCAATGACTTTTCCATTTATTCCCCTAAATCAACAGCTGCTTAAAAGAGAAATGACTGATCTTCATGGGAAAAAGAATGTTCTCAGCGCAGGTTGCAGAAATAGACTCATTAGAAGTGGCCTTGCAGGGGGCTTTCTCACTCCTTGTCTGTCAAGACAGCTTGATCATTACCCAGAGTCACCTTGAGATTATGCAGTTTTTCTTTTAATGGCTTACTATGCTGGGCTTCTTAAACTGGTCTCCTAAATAACTGCAGAAAAGCCAAGAAATGACATTTTAGCAACGAAGTGAACAACCTAGATGGAAAAGACACCTGTTCATAGCTAAATAATTGAAAGAGCTTTAACTTTTCCCAGTGTAATCCTCTCCGGCTGTATAAGGTCTCCAACTCTCTGAATATCTAGCCAGTATGGGTGGTGGCTATGTTTTCCCTGGATATTAGAGCTCTTTTTTTTTTTTTTTAAGGCTAGAAATTAAATTGTTTGAAGGCACTGGATTTGATCCAATAATTCAGTTTCAATTGTCTCAGTCCAAGAATCCTGCTGTCTAATTACCTACTACATTACTCTATTCCTCCCCCTCCAAAAAAGAAAAAAAAGTAAAAACAAAAACCTAAAAATGCTACTAAAAACATGCCAGCATGCCCAGAGAAAATGCTGAAAATGGGTTTATTTATTTATTTATTTATTTATTCATTTATTTATTCGGCTTGTATGCCGCCCATCTCCCCCACGGGTGACTCTGGGCGGCTCACAATAAAAACGAAGAAATACAATTCTGTCCAAGATGGCTAAAAACTATAAATAATTTAAAAACATATTAAAATACCGTAAAAAACCTCCTCTAATTTTGGCCCTATAAAAATCTGTAAGATGCTGGGGGGGGGGCAACCCATCATCCCACCAGCCATCTCCACAGGTGCGAGCCCCCCTCTGGCCCCCAGGCCTTCTGGCAAAGCCAGGATTTAATACCTTTCCTGAAGGCCATGAGGGAGGGGGCGCACCGGACCTCAGGAGGCAGGATGTTCCATAGGGTGGGCGCTACAGCAGAAAAGGCTCTCTGCCTAGACCTCACCAATCGAAATTCCCTGACCGGTGGGGTCTGCAACCTGCCCCTTCTGCTGGACCGAGTGGGACGGGCTGAAGTGACCAGGGCGAGGCGGTTCCTCAGATAACCTGGTCCCGTGCCATGAAGGGCTTTAAAGGTGATAACCAACACCTTGAATTGGACCCGGAAGCAAACTGGTAACCAATGCAGCCCGCGCAGCAGTGGTGTTATATGTGCCCTCCTAGGGGCATTAAGAACTGTCTGTGCCGCTGCATTCTGTACCAGCTGTAGCTTCCGGATACTCTTCAAGGGTAGCCCCATGTAAAGTGCATTACAGTAGTCCAACCCAGAGGTGACCAGGGCATGAGTGACCGTGCGGAGGTCCCCCTGATCCAGGAAGGGGCGCAACTGCCGCACGACATGAAGTCGTGCAAAGGCCCTCCTGGCCACAACTGCCACCTGCTCTTCGAACAGGAGTCGTGAGTCCAGGAGAACCCCCAAATTACGCACCGGGTCTGTCTGGGGTAGTGCAACCCCGTCAAGAACCAAAGATGACAAAGTCCTAGATCTTGAGGCTCCCCGTATCCACAGCCACTCCGTCTTACCAGGGTTCAGCTGAAGCCTGTTGTCCCCATCCAGGCCCCCACAGCCTCCAGGCACCGCGAAAGGGTAGTCACAGCATCACTTAAGGCACCAGGGATGGAGATGTATAGTTGGGTATCATCAGCATACTGATGATACCTCACTCCATGGCGCCGGATGATCTCACCCAGCGGCTTCATGTAGATATTAAATAGGAGCGGTGAAAGCACTGACCCCTGTGGTACCCCACACAGTAGGGGCCGGGGGCTGGACTTCTCGCTCCCTATCAACACCGATTGGGTTTGGCCTTGGAGAAAGGAGCTGAACCAGCACAGCATTGTGCCACCCAACCCCAACTCCTGCAGCCGACCCAAAAGGATACCATGGTCGATGGTATCGAAAGCCGCCGAGAGGTCAAGAAGAGCAAGGATGGATGCACTACCCCCATCCCGCTCTCGCCAGAGATCATCTAAAAGTGCGACCAATGCTGTTTCTGTCCCATAACCAGGCCTGAATCCTGACTGATAGGGGTCCAGATAATCCGTTTCCTCCAGGATCCTCTGAAGCTGCCGCGCGACCACCTTTTCTACCACCTTCCCTAAAAAGGGGAGATGGGAGACTGGAGGAAAATTGTCCAGGAGGGTGGGGTCTAGCGACGGTTTCTTGAGGAGAGGGCGGACCAAAGCCTCTTTGAAAGGCTTCGGGAACACCCCCTCCTGCAAGGATGAATTAACCACCGCCAGGACCCACCCTAGGGTCACCTCCTTGGTGGATCTAACCAGCCAGGAGGGACACGGATCTAAATCACAGGTGGTCGCGCTGACAGCCCCGAGGACCCTGTCCACTTCCTCAGGGACAACAGGATCAAACCACTCCCAGATAACTGGGCAAGAACGCTCCCTGGGCAACTCTTCTGGACCCACTCCACGCTTGGCTTCCAACTGAGAACGGATCTGAGCAATTTTATCCATCAGGTGTTCGGCAAATTCCTCTGCACGACCCTGCAAGTAGTCCCCCGCCCCCCCTTTTCCCAGGAGGGCCCGGGTGACCCTAAACAGGGCTGCAGGGCGACACTCTGAGGATGCAATAAGAGCGGAGAAATATTGTCGTTTCGCCGCCCTTACCGCCACTAGGTAGGCCTTAATAGCCGCTCTAACCTGTGTTCGGTCTGATTCGTCCCGGGTTTTCCGCCAGTGGCGCTCTAGCCATCTCTTAGCCCTTTTCAGCTCCCTCAACTCCTCCGTGAACCACGGGGAGCGCCGGGAGTGATGGGCCAAGAGAGGACGCACAGGCGCGATCCTGTCCAAGGCCCCAGCCGCCTCCTTATTCCAGGCTGCGGCCAGAGCCTCTGCTGGGCCGTGCAGCAAGGCCTCAGGAACAACCCCCAGCTCCCTTTGGAACCCATCTGGGTCCATCAGTCGCCGGGGGCGGACCGTTCGAATAGGTCCCGCCTCCCTGCGGAGGGGGGCAGCATAGGAGAATCCTGCCGCCACCAGGGAGTGATCTGACCATGACAGGGGGGATAATATAAAATCCCCCACCAGATCACGCTGCCACTGCTCCGACAAGAAAACCATGTCTGGAGTGTGACCACTGTCCCGAGTCGGGCCATCGATGACCTGGGTAGGCCCATGGCTGCCATGGTAGCCATGAACTCCCGAGCCGCCTCTGAGGCCAACCCCAGGGAAGGCAGATTAAAGTCCCCCAAGACCATAAGTCTGGGGAACTCCACTGCCAACCCCGAGATGGCCTCCAGCAGTTCAGGCAGGGAGGCTGCTATGCAGCAGGGAGGCTGGTACACCAGCAGCACTCCCAACTGATCCCGTGTGCCCAACCTCAGGAACAGGGTCTCACATCCAGCAACTTGTGGAGCAGGGCCCCTGAAGGCCAATAGGGATTCCCTGATGACTACTGCCACTCCCCCTCCCCTGCCCTGGGGTCTCGGCTGGTGCCACACCCTGAACCCGGCTGGACACAATCCCGAGAGGGCTACTCCCCCCTCTGGTGCCAGCCAGGTCTCGGTGATACACGCCAGGTCAGCCTGCTCCTCCCCAATAAGGTCGTAAATAAGGGGGGCCTTATTATTGACTGACCTGGCGTTCAGCAGCAACAGACGAAAGCTCGGGCCTCTGTAGGCCTGCTGACCAGGGTCTGGGCTTGAGCTCTGACGGCCGGAACACGCCACCGGTATAACGCATCGGGGGCGTCTTCCCCTGAAACGGCCTGCCCTCTGGCTCCCGCCATACCGCCCCTTGCCCGTCACCACCTGAAAGCCCGCCCTAAACTGCCCGAGGTCCACCTCCCCCCCCTCCAGGCCTTCCACTTAAGGGGCCCGCCATACCCCCCACCACCCAAGGGAGAGGAGACAAAAAAGGGGTGGGGCCACACACCCCTGTGGCACTTCAGCTGACCGCTCTCAGCGCCAACAGGGGGTCACCACTCCCAATCCTCTAACAAACACTCACCCTCTCTCCACTGGCTTCTCTCACTGGCCAGGGAGAGAGGGACCCCATTCGCTCCTGCCCTCTGCCCGTCTCCCACCCAGGCAGAGAGCTGCACATTCACCTTCTCCAGTCACAACCTCCACTCATATACGCCCACCCGCTCGAGTACCCCTGTGTCTTCTCTAGGGGAGGGGGCGCCCCTTGCCACATAGAGGCTCATCTCCCAACCCCCAAGGGGTTGTTGCCATCTTGACTTTTTTGACCCCCCCGAGGTCCCTGACTGAAATGAAAGCCTCTTTGTGCTGACAAAGAGATTTGCTTTGTATTGTATTTTGTATTGTTTAACTAGCCCAGAGGTTCAAAGCAGGCAGCCCTGAAGGAATTGGGGCTGGGGGTTGCAGTCCCAACCCATCTCTGGAAGTCACCAGGTTAGGGAAGACGATTTTAACAGTTATAAATTGCTGTTTATGTGGGGCTGCCTTTTATGATGCAAAGTTGGTTTCATTTTCCTAGTCTGCTGACAATCACTTTTAACCTGCAGTCGGTTTGAGATTTTTAACGGTTGATGTTTTTCAGCATTGCGTTTTATGGAGCTTTGCTCGTGAGATGCAGATGGAGCGATATTACTCCGCAGCCATATAAATGCCTATAGATTAAGAAATAACATATTTTTTTGAGCTTTTAAGTGATTTAAAGTGGGGGCATAGAATTCCCTATTCTCTTTGGATTTTTATTCGGTTTTGTTTTCTTTTGCTTAGTCTTGTTTTACAACATTCTGCAGTGGGACTGCAAATTAAGACTGCAGCCTGGGGATAAGAACTCTGTTTTAAATATTTTCTTGCCTATTCTTACATTTACATAGAAAACTGATCCTAACATTATTTGGAGCAAATAAACCCTTCCAGAGTAAACAGCAGCATTTCCTGGGTAGAAATGTGGGACGATTGGCAGGGAAACAGACTGCAAATGAAAGAGTTAACCTCCCTTCCTTTTGCCTACCCCCTGAGAAGATTCCCAGAATTCTTCAGCCTGTAGAGCCATTGCAGAGAATTCTGGGTGATGTCACCCATCAAAGGGCACCTTTCAAAAGTCCCTGGTGCCCAGCTGTTGCTGAAGGTATTATCTTACTGTTGCTACTCCTACTACTTGCTTTTGTTTATTACTTGTTAGTAGCTAGTAGCTCCTCTCCTTTTAAAATATTGCTTTCTTAGTAGAATAGTAGTAGCAGTAGAGTATGGGTGTTGTGTTAAAGTGACCTAGTCCACAAAAGGAACCGAACTGTTTGTGATAGGAGATGGTATACCACTAATAAGATGGCTTGGCTCTCAGTTTCAGTTTCTCTCACCAGTTTGGGGCTTTTAAAAAATCAGTATGAAAAGTTGTGGGCACTATAGTATGTCCTTTTCCTTAGATGCAGACTCATAAATCAGAGAATATAAGGTTGGAAGAGATCTTGGAGATCAACTAGTTCACCCCTCTGCCCAGTGCAGTAATCCACTACCAGAGCATCTCCAAGAGATGGCCATCCACTATCGCCTAAGCACATCTCTTCTCTTCTTGAGATGTTTGTACCATTGGAAGTCCTCAACTGGGTTTGATTAAGAGCAGAACATGATTTTCATGGTATGCCAGGAACACACTCCAAAATCTGGCTTAAGCCAAGGAAAAGGATGGCAAGGCCAGGACAAAAACAGAGTTTTATTTTGTCATGAACTTAATATTTTCCACATCTTGACCCAGCTTTTGAAGGACTTTGGCATCAGGTCTTATTTCTACTTTAAAATATATATTAAATAAACTGGAAGCTGAAAAACAACATCACCATCACCACCACAATAGTTAAAGGATCGTTTTACCTCTGTTAGAATCAGAAAAGGTTCCCTCAGTTTCTCTAAAAACAATGCACAGAATCTCCTGAAAAATAATTGTGAAGTCCCCCACCCCTTTCTGAAATACAATCCTAAATATTAATTCAGAATTATTGATAGGGAGGGACACTGAAGTTGTCTAGTAAGTTTCAGTATCAGCAACATTTGAATAGTGAGGGGCACCCTGTTCCTTAACTGCAGTGTTCCACTTCAGGGTTTAGAAGAAGTTGGTTGGTTTGAGAAGAATTTAAACTCTATAGAGACATCAACTGACAACAGAAATTGGAATTGTCAAGGCCATGGTTTTCCCATGTAACAAATGGCTGTGGAAACTGGACCATCAGAATGTCTGAATGAAGAAAAATGGATGCCTTTGAATTGTGGTTACTGGAGAAAATTGCCAAGAACATCTTGTACCACAGAAAGAAGAAACCAATTGGTACTAGATGAAGTAGGACCAGACTGTTCACTGGAACCACTATGAAGCTAAAGCTTAAATAGTTTGGACATATAACATGAAGGCAAAGCCAATGGAGAAAACTCCAATGCTTAGAAGAATTGAAGGCAGTTGAGAAAAAGGCTGGCAGAAGACAAGTTTATGAGAACGAAAAGAAGTAGTTGAGTGGCATACTGGATGCTTTCCATTTCTCTTTCCCCAAAAAAAAAAAATGAAGACACTTGGTAGGGGAAGTAAAATGGTAATAAAAAAGTAGTCATGCTCATTAATGACTACTTTTAGCTTATCATGAGAATCACCATGGTATAGTGGTTAAAATGCCGGTCTGGGACTGGAGAGACCCTGGTTCATGCCCACCATTAATCATGGAAACCTGCTGGGTCATCACAAGGTTGTTGGTGTATGGAAAATAGGAAGGAGATCTAAGTATGTTGCCTTGAACTCTTGGACAAAAGGTTGGATATATATCTCATAAATTGATGGTGAAGGAGAAAGAGGAGAAGATGTTGATGATCAAAGATTTTTAGCTTACTTTATCATGAAAACACAATGAAAGAGAGAAAAAATCAGGACCATTGTATACAGTATACCGCTGTGCCAATTTTAGAGAATAGTAAATAGTGAACAGAGAAATGCAGTAGATAGTGAAATCAAGCGATGATGCCAGGAACCATGCTGGTGGTAGTTTAGCTATTGGCAGTTTCAACCATAGTAGAGAGGTCTTCATGGAGAGTGTAGTCCAAAACACATGAAGGAAAAATTCCATACTGGATTGGTTGTCACCTAGGTCAATGAGAACCACATCTGGGTTCCTGAGCATCACTTGATAAACGGACTACGTGGCTCAGCTGGTCTTACGAGGTAGCCAGGGTGGCCAGCTGCAGAGCAACTAGAAGAACCAGCAAAGTGGGGGAAAAAATGGTCAGCTAAAGAAAATCAAACAATTATAACATGCAATTTTAATTAGATATGATTAAAAAACAACCAAAGAAGATTAAGAACTGGAGTGTATCAGGATAAGATGAAGTACTTGGATTGTAGCTTAAACATCTGACAGCACTCCATGGAAGATTAGCTACTCAATTTAATGACATATTGCAAAGTGGGAAAGCTGAAGAATGGATGACAACTCTTTTAATAATAAAAGACAGAGAAAAGGGTATTATTGCAAATGATTACAGACCAATTACTTGCTTGCCAACATTGTTCAAGCTGCTAACGGGCATACTAGTAAATGCTATTTCAAGTTAGATATTCAAAAATTCATTATATCCACCTGAACAGAAAGTTAACTGCTGAAACTTACGAGGAACAAAAGATCAGTTCCTGATAGATAAAATAATACTTAAAAACTCCAAGTGAAGAAAAATCAACTTACAAATGGCTTGGATTGATCTTAATAAGATGTTTGATTCTCTCCTACTGGATACAGAATTGTTTGAAAACGTGTGGCATTAGGGCAAACATCCAGAATTTTGTAAAAGAAACTATGAAAAAATGGGGAAAAAACTTTGATGACATATGGTAAAGAAATTGGAAATGCAAACATCAGAAGAGGATTTTTTCAAGAGGATTTATTGTCTCTCTTCTTCTTCTTCTTCTTTTTTTTTGCCATCTCAGTAGTACTCCACACTCATGTTCTAAATAAAAGAAGTTGGAAATGAATTGAAGCAAAGCGGAAAAAAAAATACACCACACTTGTACAAAAATAAATGGATGATTCGAAACTGCATGGAAAATCAAAACAGGAAATTGAATCCTTCATTAATGCCATAGGATGCAGAGAAAGGATATCAAATGGTTCACATAAAGAAAGGAAAAACTGAATACAGTGAAGGAGTACAATAAAAAAAATGGGAATCTCATAACATCTTCACCCATAGAAGGAAGCTACAAATCTCTAGGAATACTTGAACCAGATAACGTTTTGCATGGTGAAGTTAAAGAAAACCAGTATGAATACTAAGCCCAGCCCTGCTTAACCTTCTTTGAAATGAACCTGGGTGGCTATGGATAAACAAGACCCTGATGACAAACACAACTGCAAAACTGGTCAGTACGCCAAGTAGAAAATAATGCTTAGTTATCGTTGGCTGGAAACCAGCCATTTGGAAAATCCAGCTCTTGCAAAAATTACACATTTCTGGATAAATAATCGAGAATCCAAAATGCTGCTTTGTGGGGTGGAAATACCAACAAGTGTTTTGTTCAGCAGTCCTGTTCTACCATCGTGTTCTTCAAGCAGCCTCTTGTTGTGCCCATACAGCAAATTCAATTGTGGGGAGGTTCCCATGGAGTGTGTTTGAGACAGGAGGAAACAAGCTTCCCAATTATGCAGTGCCATTTCCCTGACATTTTCATTATCTGAGGCACAGTCACCATCAAAGAGGGCCTTGTTCTGAAATGCCATAGTTGTCAAATTATGTTAGAAGGAACCGGGAAGAAGCTAAACGCTCCACCGCGGATCTTGCTACCTGGAAAATCAGCAGAGAAATATAATTTTGTATTGTTTTTCAAAGTAAATCAAATGGCTGTTTTCTGAACTGATGAGTTAATCCAGTGCTGAGAGGGGGCAATGCCACTCAACGTTGGCTTCACCAAGAAAGTCTCACTTCATAAGAAGACTGACACCTGTAGATGAGATGGAACCGTATTTCTCCTTCCAGGGTTCAGTGCTTCCATCCATGGTCCAAATGGGGTTGACCACTGTTCATTAAGAAGATACTTTCCATTTATCTTGCTGAAAAGGATCCTAAAAAGGACAAGGTTCAGTGTAAATTTATTTGAAAGGACCTAAACTGGTAGGAAACGTAACTTTGGCAGTGAGTTTCCTGCAGTCTCAATGCACTGCAGGAAGAAATAATTCCTTGTGCCTTTTCATAAATCCACTGTTAGTTCGGGGTGTACCTAAAATCTGCCTCCGATTTCTTTATAGTAAAAGGTTGGACAATCATGTAGTGAGTCTGTTAACATCTGTCACTCTAATGCAGTGTTTCTCAACCTTAGCAACTTTAAGATGTCTGGACTTCAACTCCCAGAAGTTGGGCTCCTGGTGTAGACGAGTCCTTACCTGTGGTCTAGAGCAGTGTATCTCAACCTTGGCAATTTGAAGAATGAATTCTTGATTCAGAATGAATTCTTCAGAATGAATCAATTCTTCATTCTGGGCAACTTGAATTCCCCATGCTGGCTGGGAAATTCTGGGAGTTGAAGTCCACACATCTTCAAGTTGCTAAGGTTGAGAAACACTGCTGTAATACAAAGACATTGAACAAATGTTTCATGCATTTGGAGAAACTGTGCATACCAAAACTGTATGCCGAGGGGCTTGTCTTTGAACAATTCCATACAAAAATAAAAGATTTAAAAATATGCACATTCGAGAAAGAAGCATACGAAACTGGAATTCACCACATGGTGAATCCCCTTTTCCTTTTCTTTTTAAATAATATCTCTAAGAATGTTAGTTGCAGCCCACCTTCTCTTAAGCTCTGAGAGATACAGATGTTGCATTATGTCAAGTTCCTGTGTATGAGCTTTTACATGACTTCTACGGAGGAAATTTCTTTATCTTTTACACAATGTACCGTATATCCTGTGTTGTGTTTCAGTTTCATTGACCACATAAGGCAGTATGTGACTGGTTCATTCCTTATTGGGCATCATCAGACATACGTAGCCAGATCTTATTCTATGGTAGTGTTTCGCAACCTTGGGGAGTTTACGTTATGTGGACTTCAACTCCCAGAATTCTCCAGCCAGTATGGCTGGCTGGGGAATTCTGGGAGTTGAAGTCCACACAATGTAAACTCCCCAAGGTTGAGAAACACTGTTCTATGGGGTTCAAATCCTCAACAGAGAATTGAGCTCATGAACATTGCACTTTGGATGACTATATGCAATACATTCGTTTTTGAAGCTATCCATGTCCTGGTGCTCAGTGATGGTGCAGGAAGGAATAGAATCTACAGTCCAGCTTCCTTTAAGCTTTTGGGTTTTTAAAAAAATAATAGTAGAACATTTGATAGAGCAGAAGATTGAATGAATGACAGAAGAGTAATTGGCTAAAAGGAAGATTAGGTGCACATATATGTAGATTTAGACCAAACATATTCAGGATAAAAGTTAATTTTGAGTACATTAAAATTAAAACTAAATGAATTTTATTAAATATAGCATGGCTTTGCAAACACACCCGACAAGGCTAAAATAGGATTGGGACTAGTCATTCAGCATCTTACAATGTTAAGCCAGAATATAGTTTATTTGTTTGGGCTTCGTGTGTTGTATGAACACAGCAATAAAGTGTTCATAACTCAGGAACAAAGTAGAGCAAGATATTAAAACATAGTCTTCCCATAGTTTAAATTTCACTTTCTGGAACATAAAACATTTTTGTTAGCTGTCCTGAGTTCTTTCCAGAGTAGAAAGGTTGTAAATCAAATCAGTTGATAAAATGACTACCGGGATTCATTGCAAAATTGATTTTAGGTGGTGACAGTCTTCCCATTTTGCATTTTGACCAAAGCTCTGAAAGGCTATTGGAGATTAACATTAGAAGGTTTTCATTATTTCTGGTTTGTTTGTTTTTATCAAGTCAAACAGAGCATCAATGAAATGATAAGATTAAAAAATGCCATCGTCATCTTTAGCAGCAACAAACATTTAAAAACAACAGGCAAACAAAATCTACACTTGTAATTGTAAAACAAAACAAAAAAAATGGAGAAATCTGTAGACATCAGACTGTAATATATTTTTTTTCCAAAAGGCGTGTATGTAATAATTTGTTAGGAACAATGGATGTATCTAAGAAGGTTGCATTACTTTTTTTAGCCGAAGCTGTTTTCCACACTTTGAAATATCCGGGATTTTCCAAACAAGACATCTTTGACTGTTCCAGGATGTTTGGGGGCTTATCAGCTGTGAAATGTCACCTTCTCAGATGAAAGAGCCCAAATTCATCACAATTAAAGGGACACTTGGAACTTGGATGTTTTTCACTGAACGCTGCCTGCTTCAAACTCCACATGCCTCTGCAGGCTTTCCGGGAGCTGAAACCATCTGCATGCTTGTAAAAACATGTGTTCCCGCTGATGGGTTGCATAATTTGTATTGCCTCCAGCCATGTGTCTCTTGCCACAAGAACATTTGCCTGTCTTTTGTTTTCAGAAACCTAATGAAGCATGTTTATGAAGAAGGAATGTGTACACGTTGACATGAGAGTCAATGGTGTTTTCTTGCTAGAACATTAGCTTTTTTACGGCCCGAAATTCTGTGCTAGCTACACTCAGTTAGTAAACAGAACTGCTTGTACTATATAGAATATCATGAATTGGATGATGAATTAGATAAATTCTCTCGCCAAGAAGGACAGGATATAATGTACATTCTGACATCTCATGCAAATGATGTGAATTATTTAATTTTGCATTGTTGATGCAAATTACACAATTTACGTTATATATGGAATAATGCAAATTGTGTAATTTGTGTTGTTAAGGCAAATTACAACATTTGCATCATGCAGATAGTCCTCGATTTATGACCATTCGTTTAGTGACTGTTTGAAGTTACCGCGGTGCTGAAAAAAGTGAGTTATGACTGGTCCCTTCACTTACGACTGTTGCAGTGTCCCTGTGATCACATGATCAAAATTTGAGTGCTTGGCAACCAGCATATATTTACGACAGTTGCAGCGTCCCAGGGTCACGTGATTGCCATTTGCGACCTTCCCGGCTGGCTTCTGACAAGCAAAATCAATGGGAAACTGTGTGAGTCACTTAACAACTATGTGATTCGCTTAATGAGCATGCAAAAAAGTCATAAAATTGGGTGTGGTCACGTGATGCCTCGCTTAATGACTGCACTGCTTAATGATGAATTTTTCAGTCTCTATTGTGGTCGTAAATTGAGGACTACCTGTATATATCATCATAGTTAGTAGTGGAAATCTATGCCCATTCCCACTTCTTCCTAAACAAAAGTGGTACCTACTAATCATGAAAATAATCACATTTCAATCCTGTTGCAATAATTCAAGACTTAGTCATCTCATATTCTAATTACTACAGTTCTAATTGCTACTATACCTCTCACTCTTGGTCAAAATCTGATTTGAATCATCAGTTGAATTGTGTTTGTAATCTGATTTGATTTGGATTTCCAAATTGATTCCAAAACTGGCTCAATTCAGGTAGGAAGTAGAAATAAAATTGTCAGTTATTCAGAGTTCTAAACTGATTTGAAAAAAAGGCTTACGCTTTTATGGAGAAGTCATCCAAATCATCTGAAATATTTCTTGGAGTGACCCAATGTGACTCTTACAAATACATTTTCATTTTAATAAATCAGCTCAACTTTCTGATTCAATTAAGTTAATTTGATTGGGAGATTTGATCAAATCACTTTCAGGTGGAATCTCCAAACTGAATATACATCCCTAGGCATTACTACTATTACTACTACTATTACTACTACTACTATTTCTGAATGGGCCTGCTCTTAAAGCAGGGGTAGCCTTTTGGGGCTTGTGGGCCCACTGAGAAATTTAAAGGTATCTCATGGGTACTACCACAAAATGACTGCCATGAGGACCAGTCACTTACCAGAAAGCAAAGTGGTGGCATTGCTCCAAATATTTTCTACCATCACAGCTTGCTTTTTCCTCCCTCTGGGGCAGGTGGGCAAATTTCCTAACCTAGCTCAAGGTGTAGCCACCCAACAGTTTGATGTTCTATGGGATATTTTTCTATGCATCTTTAAGATAGTGGAGATATGGCAACGTGATGCAGTGATAGATACAATCTCACCCAAATGGCTTTTTGTGTGGTGTTTTATGTGATGTACTTTTGCAGTATCAAAATGGAGGTGGACATCAGGATAGGGGAATGACTTGCAGCAGCCGATACTTGTATCAAACTGCATGTACACATTTCATAATTCTGCAGATTTAGGGTGGAAGCTAGCAGCGAGCACTGAGTCATCCATGTCTCCCCTTTTTTTATTTAAAAGCAAGCTTCTGTAGCTTGAAATTTGAACTGAAGCAACATTTGAAGAAATCTTCAAAGCCACGCGCAGTAGGGCTTTGAAATATGACTCTTGGAGATCAAGGGATGTGGTGTGAGTCCAATTCATGATATCACATCTTACACTGAGCTGATCAACTTTAACTTTCAGCATCCTGTGGCCTGTGAGAGTTCCATTGTATTTCTGCCATATTTAACAGATCTCAAAAGCATAGCATTTCATCATCTGAAGCCTGACAGTGATCCTCAGGTGTGCCTAGTCATGACCACATCTTGATTGGCACCGTTTAAAAGAAACGTAGCCCTTAATTACAGGAACAATATGCTTATGCTAATAATTAACTGGCACTTTGAAGACTGTAACAGAGGACTAATTTAATGAGGCTGTGAATTGTGTACATTCAGCTCTAAGAAACTCTTCAGTAATGCTAAAATGGACTGGTTGCATGACATAAACCAGGGAGAAGAATTTTGGTAGAGATTATTATTATTAATTTTTTTTTAAAGCAGATTGATGTCAAAATGGAACAGGGTTGAGGTGATCATAGATTGGAAGTTAATCCTGGTCCAATCCCCATAATGCTACTTTTCTAAGCAGAAAGCTCTCTGAAATATGTGTGTGCGTTTATTTGGTGTGTGTGTATGTGTATAAGCTTTTGAAGAGAAAGAAGCAGAGGAATACGGTATGATTTCCTCACCCCTGTACTCAAGTAATCCACCTCATCTGTTGATCGTTCTTCTAGGAATCTGCCTGCCTTGTCCTGAACTTCAAGATCCTCAGTTTTTCCTCATCCACTTTAAAGCCAGGCAGATAAATTCTTTTGAATTATTTGTGACTGCCCCATTCAGCTGGATGAAACTGGATTTACTTTAGAATGTCTTTATATGAAAAAGAAAATTTGGGAGCGGTGGAGGGTGTGATCTTCAGCCGTTTATGAGGTGGCTGAAGATGTGAGGAAGTGTTCTGTCTTTCATTGAGTTATCATCTCTTCAACGTCTGCAGCCTCTCTAGTTTCTGCTGAGTCCTGGGAGAAAACCAGAAAAATTGGGACCAGTTTTTCTTGACCAAAAATTTGATGCAGAGTTTCCAAAAGTCATTTGGGGCCAGGATTCTCTTCCCATACAAAGCCATCGACATTTCCCTCAAACAAGTTGTCCGATTCTGTCTACATTCTATTATCACAAACACTTCCCCATGCTTTTGGCATCCAGTAGAGGCCACAATGATATCCCGTGTGTCAGCCCTAGAGGTAGTCCAGACCAGGGAACCAAAGTTATGAATGCTAATACTACTTTTATTATAAGGTTACATTAACAGACTCTTGCAAAGCTGAATGTGTCTCTCCCCTCCCTGCCTTTACATTCAAGAGAACTAGGGAGGACAAAATCTGAGACGCTTTCACAAATTACATTTCTGCCATGGACTCAGATTTCTCTTCTTGGGAAGAGAAGAGATTTGGGGTTCACTTGTGGCCTTGGAGTAATGGGTTAACATGGACGTATGGTATATAGCACTCTTTGCTCCAACTGTAGTCTTGTTGTGACTCTTCTTCCTGATCCACAAAGTTAGTTTCACAGCTCATCACATCGTGACATCATTATGGAAATAATGCAAATGACATACTGCATCTCATTTGCATAGTGATGTGTATAATGTCACTTCTCCGTGTGTAGTTTGAACAAACCTAGGCAACCTTCTGTTGGCCACTAGCTCAATCAGTACATCTTAGTGAGAAAAATGATGATTGAAGTCAATAGGGCCACGTTACACAGATGGGTGAGGACAAGAATTTCCAGTTCCCTCTATTTTTAAGGAAAGTTTAGAGTGGACAGTTTTGGTTTTTAAATCTGTGTGAAACCTATTTTAGCCTTCTAATACATTTTAAGGTGGTTCGCCTCCCAAGAGTAAGGAAATAACCAGGATATTTGGGGGAAACATGGCTGGGGAGCTGAAAAGAGATTTGGGATTCACTTGTGGCCTTGGAGTGATGGGCTAACATGGACGTATGGTATATAGCATTCTTTGCTCCAGTTGTATCTTCGCAACAACTTTGTGAGGTACAGCAGGGTTAGTGAAAGTCACTGGTGAGCTTCCATGGCTGGATTTGAAGCTGGAATCCCCTTGCCCTAATTCTCCATCTAGATGCTATGCCATCGCATTTCAGAAATCCAGAAGCTTTTCTTCTCAAGAGAGACTTCAGGCACCTGATTCTCCAAGCTTGATACAGTATATTCCCAAATATGTTCTAGCACATATATGGAGTCAGCCATATGTACTGTACAATAATCTCTTGGAACAAAACCAACCAAGCAGAGGGTCTGTAAGATCAAATGATTCTGCCCCTTTAATTTTTTACCCAATTTGTGTCACAATGCTGCTTTTTTCATTTCCTCCCTCCACCCCCTGCATGCCTCTGTGCAATCAAAAGTCTTGCAGCAACTAACACATTGTACTCCTTTCTTATTACTATAGAGATCACAGTCTATTTTGCCATATGCAGATCATGAGATGTAGGTAACAATACCAAAGGCATGCGGTGTGTGTGTGTGTGTGTGTCAAAAAAGTCAAGTGTTTGTGGCTGCCATCTTGACTCTTTTGAGCTGCTCCCATGGACTCTCCTGACTAATACATACCAGTGCGTGAATATTCATTTCAGAACATTTGGGGTAATTTGAAAGCACTGTGCTTTATTCCTGAATTAGGCTGAATTAAATTTCTGAATCAAATCAGCAAGACTATTGGCATCATTGAATTGGATATCTCCAAATTAGGTCGGATAATCTGGATGACTTCCATCCATGTCGTGACCCCCAACATGGATTCAGAAGTACAAACTGAATTGATTTAGATGCTCAAATCAAATGAAATGGATGTTCTAAATGGAAATGGAAGTCCAGATACAACTAGATTCCAAATCTGAATGAAATGGATGATTTGAGCTGGAGTTTACCTGATTCACGCACTTATACTCCCAATTGTAACTTCATTAGTTTCAAGATGTTGGAAGCTAGCTGACTTTTCTCTAATCTTTTCCATTACCTAATGAATGAGGTGCAGCACCAAGTTGCCACCTTGTGGCCAAATTGTGATCTACTTTGCAGTCTCGTCTCCTGATCTTTCTGTTTTGATGCTGTTTTTCATACACAAATGGCAGAAACTGGCAAAAAGTGGTGACAGGACAGGACAGGACAGGACAGGACAGGACAGGACAGGAAAGGAAAGGAAAGGAAAGGAAAGGAAAGGAAAGGAAAGGAAAGGAAGTAAATGGATGAAGAAGGGAAGGGAAGGGAAGGGAAGGGAAGGGAAGGGAAGGGAAGGGAAGGGAAGGGAAGGGAAGGGAAGGGAAGGGAAGGGAAGGGAAGTAAATGGATGAAAAAGGGAAGGGAAGGGAAGGGAAGGGAAGGGAAGGGAAGGGAAGGGAAGGGAAGGGAAGGGAAGGGAAGGGAAGGGAAGGGAAGGGAAGGGAAGGGAAGGGAAGGGAAGGGAAGGGAAGGGAAGGGAAGGGCACTGAAGTGATTCCAATCTTTCTTGACATTTAAGAAGGGAAAAAAAACTTGATGGAGGAAGAGAGAGGGAGAAATGTAGCAGTAGATTGCAGACATTTCAAGACAGGTCTAAGGAAGAAAAAATGGTCCACATGTCTTCCCCAGAGCCTGTGTTGATTACAATTGTCAAAGATTAGACAGAATGACTGCCTGCCATTTTGAGACAAATGCACACATACAGGAAAACTGTAGCGCAAGCATTAAAATTCGCTTTAGGCAGAAAATGTCTCTTACATTTTTATCCTCCAGAGTGATGATCCATTTGATGAAAGAGAATTTCCTTTTGAAATTTATTTCAAAGGAGAAGGGAATTTGGGTGCAATTCTGATGAGTGGAATATTTTTGTACTGGGGATGTCAATGGCCTGAAAAACTGCCAATCCATTGCTTTGCAAAATTTAGCAATTCTATTAGATACAATGAGGAAAAAAAAATCGTCTAGCTTGTCCAGTGCCCTGACAATTGCATCTGTCCCACTGCAAGGATTTGGAACACAAGACTGTAGCTTTACATTCTTCTCGGAATCATTCGAGACCACTGGACGGATGGACAACAGCAGATCAAGGGCTGAGCAAATTGCTTATTGGGAGGATCCAACCCAGAAGATCTCACGTACCTGGGGCAAGAGTAGAGTTACCTTCTTTTGGAAGAGAATATTAAACTGAAAGGATATTCTGATTTAATATGGGCAAGAAGGAAGTACATTCCAACTACCCAAGAATATCCTTTCTAAAGGGGGTGGGAGGGAGAGAAATAGCTCAGTCTTAAATCAGAATGGGGGCAGCTTGATTAAAAGAACCCCCCAAAGCTCCCTTTTAAGTTTCAGTGTGACAAATGAGCTACCTACATGGAATTGAGCTTCCAGGGCAGAAATGTTGTGTGGTTAGGCCTCATTCTGCTGGCACAGAAGAATAAGTATCAGGATTAAAATTAAGAGTTCCTCCATCACAGATAACCGGGCATCCAGTCACCAATTATCACAGAAGTTCCAAAGTGTCCACATTCTGCAGGAATCAAACTAAATCTTTAGAACAGGAACAGCTGCTGCTGTGGCTGATGATGATCATTTATTCTCCTTATGCTTATGTAACCTAGATATGTTTTTTCATTGGCTTTCCGTTGGTTGCAAAGTGTAAATGGCAAGTTCTGAAAGTTTGCAATGATCTGATTTAGATTTTTGTCTACCTTACAGTGCATTATGAATCAAGTACTATATGCTTGCAAAGTTCTTCATTTAGTAACGTTACCATCTGAATATCCACAGGTTAAACAAGGAAGCTTGGAATAGTTGGGGAGGGAGTCTGCTAGGAGTCTAGTTCCCACATCTATTTTAGCCCTTATTTTATAGTTCATCACGAGATCTTTAAATGGGGAGATTTGGGGGAGGATTTCAAAGGCCATAAAAATAGGGTCCTAGGCCTTATGCAGATCCTGGTTATCCATTCCAACTGTAGCACAATCTCAAAATTTTTAGAGATACAAAACAGCTGCAAGAAAACCTTAAGGAAGAAAATATGTTCAATGACCCTTTTGGAAGAGCACCAGGGAGAATGGAATGAAGTTGCTGAAATCCACTAGCATTCAAAACTGCAAAACTTTGTAGAGCTCCCAAACTAATGTTGCTGAAACCTGGAAAAATGTGCCTGTATATAATGGGCTGTGAGAATAACCTTGAGGAGCGGGAGGAAGAGCTGCAGCCAAGGCAATGTTCAGATAAGAGAAATCTGAGTCCAAGGCAGAAATGTAATTGGAAAAAGTGTCTCAGGCTTGACCCTCCCTAGCTGCCTTGTAAATAAGGGGAGGGAGGGAGAGGCAAATTCAGGCTTGCAAGATTCTGTTACTATAATATTATAATAAAAGTAGTACTAGCATTCATAACTTTGGTTTCCTAGTCTGGTCTGCCTTGAAAAAGTGCACTATGGAATGCAATCCTAAATCTGTTAGGATAACCTTCCTGTTTTGTGCTTGGTTAGGCCAATCATGACAACCATTTTGTGAGTGTGTCTCAAAATAATGTGGGGGAGAGGAAAATGACTGCAGATATCCGTTGCATCCACTGCTTGAAAGTTTCCTCGTAGCAACTGGCTTGCTGCTTTGAGGAGCAGACTATGAAACTGCCCGTCCATCTACAACCCTGTTAACCTTAAATTTACACATTGCTTCGACTTGTATAACATGTCGTTATAGTTGGGACAACAGATGTTCATTATATCTACCTTACAAAAGTATGAATATTGTTTGCCATGTTCTCTCTCCCTTTCTCTCTTGTTCATACCATAGTGAATCCAGAAAATCTTGTAACTGTATGTCTAAGTCAGTTATGCCCTGTTTCCTCCAGCTTTTCATGCAGATGTGCAAACCCTAGTACTCTGTTCTATGAAAAAGCTGCCAGGGTGAAAAGAAACCAGACTATCATCCCAAATGCATTCTGCAAGGATCCTGATTACAAAGACCACGCTTCACCCAGGAGCCAAAGTATTTAATTGATCTGTCACTCCACTTCAATAATTGATAGGCTTCCATAACTATGAATGAGTCACAAGCTGTTGGGAATGAAGAGCAGAAGGCATCTCATCCTCTGAATGGGACACTGCAGGAGGACAAGGAAAGACCCAGCACCCACAGGGGCTAAGCTAGAATGAGGTCGAAGTCTTCTGTCTTCACTTTTAGTGACTGAGTCATTGACCTCAAGCAAGTCCATCCTCTTTAACCCCAAACATTGCTTCCCAGTGAAAGCCCTTCAGTGTTGAAATTGGTGCCATTTGGAGAAATTATCCTGAATTTCCATTCTACTAGTAGAATAAAATAAAGCAATATTTTACTGGATGTGATATACTGATTTTTCTAAACAAAATAACCCCAAAAGACAATATAATGTAAAATTTAAATTTAAAGCACATTTAAAAAAAACGACATTACACGTGTCTATCATGAAAGAATAAAAGTGCAACGATGGCTTGGTTCCCTACAGAGGGAACAATAATTAAGATCAAATCTATCTCACATTGCTATAAGATGTACAGCTGCTGTTAGAAACTTAACTATATAAAGGGTTGTAAATCTCTTAGCCTTTGTGTTAAAAACACATTCTCTCATGGCTTTGTATCAAGAATAGAAAATGACTGCTCCTTTGATTCTGTGCAACTATTGTACATGTTCAAAATTTATTTCAAAGGGAAGAGGATTAATCTGGCAGAACAGAGCGCTCCTAGTCTTTTTTAATTAGGTCTCTGCAAAGGTTCGAGTCAGAGACTTGATTCAAAGGTGGTCCAACTGAATCTCTGGATTGGAATGATTTTTCTAGTTGGAGTGATGATTTGGACTGAACTGGCAAATCAACTGGGTTCAAGTGGAACTTGATGATTTGGAAGGCTTTTGTGCATGTCTAAAAGTTGGTTTTTTCCCTAGGTGACTCAGAGAATCAAATCCGCCCAGAACTCAGTGGTGACAGATTGCATTAATGCTGTACAGGGGAAAAAATCCTATACTTTCATTCCCTACAAGTTCTTATATAATTTGATGAAAGAAAATGTGCTTTTGGATTTTGTTCCAAGAGAGAGAGAGGAGGAATGTTGGTGAGAGTCTCCTTCAAGAATGGTACTCTTGCAGTCATTTAATGATGAGGAACAGATGAGTGCAATAGAAACACCTCTAGGTTCAAAGGCTTCTGTCAAAATTACAAAAGCAGCTTTGTGCCACTGCAATGCAGGCTTCACCCCTTTGAACATGTACATCACATGTTGTATTTGTATTGAACATCACAATACAAAAGGCATGGAACGTGTGTCACAATGGAAAAACCTCCCTCCCTCCCTCCCTCCCTCCCTCTTTAGCACTGACCTTCCTCCCTCCCTCCCTCCCTCCCTCTTTAGCACTGACCAACTCCAGACCAACTCTGGGCAGCTCACAATATAAAAAACAAGTACAAATACAATAAGATAAATTTTAAAAATCAGAAAGAGAAGTACTGTAAATAAAAAGGCAATTCTGGACAACTGACATCAAAACACTTTTAAGCAATGCATTTCTTAGATTTACATCGCAGCTTTCATTCAGCAGCTCCAGTCAGCATACGTGATGCTCCCTCCTTCCATTTTTCCCCACAGCAACAAGTCTGGGAAGCAGGCTGGGCTGGGAAAGAGTGACCAGCCCAAAGTCCCCCCAAGAGTTTCAAAGGCTGAGGGGGGATGAGAACCCAGGCCTCCCTGATCCTCGTCCAGCACCTTCTCCTCTAGACCCCCTGGCTTTTGGGCTGAGAGAGAATGACTGGCTCAAAGTCACCCAGTGAGCTTCCATGATCGAGGATGGACTAAAACCTGGGTCTCCCTAGTAGTAGTACAACACCACTACACCAGACTCGTATATCAAAGATCAGTTCATTGAGTTTGTTTACTAAATTTATATCTCAGCTATTTTTCAGAAGCTGAAAAGCACTCTCTCAGTTATTTTTCCCGTCAGCCTACCTGTGTGAGGTAGGTTGGGCTGAGAGAGAGGGATGGGCCCAAAGTCCCCCTAGGAACTGTCATGGCTGAGAAGGGACTGGAACCTGGGTCTCCCCACTGCCAGTCCACCGCCTTCACCACTACCCCACATGGTCTCTTGCCAGGCAGACTAAGAAACATTCATCTCGTCACTGTTAAAAATGAGCCCAATGATAACTAGGGTCCTGAAGCTGTTGTTGGCAACCTCCCCTTTAAGTAAATAAATGAAACAGAAATGGCTGCAGGAACAGGGGCTAATTCATATGCTACAAGGAGGAGGAAGAGATGGGACTGAGGCTGTCTATTCTGTGAGAGAATTCATCGAATCCCGTGCAATCAGAGAAACACAGAGGGTGTGGGAAGATAGACGTCCACACTCCCTCTGGATTTGTGGCTTGGTTTTGCTCGCTGGCTTGATTTTCTTTTTTTTTTTTTACAAAATGTAAGACACCAACTCACTGGCAGTAAATAGGAGCTTTATCGATGGCGCTGAAAAAAAAATGAAATTCCATCCTGAGGTCCAAAGGGAAAAAAAGGGGGGGATCAATTACCCCGTTGGAAGAGCTGATTTGATATAATTTTCTCTCGGGGGGGTCTTTTGAATAAAGCATTAAGGGAGTGCTGCTCTTTCCACTGCCTCATGTCCCAATGTTTTATTGAAAGGGAAACAAGGTGGAGAATATTCGTGAGAAGATGGGGAGAGAAGATGGGGAGGGATACAAAAGAATATGATTGGAAATAATGGTTCCTTCTTCCTGTGCAGAAATAATCTCTTCCTTGTCTATTAATAATAACCTCTCCCACTTCTCCCCCGCCCTGGTAAAGGTAAAGGGTCTGAGGGCCACTGGGCACTTTTGACATTCATAGTATGCTGTCTCTGCCCCAAAGAAATGGTGGTCACAGAGAGAGGAGATCCAGTCTCAAAATGGGCATTCACAGGGGAAATGGGTGATGTCATGTGGGTGATGTCTTATGCCAGGTTATGGGCTGGATTTAAAACACCACGTTCCCTTCTATCCTCTACAGCTCTCTAAAATACTTACCATCAGCTGTCATCTTACCTTTACATGTATGCATTTTTCTTCTGGAGGTCATGGGAGGGAAGGAAGGAGGGAGATGTAGATATATTAGATTGGGATAAGGATAAGGAATCTGGAGATCCTGATATTTATTTGTTTGTTTGTTTGAAAATTTATAAGGCCACACAACTCAGACTGTGTGACTTTGGATGGTGTACAACATAAATACACGATAAAAAAACTAAAGAAAACTAACAACAAACAAAGAATATATAAATACAAAATCTAAAATCTGTATATATATATAGAGAGAGAGAGAGTAAAGTGGGACAAAAAGTCTGGAGCTCATGGGGTGGATGGATGGATGGATGGATGGATGGATGGATGGATGGAGAGATAGTTGAGTGGTAAGTCATAGGTTGAATTGATAGATCAAGAGACAGTAGAGTGGGATGGATGGATGGATGGATGGATGGATGGATGGATGGATGGATGATAGATAGATAGATAGATAGATAGATAGATAGATAGATAGATAATAGACAGACAGACAGATAGATTGATGATAGAAAGATTAAAATGAGAAAGGGGAGTCTGGAAGTAGGTTGTGGGTTTCAGTAGGGAGAATCCAGATTTAGTTTATTTTCCTTGGGCATTATAAAGTAAGACAATCAAGAAAGAAGTGTTGCTGGTAGGGAAGACTAGGTATCAGTGAAGATGTGGGAACAGTCCTCTTTCTAGGCAGATTGGAACAAAAAGAGTTTGACCAGGGATGGCTCAGAAAGACCATCTCTCTGCTGACAAAGGGGATCCATGATTGCTGCTCCCCACATTTCATATTTCTAGCTCTATGGCTGTTTCCTGTAGACATTGCCCTGAAATTGTAGAGTGGTAACCTGTTCAACACTTTGCTGCTGACTTTAGGGAATGCAATCTTAGGATAATGGCCTACCAAATCTGGTTTGGTTGCCACATAGCCCATAGTCCACAAGAAAATCACACCTTCCATATGGTGAAAACTTTTCTGTTAAAGTTGTTTTATTCAGTAATTGTTTTCTCACAGGGATATGTGAATGAGCCAAGTTCTGATCTCAGCTTTGCTTGTGATTTGCTTCAATTCAAGTTTGAAGAGTCGGTTTGATTAAATTGCAGTTTGTGATTCATATCCCATTTTCAATTTGTAGAGTTGAAAAAAATCAGTTTGAAGATTTTGTTTGATACCAGTGAGTGCTTGCAGAAGTTTATTAAATCTACAGATTGATTCAAAGGCATCTAATTCAATTTGTTGCACCAAATCAGTTGAGTAATTCCATTGGAAGATTCAGTCTGAAGAGGTGATTGGATTGATCCATTTGCAAATCACATCTTTAAATCAAAGCTTTCCACATCATGCAATTCTTTTACATGCTTTTACTTTGACCTCTAATGGATTCAGGGCCATCAGAAAAAGAGATAGTCACCAATTTAGGTGACCTTTAAAAAATAAAAGACAAATTCACAAAAAAGATTCTTGATGGCTGGTTACTCCTCCCTGAATCCAGGCAGTAGATCTGAAGAACCAGCTACTAAAAGAAAACTATTGCATCTCAGTTCATGTTTATGATCTTCTGAAATGAAACTGGTCGCCTGTTATGTAACCAAACTATTAGTCTAGATGGCCTTTGGTCTATTATATATCCTTATTCACAGTAAGTTACAAAATGAATCGCTGGAATCTTCCAGTAAAGGATCCAGGTTATAAATCTGGGAAAGATGCCAGTATGAGACCTTGTGAACCCAAAAGATTCTATAATATCATTTTAAGTAAAGGAACTTGATATGTATCCCCTCTTTTGCTCCCCTCCCAGCTGGGCAATGGCCCTGATAGGTACTTGTAAATGTGGTTTATATGATATGGAGTAAAAGGTGAAGTTGATGGAAGAGAGGTGTGCAGAACTTGATTTCCCAAAGCTATATTTCATTTTGATTTTATTTATGACACCTTACCCAAGATGTCTGATGTGGGCAATATGGCATTGTTACATGGCATCTTCTCTATGGTAAATGTAAATAAAGTGCCTTTAAGGTGGAAGAATTTGCACCATTATTGCAAGGTGACCTGAAACCTTTGCTGAATGCTAATAAAAAATAATTCCCTCCCCTTCCCTTCCACACACTTCAATATCTCCTGCCCAACTGGCATTCAACATGAAACACACTGGAGGATTTTTATTGATGTAGCCTTTAGATTAATATAGTTATTAAAGTGCTTGGGGCAGCGCAGAATATCAAATAAATATGTGTCTAATTTTCCATCAGAAAGAGTGCTTGGCATGTCCCTTTTTTTATTGAGCTAGAAAGGTCCGGGCCAAGTAGGTCCAGAAGGAATTTATAGCTTTGTTGCCGAATCCTGTTGCAAAAGACACTTTCAGGCAACCTTTTAGGTCCCAGCACCTTGGCAAGACTCAGCATCATTGTCCTTTGTCTCTGGCTGTCCCGACGTCTTAATTACTGTAATGGTCTGTGGGAATGACCTTGGGAGGCAGGAGGAAGAGCCACAGACTAGGCGGTGGTCAGATAAGAGGTAGCTGAGCCCGCAGAAGGATTGGGTTGTGTGGAAAAGCATCTCAGATGGGACCCTCCCTAGTTTCTTGGACTGTAAAGGTGAGGCGGGGGGAGAGATGTACTTTCACACTTGCAAGATTCTGTTTGTGTAACCTTACAATAAACTTAAAGCTAGTACTTCTGGGTGTGCTTCTTGTCTGGACCACCTCACAAGGCTGACAATTGCCTACAATGCTTGAGAGAGAAGATTATCCGCCAGTCACATGTGGCCTTCAAGCCCACTGTTTTCAACCCTTGGAGATCTCAGAGGCAATCTGAGGAAGAGTCAAAAAAGTTAAGATGACAGCTATAACTGTGCAATTGAAGCCCTGCTTTTTTTTAAATGTGCGTTAGGGTTATTCAAATATTATTCATACTCATAAGGGGTGGGACTTGGATCATGTGGTCACAGCCCCCATCTTGACATTTTGACAGCCTCCCACCCTCAAGTGGACTCTCCTCTACCCTTGGCACCAGGGGAAAATCACGTGCTTGCATTTTCTGACCAGCTGTAGGCAAGAGTCAACAAAGAGGAAAGAAGAATGAAACTCAGTGACATATCTTATTACCCATTTACTGTGCCTGTTCTAGTTTTTAGGTGGACCTTAACCCCTTAGCATGTCCAACTTTTGACTCACCTCATTTTCTGACCCTGCTTTTATTCCTGGTTCACTCTGGATTTTGGTTAAATGGAATCAGCTCCAAAACAAGGGAAGGAAGGAAGGGAGAAGGAAAAGAACAGAGGTATATATCATTCTTTCACTGTTGGGTGGTTTATTTGGAGAAGGAATGTATGTAGGAAACAACTATAAAATGAAGTAGGAAAACAGGTCTCCTGAATTAAGCTTTGGCTCCTCCAAAGTTATGGCCCTGGGCAGGTACCCAGTGATATCAACTTCTTATGCTAACGCTGCCATTTTAATTCAATGTTGCATCACCATGACATGTAATTTGGTTTTCAGTAGAAGCAATTAAAAGCTATATAATGGAGGCCAGCCCTACCAGCCCTATTGTCAGGCAGATGAGGCAACTATCACAGATGCTCCCTTGGCAATAGCACTATTTCCCCAAACTCTTCCTCCTGAGCAGATCAGCCATTTCCTTTTCTTGCAGGACAGATCTCTGTAGGCCATTCAACTTGTCTTGGTCCCCTAAAACTGGCCTCTTGGCATTATGGAAATACCATCTCAAGTGCAATGCTTCCATGAGATCCAAGCGTCTGCAAGTAGAAACTATTTGTCTTTTGCCTTAGGTAGTTCCATGCCTTGTGATAGCCTGGAGCCTCCATGCTTCCAAGTCACTCTGTGGCTTCATGGGTGACTGACCGGCCTCCACCGATCACATAGTTGTATTTATTATGAGAGGCCTTTCTAGTTACAATGAATATTAATCAAATATTTGGGTGGTTTTGTTTTTCCAGCAATGTCACTTCAAATACATCTAAGCATGAGGCCTTTGACCTTAATCCCATGGAGGTGAGAAGGGAAGGGAAGGGAAGGGAAGGGAAGGGAAGGGAAGGGAAGGGAAGGGAAGGGAAGGGAAGGGAAGGGAGGGGAGGGGAGGGAAGGGGAGGGGAGGGGAGGGGAGGGGAGGAAGAGAAGAGAAGAGAAGAGAAGAGAAGAGAAGAGAAGAGAAGAGAAGAGAAGAGAAGAGAAGAGAAGAGAAGAGAAGAGAAGAGAAGAGAAGAGAAGAGAAGAGAAGAGAAGAGACCTAGTTTCAATACGGGGTGGAGTAGGAATTTAAAACAGTGGAAGTATTTATTAAGCACTGAAAATAGCTCATGAGCCATAGGCATGACATTTTCGGAGCTGAACAAAGCTGTGTCAGCTGTAATTACTAGTAAGAATGGGGTGTCTAAATCTGCCCAGCTTGACAAGTTTCCCTGGTAGTAAACATGGAAGGAGAATTTACCATATCTACCGTATGAAAAAGGGGCAAAAGTTTCACCCAGAACTCTCATTGCTGTGCTCATTTTTTCTTTGTTTTTATGGAGAAGTATTTCCCAATGAAGTTGTCCATAGCAAGCCAGCCACTGCCTGAAATGCCAGGCTTCATTCTGTGGCATGTATAGAGATGATAGCCAAGGCTGAGTCAGATAAAGTTGTGCCACATTGTACCACCTTCCCTTGGTAACCATTAGGCTCCCCATTTTGCCATTATTGAATAATAATAATAATAATAATAATAATAATAATAATAATAATAAAAAAAAAATCTGCATATCCCAGGTCCTTGGGAAGGATTCAATAGGTGGATAAAAATGCCAAAGCCAGTCTAAACAACTGGCTGACTGTGTGACCAACAATAATAAATAATAATGTAATTGGCATGCTGCAATATTAAATACCATACTAGACTATCAGATCTATTTGTAATAATGTGTTTGGGCTCCACAAAGCTCAATTTGGGATAAAAGACCTCTCTAGGTCTTCTAGAAGATACGCCCTGACAGGGAAGTTTGCCTTCTGCTCAATGGATGTATTATGACTGGACATGTGTACCCTGGTAGCCATTTTGTGAGTGTGCCCATCATCTTCTCTCACAATTCCAAAGGTTCCCCAACCCAAAACAATTGTCTAAACCCACATTGTGTATTTATCAAGATGCCATATGTGAACAAAGATTATGCCAACATCAGCAATTTATTATAATAATCTAAGTTTTTAAACTGGCTAATGCTGTTATGATTATTAAGGGTTTTTTTTTAAAGGCATTCTTCATCTCACATACTAGAAAAGTGTGCAAAATCAAGACCCACCAAAACTGAGCCTTCCCCCCCAATAATCACATAATTTTAAACATTTAATACAAACTAAATAGACTACAATCATGAAAATTGTAAAATTGATAAAAAGGACAAAGTAAACAAATACCATTTATTAAATTCTGTGGAATATCTTCTGAAACACAAGGGTGGGGCATACATTCATTTGCTCCATAGTCATTTCTTGTTGCCAGCTTTGAATAGGGGCCCATGCCATATTTCGAGGCAAATCTGTCAATTTTTGAGACATGTATGGGAAAGTCCAGAAAATGCATTGAACACTTTGAGAATTTTTGATGGAACCCAGAGCTCGTCAAACTCATGTGAATTTGCATCATGGTTATTGTTGTCATTGTTGCTGTTATTATCACCACATTTATAACCCGGCCTTTTTGCACTCATTGTAAGTATTAGGGCAAGATTTTTTCAGAGGAAGAGAAAATGCACAATAGCATTTTCCTCTGAAAAGATTGCGTGTGGAAACCAGCAACCACCCAGACAAAATGCTGAGATGGATATAGACCTGAAGAAAGCTTTGTGAAAGAAATAAAGGCAGATCTGTCCTGCCAGTTTCTGCCAAATTTGCCAATTGGAGCTTTGAACAGGATGTATGGTTGGTAAAAGGAAAAGTTTGACCAGACTGAAATGGTGACCCTTTTGAGTGATGGTGAACCTTTTGAGCTCGGCGTGTCAAAAGTTCAGAAAATGCCTAACTTGCCTCTGATGGTGTGTCCCCCTCCAAACAAAAGAGAAACAATTATTTACATATTCATTTATTTAAAAAAAATACAGTCCAATCATGTATTATATGCTCATGTAGGCTCTGTATTATATAAAGAAACGTCAAATAATTACAAAAATGAAATACGTGTAAAACACACTCAGTTTCTTGGGTAACTCAAACAGGGAGAATAGTTGTTGGGTGTTGGTGAACGCTGGCATGTCACCCAAAAGGTTGTGGCATGTCACCTTTGACACGTGTGTCATTGGTTCGCCATCACTGGTTTATGCCATGCCTAGATGTGGCAAGACCATCTTGTTTTTCCGGAGAAAGGGACCTATCTCCAGTCCAGAGCAGAATGACTGTGACAGTAATTTGACATATGCCATGTGCAAATCCACACTAGCCAATTGATTTCCACAAGGGGGCCTTAGTCTTTTGGCTCACAATAGCGCTGATGAACTGTCCTTCCCAATGTCACAGTACTTTTAGTCACTTAAATGATTTCATCTCTGGGCTGCCTTTACTGGAACTTAAATTAAGGCTGCAGAAATGTAATTTAAAGTCTTTCTTTCTTTAATTGGGACCTCGCACGTAACCACAGCCTCCGAATTTTATCCTTGAAGATTGGGTGGGTGGCTGTCCATTCTCTGCAGCCATTGTATTGTTATTCTCCACTGAAATGTCTTTTTTAATGGGTCCCTTTGTATTAATCTGTCAGCATTACAGAGGTTTCTCCTACGAATGCAGAAGATCCCAAAACTAATTAAGCAACATTGCCAGGTCTTCCTGATTCTATTTATTGCCATTAGTGGAATCTATTATACCAGGATGAACAGTTTGTTAACAGCCAACTACACAAGAGATGTAATCAGTTATTTTTACCCATGATGGCAATGTCTAGGTGGCATGCCAAAGGTGTTAATGAAAGAAAGGATGGGTCATGTAAGCAATGCTTGTGGGTGGGGTGGGAGGCAAAAATCATATTGTTAATATAAATATTGGTGATTGGCAAGAAGGATAAGAATTGGAAACTTGATTGTCATTGGGTTTGTGTCTCATTGGGCTTTGAAGAAACAGGATACAAAGTGTGTTGTTGTTTTTGAATGCTGGTCTTGAAGAAGACTCCTGAGAATACAATGGATAGCCAAGAAAACAAACAAATGGATCATCAAACAAATCAACCCAGAATACTTATTTGAGATCCAAATGATCAGGCTCAAATTATCATATTTTGGAATCTTATGTGAAGACCTGGCTCTTGAGAAGTCTACAATGCTGGAAAAGTTGGAAGGAAAGAGAGGAAGAGGATGATGAGTAGCAAGGTGGATGGGCTCAATTGATGTGATGGAATGGACTTATGAAGCCAGGCTCAGGGAGATAAGTGTGTTCTTAGCCCCCAACAGAAGTGTGGGAAGTTCAAGAAGATGAGGCTGGCACCCCCCTAAGGAATTCGTGGTGTTGTGGCTGGCTGGCTTGGGAACTAGGGTTCAACCTGGGGAGATTTCTGTCTGGAGGTGGAAGCTAATAAACGCAACAGAACTGTATTTGCATTGTCTCTTGGAGTTCTTTGGGCTGAACCTGACAATTACAGGTGCAATGGGCACACTGTTGGAAGATCTGAAGGACTAGGTTGGGGACAGATACTCCTCATGAAAATCTATCTATGTGGTCACTAAAAGTCAACACAGACTTGATGGCACATAATTAATCAAATCAATCAATCAAAATACAACCCATGGCCCCAAGACCACACACTGGTCCCACAGGCCTTGTTAATGTAGTCTTTGGAGTGCCACTACAGTTCCCTACTTAATTGTAACTTCTAATTTGATGGTGGAAGAATAACTAAATAAATGGATACTCAGCAATGATTTAATAGCCCTATGTTTAACCTAGTCAACACACCTGGTCCTGATTCTACCGCTACATAATTACAGAGAATGGATCAAAAAACACCATTTGGAGAACACAAAGGCCTGCTCACTTGTTCCAGGATGAGACCGGTATATTGTTAGTCCTAGTGCAGGACAGTATTGGCAAAGCTTCTTGGCATCACCAAACACATCTTCAGACTAGCTAGGCATGGAGCAACAAATGGGGCTTGGCCATGCAGCTGGCCAAATACTGTGTGGACTCCTTGGGATATAAATGTAACCAACAAACTGACATTACACAGTTGAGATGTGATAGGTGACATATAATAACCAGTTTGGTGTAATGGTTAAAGGCACTGGGCTAGAAACCAGGTAACTGAGTTCTAGTCCTGTCTTAGGCATGAAGCCAACTGGGTGACCTTGGCCAGTCATTCTCTCTCAGCCCTAGAAGAAGACAATGGCAACATACTTCCAAAACTGTTCCTAAGAAAACTGCATGCACTTGCCCCCATAGTTACCAGGAGTCAAGAATGCCCCAAAAGCACAAAATGAATAAATATAATTGATATATAATGGCATATCCCTTTTGACAGTATTGGATAACTGCCATTCTACAGCATATACTGGGTTGCACTTGAGAGATGATGTGCAACAGAATTTGGAATATGTTAGATGACATACAATGCCATTCAACATCAGTATTTAATCTCATCCACACATTTCTTCCAGAAATGAGTGTGTCTAAAAGTGAGATGGAAAACAGAGCAGTGGAGGTGAAAATGCATTGATATGCAAACAATCTATTTCTCTATGATATTATTTAAATTAGGAGAATTTGCATGACAATGTCCTTTTCTCCCCATAATTCTTCAGCTTGATGCATCTACTTCATATGACCTTGTAGCTGCAAGTTGTTGAGCATCCATGTTAATTGAATTTACTTTCTCTGTAAGTTAAATAAATATGTCTACCAGTGAAATAAATACAGGGTACAATGTAAGACAAATGGCATGTCTTCCAATTATATTTTGTAGTGACATAGCAGTAATCAAATTTGCAACGAGGCTGTGCTTCTGCATTCATCTGGCAAGTGGGCAGTGAACTTTTATGTTCACCCTGCATGTTCATTTAAATCTGGGATGGGTGATGAGAATAGTTAGTAATTTGCAAATGAGGTTCATAAATGAGGTGGTGGAACAGCCACAGTTGCACACAGCTTGGCATCTTCTGCCATTTCAAGCCTTGATTAAGGTGAATTGATAGCCCCTCCTATTCGCTTTCTCTTTTCAGCTAGGGATGTTGTTGAACAGCTCATCCATTGAACATTATGTCTCCCAGAATCCCTCATTTTCTCCAACAAAATATCATTTCCTGTCCAGTTCTTTGGAAATCCCATGATTTATAGTTGCATAGGCTTAAGCGGTGTCATGATCTCCTTGGAGACCAGATAAGGAAGTTATGGAGCATCTGGATCCTATCTTGCCCAAGAATTCAGATGGTAGTGCAGAATCTGGAGAGGATCCACAGATCCTGAGAATCCCTTTCAGACCCTGAGAATGCAGTCTCAGATCCTTGTGGAACTTTGCAATCCCAAAGCCGAACACAATGTTCCTAGCACAATGTAAAGACACAAGCAACAGAATGGCACAAGAATTCTGGATGTTACATGGGCCATGTTGGAATCATAGAGAGGCAATCACGAGTGCTGGTTGTGGCTGGTTCGGCAATGGGAAATCCAGCCTAGATATACCCAGCAGTTTTCCAGTTTGAGGAAAAGAACTTGGAATCAGGTTACTTAAAGAAGTGTCTTCTATATCTCTGTCTTTGGATCTTAACGACTTAAAGACCTTCTTCAGATCCCTGTCAATGAGGTGAGGCAGAAGTGACAATGGTGGTATCTTACTTGTGGAATACCATAACTGGTGAGACTCTCATTCCGCTCCTTTCATGGCCAGGTGAAAATATTTTATTTTCCTAGCAATTTTAGAAACCATTCTTAGTGTGGCTTGAAGCTCTTACTGTTTTATGATGTTTGTTTTATATATTGTTTTATTTGGTATAACATATGTTTTGTGAGCATTAGTTCTCCCACAGTTGGGGAAAAACAACATGACAGCAAATCTGATGGTTATAAAAACAAAGGACAGATGGAGATAAGTCAGCCCACCCAAAAGAGGGGGCAGAGTAAGGGCATAAAGAAGGGCAGGAAAAAAATGAAATATGGAGTGGGGGGTGTTGAACATTGTTTCTATATATAGGGCTTATTTCTGATTCACTGCATTTGCTCATTGTTCTTTGATTTCCCAAGAACTTACCTAAATGGTATTTTAATCAGAAGATGGGTTCCTGGGCAGTTTAGAAGGGGGTGGGGAAACAGATGTCTCTCCTAAGCCCAATTCTTAGTTGGCTCAGGATGTTCTGGATCTCTGGGGAGATGCCCCACATACTGAATTTGGAGTTGGAAGCTTCTCTGTGATGTATCTTCAGACTTGAGCTATCAGAACTGGACTGTAGACATCTGGATGACCACTAGATGGCAGGAGAGAGGCATGGATTTTTGGAGACCAGATCTAATAGCTCAAGATTTAATGTAGTGACCAGACCAGACAGACCAGGCCAGACTTCAAATCCTTTTTCCAAACCCAGGAAAACAAAAACAAAAATCCCAGCCCACTCTGTTTGTACTGTTATTCCAAGGTAATGTCCCATGTACAAAGGGGGGAGAGCTTAAATCAAGAAACTGCCATCTGTCCTCTGAACACTTTTTAATGCCCCCCAGACATCACTGTTATCACATTCACTACGCCCCTCTAAGAGCTCCCACTGTTGAATTAGCATGGGCTCTCTGAAATGTTCTGCATCTGGTTCTATCTACAGTTTAGGTGTCAATCTTAAAGGAAATCAACCCTGATTGCTCATTGGAAGGATTGATAATGAAGCTCAAGCTCAGATACTTTGGTCACCTCATGCGAAGAGAGGACTCTTTGGAAAAGACCCTGATGCTGGGAAAGATTGAAGGCAAAAGGAGAAGAGGACGGCAGAGGATGAGATGGTTAGATAGCATCACTGAAGCAATGAGGATGAAACTGAGCCAACTCAGGGAGACAGTGAAGGACAGGAAGGCCTGGCGCGATATGGTTCATGGGGTCACAAAGAGTCGGACACGACTTAACGACTGAACAACAACAACAGTTTAGGTGAGCCTCAACTCAGATTCTTGTACATGACCAAAGCTTGACCTGAAACCAGTGGGTGTTTGCTCATTCCAGCTTGGAATTCACCACATGCCCTTTTTAAGCATATCTTTGGAGGATGAAGGAACTCTAATCTGAGTTGAAATTATTGTAATAATTAAGATAATTAAATATCTTAAACCATAATATTGTTTGTTTGGTTTTGGCTTAGAATATTAGCTGAATCTAGCCAGCTGTAGTTTATCTAATCAGCCATGATTAAAGGAACACAACTGAATCAAGCCTCACAGTTTGCTTATGGCCTGGGCCCAGCTTGTCATACTAACAGTAAGAGATTTACAGGAGCATTCTTTTTAAACACCACTCCAGGAGATATTGTGTCACTAAAAAGCATCATTTGTAGCTGTATTTCAACCCGCTTGGAACATTTTAAATTTTCTCCGGGTTATGCCCTTGCCAAATATCCTTTGCTGGACCCCAAATCTTCTGAATTAATCTCTCCAAGTTTTGGCAGTCTGAAAAGAAATCGCCTGTGATTGGTGTCTTTTAAAAATGAGGCATTTTATTGTGCCCAAATCCTTGGCACCCCAAGCCCTGATCACCCCTGGAAAGTTCCCAAATAAGTCATTTTGCACCCTTACCAAGAGTGTTCGTGGCCATATGTTGCAACATTTGCGATCTAATTTAATTTCTGCCTTCCTAAAAGTCTTTTGTAAGAGGAGGTGGAAAGGGTTTTTTGAAAGTCTACAGAACTATATATAATTGCAAGACACGATGTTTGCAAATGTTTGTGCTGTTCTGTGTAAGTCCTGGGTGTTTTGGTTCTCATCAGGTTGCTGGCAATCTAATTGGGACTCCCTAAGGAAGGAAAGATTGCTACATAAATGAACGTCCTTCCCCACATCCTTCAGCCCTTATTGGCTTAATCGGGGGGCAGATAACTGGATTTTACTGACAATCTTCAAGTTTATGGAACTTGACTATATTGTCCTATACTGTGATTGACCTGCATTTTTAAATTAACATCTGGAAGAGAAGCTGCTTAGACAAGCTAGCTCTTCCTATTTACTCTCCTAAGTTGTGAGATAACTAACTTCCAGCTCTAACCCCAATTAGACAGTTTTCCGTCTTTTGTCATAGCAGGTGCCCAGTCCTTGCTAGACACTTAATCCTCATTAATGTCTAACCTTCCTTTGCTGATGCCTAAACTAAGCAACTCCAGGGTGGAGGGGGAAAGAGAGGTTGCAGGGTACAGACTCTTGCCCAATGAAAGCAACCCCTTGGTGAGTTGAATTCCAGAGACTGTCCCTACCACTTGGGCTCACTGTGGCAATTGGGAAGGACCCCTGGTGCTATCATTAATTGATGAGGACAATTTAAACAAACATGATGCTGTTTGTTTCAGTCCTGGCACTTCTTTTAATATCCTCCTGCTTTGGAATCCATCCTGCAATTTATAAATTAGCTAGCAACACAAGAATTGCAGAAAACACGGTTTTTGTCTGTCTTGGAAGTAATAGACAAAGATGCTTTTCTGAAGTATGTGACTAGAGCTCCTGAAATGCCTCAGTCAGCTTGGCCCACAGGCAGGATTATTGGACACCGTCGTCAAAAATAGCCACTTCCCTCTCCAATAGAGAAATAGAATGAAAATGTGTGCCACAGAGTTCATACCTAGGCCATGGAGAAGAAGCCTGCTCCTCTCCATTTGTCACTGCATCAACTATGTCCATCAGCTTGAGGTACCACAGCCAGTGGCAAGGGTGGTTTGAGGTGTACTTCACCAATATCTGGACAGTTTGATTTTGGTCCTCCACAAAGTGGCAAACTCATATTTAGTTTGAAGCAGGTGGAGGAAGATTGCCAACTGTAGATGAAAGCTTTTCCATCACATGTCAGGGAGAAGACTGAGCTATTAAGTTGATAGAGTACCACCAACCCACTCATAAAACAGAGGGGAGCTGGTCTCTAAGGAAGAGGATCAAGAATCACAATCAGCTTGGCTTGTTGTGGCTTTCTAAGATTAGGGTTTATCAGAGTGAAGCATGGGAGACATAGCAGGTCTTAACCCCTACAATGATAGGACAACGTGAGTTGCTACTCTGGCTATGGAAGCCACCTGCATCAGCAGTTTTATTGAAACACTAGTATCAAGATGGAGTCCTCTTCTTTCCCAGAGGAAAACGGATGGACCTGTGAGGCATACAATAGACTATACAGCATACATTGATGCTGTTCTCCAACACTTCCTTGTCTCATCCTGACCATTGCTATCGAAAGTGGCCATCTCTCTACCAAATGGTAGGGCTGGCCCAGGCAAGAGCACACAAAGAATATTAGGTGCCAAGAATCTTCCTGCCTGATACTTGCGTCAAAGGGAAATCAAATAATTTCTTACCCTTTTATGGGCTCTCTCAACATCTCTGTGACTGAAATGGTCACAGAACTGTTTCTTCAGCCATGGAGTGTGGGGCAGGGGGGCTCTCCTGTGAAGGCGATTCATTTGATTCAGTGCTTGTTTTAATGCATGTGAGTGTCAGATTTTATTTTTCTCTCCCTTTACTAAGTCGCTTTCCCCCCAGTGTGGGCTTTTTCTGGACAAAATTCCAGAGGATCATAATTCACAGTTGAGAAAATCTTATTCTGATATGCAGTGATAACGTGGAAAGAAAGGAACTGAAGAAATTGTTTGAGTTCAGGGATGTTATCTATATTAGACAACAACTTGTTTGAATGTATCTGCGGCTCAATCTTCCTAGGATTGTCCTGCTACTGCTGTGAACGTTCCTAATGGCCTGCCCCCCTCCCACTTCAAGTGTATGTTTTACAATAATTGTAAACAGTAAGTTTTATTCAATGTAGAGAAGAATGATGAAACCTGAGATGTAACACAGAATAGAACAAACAACCAGTTTCCTTGAACCAGCCCAAAGAGGCTAGATACTACTTCTAGTCTGATTACTTACTAGACAGGCCAAAAGTTCTCTCAACTTCAGCGCTCATCACTCATGCTGAAAATGTGGGGAAGCTATTTTAGGGATATGGAAGGAATGAAGTGGAATATAACTTCACACTGATGGCAATGCCCTTCTTGGAATGAAAGTGGCTCATAGGTGCAGCATTTCCCCCAAGCAGAGCTTAGGACAAGATTGGGTAGACGTCCCTCAGTTGAACCATTTTTTTTTTGATGAAGTACAGAAGCTGAAGGAAAAGAAGGCACCTGGCAAGACCAACATTGAGGATTTCAAGCTAGATCTGAAATGTTGGAAGAATCTCATTCCACTGTTTCCAACTTTGGACTCAGTTTCTGAAGTAAGTACACCATTAGTGGCTGCCTTGCTACCTCTGAGTTGAGTGTAAGATGGCTAAAAGATGCAGGAATACACAATTGGAAAAAATATCTTGGGAGCAGTGTTGACCGGGAAGTAGGCTACTGCTCCTAAACAGACTTCAGCTCCCCATAAATCCAGCCTACGCCATTCAAACCTAGCAGCAAAAAGAGGGTTTGGATAAAAGTGTTTGCCTGAGTTCATTCAAATGCTGAAGCATGCTTAGTTTCTGCCTTGAAACTAACCCTTGTTTTGAATACATAGATAACTTGATCTCTGACAGACTTTTGATAAATCTTCCTGACTAATTTTCTGAACCTTGCTACACCTAATGGAATGGATACTTTGAAATGCTAGGACATCTGTTATAAAAACATATTACTTCTGGTTTCCAGCTAGGATGAAAAATGGGATTATTTCATTTTGGTCAAGGGCTGCCGTGCCTCTGTTCCACTGGGTGAGGTTTTGAAGCCACCCAAAAAGCTGCTGCCAGGAAAATCATTCCCAAAGGTAACCCTGGGATGATGGAACACCATGCTGACGCCTATGCAAATGTGGTCAAGTGAGATATGCTTTGACCAGACCACAGCTTGAAAGAATGATGTCTTGAAAGCTTTTAGGACTTCGGCTCCCATCACTTCCACCCTGCATGGTCAAAAGCAAAGGATTGTGGGAACTGTAGTCCAAAACATCTGTCCCTGTTATCTAGTTCCCCTTTAGACTCGCAATGAATTGCCCTTTATTGGTTATGGAGCTAATGCTTCCGGATATCTGTTTTGTGCTTCTATTTTCTCCATTGAGTTTGTATTTTTTTTAATGAATTCCAGAAACCAGTCATTATATTGATGGTGGACACATCACAGTGGCCCAGGCTCTAGGGTAGCCTTCTCAAATATGGAGTTCAAATCTAACTTTTTTACTGTTTCTGTCTTGTTTTGTTTCAGTAGTTTAAGATGATCTCTTCCTGCACATTTTAGCACAATGAAAGGCTGAGGTTCAGCATCTAAAAGAACAAGAAACAACCTTTATGTCTCATACAAAAGTAACCGTCTTCTGCATTATGTAGCAGAAGGCACTAAAGTAATGCCTGAAGGACTGGAATTAGACAACAAAATTGCTAAGAAGACTTTTCTTAGCAGCTTTTAAAAAAAATGTGTAAAAACATCTGCCAGGATTCCTTTCGATATACCCTTAATTGGGCTAGAAAGAACCTGTTGGTCATCTTCAAAGATATTAATAATAAACCCATGTTTTGCATTCAGATTCATCCTCAGGAAACAAGCAAATGGAATGCTTTTTATTTGTCTGAAACCTTGAAAAGCTGCAACCAATCAGTGAAGGTTGAAACTAAACTAAGCCCAAATTTATGACAATTAAACTAGGCACAAATAGCCTTTTAAAATTCTCCACTGAAGAAAGGGAGTGAGTGGCTTTTCAGAATGTCTGCAGGAGAAGGAAAGATTCTTCCATAATTTCTCAAAGGTAGGATTCCCTCTTAGCAGGGACAGAAGCACCACTATTGAAAAAACTCCATGAAAGAAGTTCCTTCTTGATGTCTTTCTTGGGATTTAACAGACATCTGGGTGGTCAGAAGACTGCAGACAGATAAAGCCATTGCAATGAAAGACAAGATTAGGGTGGTGTTTTCAAGGTCACATTATTCTTAAAGGCAATGGAGGGTGTTAGTTGCTGGTATTGTCTTTCCATCACTTCTGTGGCCACCCTGCCTGTTCATACTTAGGGTTAGGGAAGGGTTAGGTTAAGACCCAGTGGAAGGCATTCTCTTTTGATATCTTCTATCAAGATGCAATGAAAAGATGTGAAACCAGGAAAGCTGCACATCACTAGAGAGGTCATCAGTGAAAAACAGGAAATATGCATGCTCCTTGCCTACCTCATCAGTCCATAAGTGCAAGAACAAGGCCTTCTATCCATGAGTGGTTCTAAGGTTTTCTTCTCCTTTGAAAGAAACATCTCTAGTGCAGCATCTTCATCAAACTTAAAATGAAGTGTGGAAGAAAAAGGCATGATGATGGTTCAACACAGCCCTGCTTGACGCTCATGAAGAACTTCATACAGTAGGCAAAGTTGAAGCATTTAGTTTACATTCTCCATCAACTTTCTAGGGTTCTGCGATGGTGAGAGGAAAACATCTGCAGGAGAATGTGAGTTCATGCTTTCATTGGGTTATATGGAACCATTGAGAGATGTCTAATTTGGGGAAACTTCATCTCTCTCCCCTTAAAAATAATGCACCTTAAACATTTAAGCAAAATATGATGGTAACTCTGTCTAGGAGTAGAAATGGAAAAAATTTACTAAGCTATCTTTTCAATGTGAATTTATCTAAATTTGCATTTTCAAACCAACGCATGAACCCAAACTTAATTATCAATCAAAATTTACTGCACTCCAAATATTGCAAGGCAGTTTGCAAAAAATAATTTTTAAAGTACATTATATTCTGTACAGAAACACACATTGGCATGCATAATATACAAAAATCCATTGCATTAGGCAAAAAAATCAGTATGCTAGGTAAAACATATTGAAATCGCATATATATTTGTCAAAGAAGTGTGACCAAAATAAATGCAAATTTTAGCAGCATTTTAAAAAGGCAGAAGTTTGATGAACCAAAACTGTCATATTATAGTGAAATGTGATAGATTTGCAAAAATAAAAAAGACAACAGGATCAACTGAGACAAACCAACATTAACAGATTCAGCTATCCTTATTTAGAAACACATCATAACTCATGGGATTTATTGTTGGGCAATCCATTTAGAACCATCCTGTGAAACATTTCCTGCCCCTTTCACTGACTTTTTTTCTGATGTTTCTACAATGAATAATTCAACCAATTCATAAATGTGTGGCCCCCCTCCTGGGTTGTGTAATTATCTGAAAATGTCATGGTCAGGGGAGATACAGAATGCCAGGCTGAGTCAAAAGACCGAGAAAGAAGTAGGAGTGTTGTTACAATGAGGAAGGTCTTGTTTAAAATTTTAATTGAGATCAAGGACTCATTTATCAATTTATATTCCAGTCAGGAACCAGGGCACAAATGCAGAAAAATATATGAAGGTGCTTGGCTTATATAAGATTTTTAAAAGCATGACTCATGTCCTAACCCTCTTTTCTTCTCACCTCTTAAGATTGAATTTCCTTTTTGTTTATTTGCTGAGAGAATGACAAATAGAACATTGTAGTCTTGGGTTGTGTTCCTCTTTTCATATGAACATTAAAAAAAATATATGACATACTCTCTTTCCAAAGGTAATGAAATCTCCAGACAAACATGGCGATACTGTTACACGATAAGAAAATCACAACGTTCTTTCCCAGGTTTGTGTGCCAATGGTTAGCACATCAGAAGTGCACAGTCAAAAAAATCAAGATGGGTCCACAAAAAAGGGGTGGGGTTTAAATTGTGCAGGCACAGCTGCCATCTTGAGGGTTTTTTTACCCCTCCCTGTGGACACCCCTGGAAAAGTGAGGTGAAATTCAAAATACTGCAATAACTGTTGGGACTTTTGTCTGTTTTAGGTTAACTACCTTGCATCAAGCCATTTGTTAATTCAAATACTAAACCAAACATTGGGGAGGACAGCTGAGTGGAGCTTTGAATCTAGGTCATGATTGTCCCTCAGCTGATAGCAACTTTCTACAATTTTCAAAAGAGGTTGGAAATGGATTCAGTTTGTAGGGACTTCTGGATCAGCAAAACCATTCATCCTCAGTAAAGCTGCATTATAATATTAGGAAAAGAAAGGGGAAAAGTCTGCCAAAGTGTGTGTGTGTGTGTGTGTGTGTGTTTGTGTGTGAAGACCCAAAGTTTTATATTTAAATCCTTTCTCAAGTGCATTTTAGAAGACAACTAACCAGATTTGGTGCTCAAGAAGGTGTGTATGGGCTAAGGGAGGACCAGGCAACCACAGTCCATGGGCTTTGTATAGTTCCCAAATCTATTTCTGCAGTTTCAAGTTCTCTTCAGGATCACATTGCTGAATTTCAGTGGCAAATCATGAGTTTTGAGGGTGCAATCTTTTTCTGGGTTTTGCAAGACCTCAGGGCACACACATGTGTGCTAACCTTCTACTATGCTTCTTGCTCCTATTTGGTCTTTAAATCACCTAGAAAGGGCTGAAATCTTTAGCTTCACTCCTTTTGATGACATTACTGCATGTGGCTCTCAAAGGCTGAGAAAGAAAATGCAGGAGTTTGGCTTACATTCACCACATTCACTACAGACTTTAAATAGTAGAAAATATAACTCTGATTCTTTCTGACTTTACCCAAAGAATTAATCTAGGCTATCTTGCGTGCAATCCCAAAACATCTGGAACACCACTTGAAGACCATTGGCATGGACAAAATCACCATCAGTCCATTGCAAAAGGCAGCTTGACTTGGAACAGCTTCCATCCTGCAACAATACCTTTAACACCATCAAACAACAACAGCTACCTATCCCAGATCCTTGGAAAGGACTCAATAGGTGGATAAAAATGCCAAATTAAGTCTAAACATCTGGCTGACTGTGCGACCAACAACAATATTAATAATTGTTGTAAGATAAACAAACTCTGGATGGTGGACATTGCAATACCTGGAGACAGCAGAAGAGAAGAGAAAGAACTGAAGAAAATCACAAAATACAAAGACCTGCAAATAGAAGTAGAACGACTATGACAGAAGAAAGCAAAGATAGTACCAGTTGTTATAGGCGCCTTGGGTGCGATCCCAAAACATCTGGAGCACCCCTTGAAGACCATCGGCACTGACAAAATCCTCATCAGTCAACTGCAAAAGGCAGCTTTACATCCTGCGACGATACCTTTAACACCATCAAACAACAACATCTGCCTATCCCAGGTCCATGGGAAGGACTCAAAGGGTGGACAAAAATGCCAAATCCAGTCTAAACATCTGGCTGACTGTGCAACCAACAATAATAGAAAAATTCTTCTTCCACCTGCTTTTCTAGTGGGTTGCTATTACTCTCTCCATGCACAAAACCCAGGCCATATAAACTGGGGATTATGAAAGCTGAAATGCAGCAAATCTGGAGTTGTACCTTTCAGTGAAGCCTACACTGACCAAAGGCTTTCTAAATTAGGGAATGAAACCCAATGGTCAGCACTCGTTTTGTTTAGAATCAAATTTTAAGGCTGGTTCTTAATTGCTACTATTTGTATAATTTAAAACATGCACTAAAAATATAATAAAAACTCATTATCAAACCCTGGAACTAGAGAGGGAATGAATAACACAATCACTTAAAAACGTTGCATCAAAAAACCCTTTGCTGTGTTCCTGAAACCTTCAAAAGTTCAACCACACTGTGTTTGTTATGTGATAGAAGAGAAAAATTATTACATACAAAACTGGAGAGTAATCAAATCAACCATATTTAATTTTATGTGTAAATAAAATCAAATTTAGTTTTTGTCTTGGCTCCATCTACTGGTTTTTGGAACGCAGCCCACAGCATGTCCTTCAGAATGCAGCCTTCAGCCAAAATAATGCACCCTTGTATTAAAGCAAGCTTGGCAGAGGAGAAGGGAAAGGCTATAAATAGATACCAGTCACTAAACCTGAAGTTCCTTCCATTAAAATAAAAAGGATCAAAACAAAATGAGTCCACAATTTTTGTTTAAATTGCTTTTGGTGCAATGACAGGAAGGAGGAAGAAGTTTGGGCCATTTCTTTCTCAATTTATGAAGCCCTCAAGGACAGAATTTAGGAAGATCTGGATAAAATTAATTGGCATTTCTGAGGAGAAGCTATTCATCATTGGAGCCGACAATGAGGAGGAGATTATTATGGATCCAATGGTTTGGTTGTAATTAAAGCTGTATCAGAAGCTTTTGGAGCAGTGGAAAAGACCATAAATGCACTGAGCAGAAGGTCACTGGGAAAGTGGGCAAAAGAGATTGCTTGTTCAGAGCAGGGATGTGAGGCAAATGTCATCTGGCGATTTTTAGTAAAATAGTCCTAAGTCACCTTAGTGCAGTGTTGTCCAAACTTGGCCACTTTAAGATGAATGGACTTCAACCCCCAGAATTCCCCAGCCAGCCATGTTGCTGGGGAATTCTGGGAGTTGAAGTCCACTCATCTTAAAGTGGCCAAGTTTGGACAACACTGCCTTAGTGTGAAATTCAGTGTAGATTAGTTGTGCCCTCTAGGTAAATGGAACTATAATTCCCATAATCTCTTGCCATTAGCCAGTTTGACTGGGAAATCCAAACCTGCAGGGCATCCAGCTGCATTTTTGGAAGCCAGCACTGTTCCTTTCCACCTTCCCATTTGATTTAAGCAACTTAAGACAATTTTTAAACATTTTTTTTAAATAGCATAATCAAGAGGAGCAGGAAGCTTGGTGGGTGCCAAGTGTCATGTCAGCTGACTGTGTTTGTAGCTGTTCCATATTGATCTCCTTTCTTACTCTCTTTAGGACCTCAAAGACCAATCCTCTCAGACTTGTTCCAATGTCAAGAGGGTTACCCGAAGGACAGAAAGGGTAGGGGCGTCTTGCCACTGTCAAACCATCTCAGCAAAGGAAAATAAGCTACAAGGTGCCTCTTTAATCCCCTTTGACATCTGTTCTCCTACTGATCTTTCCTCACTCCTCACCCTTTCTCCTAACTGATCTTCCCATTTACCTTCATGGCCTCTCTCTTGGGATGTGTTTTCCTTTTCCAAGTTGTTGCCATGGCATCCTGTCGTTGGCCTCTTATCAAGTTCCCTACTCCTGTTCCTGTGGTAACGTGAGACCCTACTGGTCTTTCCCCAGGTTGCACAACTTCCATTTCCACCTGACTTGGAATTAGTATTATATGTTCTAGTTGCAGTCATGTGCTAGTGAAACCAGGGGAAGAAAATACAGCTTCCTCCAAGCATTCTAGCATCAAATCAAAAGAGGACTCCATTTTTCTAACCTCCAGGTCAATTGGTGTGTCCAGTTGATTTACTTATAGAAGCGATTTTTAAAGGTGAAGTGAGTGGAGAGATCAATATTTTTAATGAAATGTATGCTTTGATAGAATTTTTAAAAAGTCATTGTACATGGCCTGGTTTCTTCCTGATCATGAATTCCCAGAAATTATGTTTCTTCAAAATGATATTGCTACGGTGTGATTTAAGATGACCATATCTGGACTACTAGATGCTGTCAAATTGATAGGGTACCTCGAGAATATTCTTTGCTGCCAAAGGGTGGTCATTCAGAATTTTGAAGCTGAGATATTGCAGCTTTTAATGTGATGTGATTCACAAAAAGGACAGCTTTCTTGCCATCTGTACCCTAGGCCCAGCAAACCATATTATCAGCCAGTTGGCATGCAAAAGGAGAACAGATTATGCCACTTAGTAGATCTGCATTCTCAAAGCACAACCCAGCAAGCTGGCCAGCCAGACATTTCATCAAAACGGGCAGTCCCCGTGGCCTGGATGTTTCCAGGATCTATTAGACTCGGACACTATTTATTTATTTGGACCTTGAGGGCAGAGAAATTGACTGGATGCTTTCTCTGAATTTTTCAGGGGGAAAGAGATTTCCTCCTCTAATTTTTCAAGGTCATTGCCCTGAGGAGTGGATATCCTATTGTCCCCTGATGTTTTCTGGAACTGTGGGAAGCCAAATGGCTGCTTACTCTGGAAAGAGGACGGCATAGCGGAGGGAAAAGGATTCCGACGGCACGAGTTAAGAGGCAGCCATAAAAGCATATGCCTTTTAATAAAATGGGTTAGTTGGAAAAGGTGCTATCAAACGTCTGATTTTTTACCACCATAGACTAACAAAGCTCCCCTCCTATAATAGAAGACCTGACATTGACATATTCTGTGCCCCCCTCATAACCAAGTAAATGCAATAATATATTCCGCTCATAAAAACTTCACTTCTCCTCTAAACACATCTCCAAAATAAACTGTTATGCAGGAGAATGTCTTTGCCTGGCACTTCTCTCTCTACCTTCCTTCCTACTTACTGACTTACCCAATTATCCATGTATCTGTTTATCCAGCTATTTATTTAACACAAGTATTTTAAAAAGCCACGTCCCCCAACTTATGGTTTCAAAGGACATTGGCCACACCAGCTTCAAACTACAGAAGCGGTAGAAGTGAAAAGGTCCCAAATTGTGAGTGTTAATGTAAAATAACTTAGAGCAATTTATTTTAATCTACCCCCATCATAAAGGCTTTCCTTCAGGCCATCATGCCTTAATTTGCTGCAAAACAAGATGTTGAATTCATTTCTTATACAGCAACTAGTGGGTAGGCTACTAGATTTAGAGAAAGAAAAAAATATTTGTATCATTACTGGACAATAACCCTTACTGTACAGTGGGGGGGGGGAATGAAGAAACAAAAAGCTGAAGGTAATATATGTTTATTCTGCATACAGTGGTACCTTGATTCACGAACTTAATTCGTTCCATGATTCTGGCCGCGAACCGAATTGGTCGCGAACCGAATCAAATTTCCCCATAAGGTTCAATGTAAATACGGTTAAACCGTTCTGAACCATATGTATTTTTTTTTAACCACAAAAATATGAAACAAAGTACAGTACAGTACAGTATGAAGAGAGAGAACACTAACCTTGCTTGAGGTGACACCAAAAAGCTTCACAGCAAGTGTCTGTCTGCGACCGCGATCTCACCTAGAAGAAGCCATGACCACGTGTCAGAGCAGGGAAGATGGCCGCGGGTCGTGTTCGTCACCCGATGCAGAGTTCGTGAATGGAAGCAAAAATTTGCGAACGCTGCTGTTCGCGAACTGAATTGTTTGTGAACAGAAGGGTTCGTGAACCGAGGTATTACTGTACCTGTACACTGTATGTGTAGCAGGATTCACGTTAAAATATTGTCCCGGTTAAACTGAGATTCAGAAGAAGTCAAACCGGAGGCCAAGGAAACCAAGAAAGAACCCTTAATCCTTCCATCACAGAGGAGTGAAAGTGTAAAAAGTCTAACCCCTCCATATTTCAAAAGATTTGTTTCCATTTCTTTATTATATCTGTTGAAAGAATATAAGAAATGGCAGTACACATAGGAAAATCAGTTTCAAACAGTGAAATATAGGTGGATAAACAACACATTGGAAATAGCATAAACCTAATATATTCCAACACATCATGAGAAGCTTATAGTATTATGAGATCTTTGATATCAGTTTTCTTGTCAAAATCCAGATATCCCTGTTAAGCTTTAAACTAAAAAAAAAAAATGCTTGGTTAACATTGGTCATCAGTAAAAGAAAATAAGTAGGAACTAATGCATGCCACCAGTACTACAAATTATGCAACCGGTTAAAATATGCACTCTACAAATCAAATTTTGGGTGTGGCACAATCCCATGTATAAGATTGTAGTTCAGGAAAGGTTTCCAATTAGAATTAAAATCTGCACTGGATGTATTTTTTAAATACAGAGTTATTCTACATACGGAGCCATACTGTCACAATTTAATTAGCCATTCTTCCAAAGTGGGGATAATTACGGCGACATTATTGTATGTACAACAATGGAAAGATCTGGCACTACCCACAATGGAGGAACGGTTGGTGAAGATGATGGAACTTGCAGGAATGGCCAAATTGACTTCTTTGATCAGCGACAAGACAATATCTATGTTTATGGCTGACGGGAAATCCCTTATGGACTTTTTGCAGGAAACAGAAAAAAATTATCTGATGATTTATGGCTTTGATGATTAGAAAAAATAGACAATAGAAAAAAGAGAGCTTTTCTTTGTGTAACCATAGAGTAAAAGATAATTTTGTAATCGTACTTCTATTTGCCGCAAAGAAAATCGGAAGCTATTTCTTTCTATTCCTTTTCATTCTTTCTATTGGCACTTTTTGCCCTTGTCTTTTCTTTTTCCCTTTCTTTCTTTTCTTTCCTTTATATTAGTTTTTATCTGTTATTCAAAACTCTTAATAAAAAATATATACAACCCCCTCCCAAAGCGGGGATCAAAAGTTTTGTCCAATAAAGGACATGTAAAATCCTTGCAGCCATGAACATGTACAATCCTTACATTCGCAAGGCAACGTGTGGACCTAGCAATTTGAGAATGCCAACCTGGGGGGTGCCAGGCATTTGTCACCTGGTGTTTTGGCTGGCTGCCAAGGGAGGCACCTGGGCTGAATGCCAGATGCTACTTGGCTAGACTTGCTAACACAACAGCAGCTTAATTTTTTTTCCCTGTGAGTGCACCACATTCAGATCAGATTCAAGTTTGCACCCTGTTTAGGACCTTCCTTTCACACAAATTAGGGGTGTGTTGTCTCTTCTCGGCTGTAGCTGTCCTTGGTCTTTAAGGGGCACGAATTAAGCTCTACTGAGTTGGACAGCCAGATCTGTAGATTATTAAACTGAGACCCTATAGAAACCGATGGCTAAGTATGTTTCTAAATGTTTCTATATATGTTTCCAGATCATCTAGATCTGTGTTTGTCAAACTTGGCAACTTTAAGATAGGTGGACTTCAACTCCCAGAACACTGGCTGAGGAATTCTGGGAGGTGAAGTTCACACATCTTAAAGTTGCCAAGTTTGAGAAAGGCTGGTTCAGATTTAATAATATATTTAAGGGTTGCATTAATTTTATATTAATAGCACATGGATTTTTTTGCATTCCATTAGTTTCTCCCCTCCTTAAGTTTATTTTATTTTAATGATTGTAATGTATGTTACTTTGATTGTATGACCACTGATGTATTATTTTTTTCTTTGTTATACATTGCTAACAATTAAAAAAAAATTCTTTAGATTGATTTTATATTAAATAGGACATTAAGATAGTCCAAAGATCCCTCCACTTTTAGAAGCCTGTTGGTTAGATGCATGAAAGAGGTTAGTGAGGATCAGTGATTTTCTTTTTTGCAATTAAATGCACCTCCAAAGAAAAATAGTAGAACCAGAAAAATTAATGTTAGATGTATATGCACTAAACTCAGTGTTGATCTTTACATTCTTTCTTGGCACTAACAGCTTTCTTTTTCCTCCTAAAATTTTGAACATGGCCCTTTCCCATATTGCTTGTGTCTGCATACACTGACAAATGTGTAGAATGCATGATATTATAAATGCTTGTTCTTTTGACCATTCTGAATTAAATCAGCCAACATTTCTCCAATATGCCCAGGTTTCACTATTTGTTTGCTCCCTCTTCACTCACTCGCACACATACGCTTCTCTCACATACGTATATACAGAAGCGTCTCTCTTCTTCTCCTCTCTCTCAGCCCAATTCACCTCACAGGGTTGTTGTGGGAAAAATAGGAGGGAGGAGTACATGTATTAGGTATGTCCGCTGCCCTGAGTTATATATAAAAAGGCAGGATAAAAATCTAATCATCATCCTAAAACTGGTCTTTTTTTTCTGATTTGCCCCCAGACTGGATTACAATCTCTTCTGTTTGTTCCTTGCTCTGTCAGTCTGTAGAGAATCAGTAAAGATGCCTCTTTAAATGTGAGTGATTTGACTATGTGGAGTAACTCCTTTGTTTCTCTTTTATGTATTTGTTGGTTTATTCGGTGGCCTTCATCTTAAGGCAATCCAAACAGAAAAACAAGAAAGTAATCACGAGAATTAAGAAATAAAATTGAATTGTAATTGTAAGTATGGATATTACATGATTATTTCCCTGAGAGGTAAATCATTCTAAGGATGTGCAAAACTTCATTACAACAGATACATTTGACAAAGCTCCAACAATCTGATGCAATGAATCATTACGCATAGCAATAAGATCAACTGTGCATGTGTAAAAGACTCACTTTCTAAATCCCGCTAGGAAATTGAAATTATCTGACTTGCCACATGAAATTGGAGAAACAAATCAAATCACTGAATCAATTTGGTTTTCTTGATTGATTCCACAAATTGGATCAGCCCTGATTTGCAAACGCTTAATACCTCCCTTCTCACACACCTCTCTTTTTTCACATTAAAAAGTACAAATCAGCTGCAAATTTGTAAGGGATCTTGGGGCCACAAATAAGGCTTTTGGAGCACCATCTGTGGCCCTAAAGCTGTGGATTAAAATAAATGAGTGTTTGAAATAGAACTGACATGGTCCAACTAGATCGGAGACTTCCTAGAGGCCTCTCGACCTTGTAGCCTAGTTAATCATCTCACAGGAATCCATTTGGGCTTAGATCCTGGATCTCTCTCAGTATGGATCAGCTGCTCACCCCTGTAGATGACAATTGTAAGTTCAGAACCTGTGGCCCTCAAAATGTTGCTGGGGTCCCCATTACCATAAGCCTAGCCAGCATGCCTAATCAGGAATGATGGAAGCTGTGGTCCACCATCACTACAACACTGCACGTTGCTTATCTGTGCTATAAATATTAACAGTAGAAGGGGGAAAATGTTTTCGTGTTCATAAGTATAGCTAAACTGAATTGGGTAGATGGGCCACAGAATTAAACTCTGTCCTCTCACATCCTTACAGTCTTAGCTGAGAACTAAATCTTTGCATACCCATCCTGGAAATTTGCAAGAATTTTTATATTTAAGAGACCTATATTTCTTAGTATGCAGATAAACCCCTGCCTGGTCAAGCTGGGTGCTGTACCTGGAATTAATTTGGGAGATTCAGACAGCATCCAGGGAATTCAACCAGATTCAAGCCAAATTAACTAGAGAGAGAGTTTTGCTCAACTTTATTTCCAGAAGAAATCCACAATCTCTGACTTTTATTGTGTTGTGGAAAGAATAGGGAGGTAAAAAGAATCTATAGGAGTTGTCTTGTAATATTACCATCTTTCTCTGTCAGACACTCACTATTTCTTAGAGTAACTGCTGTGCATATGTTAGATATGAGGTGATTACTTCCAAATCCCAGAGCCTGCATTGCGGTGTTAACACTAATTATCAAAATGAGGAGATAGGCAAAATTACCAGATGTCCTTATCGAATAAAGACAATTTCCAGACATTCCACATGATGGAATCTTCAGACAGTCTAATTAACTCTCACACACACATATTAGAATGTTGGCTTTGAATGTTTGACACAAAAGTCCAAAAACATGTCATCAAATAAGAACTGTTGTCAGTGAATAGGGTTTCTCATGAAAAACATGTATTTTGGATTGTTGTTCTAAGCTGGGTTCAAGAACCACACAGAAAATGCCATTCGGTACTGTTGCATATATAAAACCAGCTTCAATCGCACTGTCGCAGCTGCCATCTTGACTTTTTTAACCATACCCTGCAGACACCCCTGGAGCCGTTGATTTGTGTATGGTATTTTTCTTTCTCCATCCTGTCTGTAATCCCCTGTCAAGGAGAAGAAGGAGAAGGAGAAGGAGGTCTTCAGAACAATATTTCCTGAAGTGACCATGTTGATTGCTTCTATGGCAGCCATCTTACAATGTTGGTGTGATAATAAGTTGCCGTGGAGAGCCATATGCCTTAAGTAGCTGCTCCAGGCAGTGAGTCAAGTGGTGGATGAATCAGATTTGGTTCCAATTCACTGCCTCCCAGGTCAGGCACAGCATTCTTGGACTCCTGAAACTGGCCCTACTTGGTGGCAAATTATTGGATCCACCTTGCCAAATAAGATTCTACCTCCTAGTCCTACAGCTAGTGGGGGCCTGCTGCAGATGCCACACACAAGAGAAGTGAAAGGGACTTGGACTAGGAGGCAGGGCATTTGAGGCCACAAGCTCCACCCCTTTTGTAACAATATGGGGGTTTCGTTGCAGTGCCGGAATGGGCTCTCATCCTTCTGCTCCATGCCTCCTTGTGGAGGTTGCCAAGCTGGTTTGAGCAGGAGCAGGCAGGAGAGCACAATAGACAGACAGGCAGACAGAGAGACCAAGCTGAGCTGATGATGTTCTTGAACCATATAAGGTCAGTTTTGTGTGACAGCAAATCAGGACAATATGTAAATTTTCAAATATGGTACAAAGGGGAAAAAAACCTTTATAACTGACATGAAAAACTGGCTGTTATTTCAGCTCAGCCTTAAATTGGCCAAGTCATTCTTTTTGATCTCTCATGCAGATTTTGTTGCAGGCTCCCTGCAGAGTTGCCTAATATTGCCGGTACCCAGGAAGCTCTTCATAATACTCTCGCTTGATCTGTGTTCTCCCAGAAAAAACAGATGGCTGGTCCTTTTGCAGATCATGACAAATCCAGCCCTTCCCTATATTTCAATGGGGCATAATCAATAATTTCTAACATGGATGAATGTTGACAAAGAATACTGAGATCCTATTATTGTCAGGGGTTGATCTCTTGACAGGAACATCCTTCAGCAAGCTTCACATCTACTTCTGGGGCAGGTGGGGTTCTGCGTCCTCACAGAAACAGGTGTTCAGCGATTTGGGCAGCTGGGTTGTGAGGAAGGCTTTCAAAGATGGCTTGGCCAGCTGGGCTTGTCCTAAAACAACTGGAACGAAGCAGCTACTTAAGGAGCAAGTTGTGGTCATGCTCCCATTAATTGCTTTTGCCCCACTAGCTGGAGCAGTCCTTTCCTTGGCCCTAAGGCAGATAATTGTCTGGTACAGCCTGCCACTCTCCCACCTGTCCTATGGACACCTCTTTGAGGGGGTCTGTAGAGTTATACATTGGGAGGGGTCTGCTGCTGTCGTCTGGGGGGCAGCCTGGGTTTCCTTGAGGAACATCATAAGATGTCCAACTAGTCAGTGGGACAGTGGCAGAACTGCAGCCAGTGAGAATGGGGTGAATGGGAAAGTGCACATGGAGGAAGGGGGGAGAACCTGTGGATGCTCCATCTAAATCAGCTGATTGGTGCTGCTAAGCCACCTCTAGGCCTGCTAAGAGCTGGAAACCTGCAATGGAGTTCAGCCCAATTTTCCCAGCATCCTACTATAAGAATACCCTAAAGCTCTACCACTAAATAAAATAAGCTATCCCCACTGTAGCTATACCTGTTGTATTAGTTCTTGTAAGTCAGCACACAATCATTCATAGTATTTGAAAAGCAAACTCATGGGAATAGATGAAAGTATATAGATTTGTGTAGTTTACAGGGTCCTACTCATAAACATCTGACTGCTTCTTTGTTCGCTTCAGGGACTGTGATGAAGCCAAGGGTTTCAGTGGGAAAGGACTGCAGACCACACGCAATGTCCATTGGGGGTTACCACCTAAGAAGACTTGTTAAGTTGGCCCATGGCATCTGATTGCTTGAGGCAAAGAACAAGAAATTGCTTGTTCTCCATTCATGTACAAAATCCAATTGAACTGCATTTTCTTTTATATAAGAAGGAAAGTGTCCTCCAGAAACGTGTTTTGGCATATTTATGGAGTTAAAAACTGGCTGCATAGTGCACCATGATCTTATACAGTATTTTGATGCCACCTTCTAGTATAAGCTGCTTAAGACAGTGTTCTCACCTTGTCTAGGGGGAGGGCTGGACCATCATCTTGAAGATTGCAACTCTATTCTTATTCAGTTCAGTATCTTCAAGAAGAGAGCAAATCTAAACTTAAACTGAAATCTAAACCTGTTCTCTGTCTCTCTCTTGTGTTCTTTCTTCCCTCCCTCCATCTTCAATAATGATGTACAAAATCACACCTTCAAACCTAACCCGCACAGGCTAAACTCTGGCTCTGAGTCTGCATAATTAATAAACAGTCTTAACGTGAAGCAAAAGTGAACTCCGCTCACTTCTCTGCCGTTGACCCTTTCCGGCGGAGAGCCTGCTGATTTTCAAAGAGGAATTGTGCTTCCAGCCAGGCCGAGGTTGAAGCACAACACCACTGCAATCCAGTAGCACTAACGCTCCCGGTGGCCACCATTTCCATTTCCGCATTCCACGCATCCTGCTGAGCGGGAAGCTGCCGCTGTCATAATTCTGCTATTGTGCGCGCTGTATCCTTTCGGCTAAATGATCTGAAACAAACACCATATGGAGACTGATATGGCACAGCTGGCCCTACAGAGAGGGAAGTTGGGGCAAAAGGAATTATGTCCACTAAGTCAACCCACCACGCCGTCGGCAGCCCTGAGTTAGCAGGACTTACTGGAACTCTCAGGCACGCAACCATTTATTGAGTTGCTCTCTGTAAAACATTAGGGGAACTTCAAACACGGGCTGGCAAACCATGATTCAGGAACAGACTGATGTGTGGAGCAGAACTTAGGTGGACTTACTTGAGAAACAGCTCCCAAGGATCTTCCCTGTCAACTCCCTTCCTGATGGCCCCTTGTATTATGTCAAAAGTGCCTTTGCAATTCCTCCAGTGTTTTCTTCTCTTGAGAAAGATGCTTCTGTGTGTGTATTGCTTTTTTGTTATTGTTGTTTGTTTTGTTTTTTAACCTTACTCTCAGGGTTTTGCACATTTCTCTAGGTGGTGTTTTTGAGTGGACTAGATGAGTGGAATCAGCAAAGGAAGCAGCTGCTGATGGTGAGCTTGGCCCTGACTCCCCTTTCCTTCACTCTAAAGCAGTATTTCTCAACCTCTGCAACTTTAAGATGGTTGGACTTCAACTCCCAGAATTTCCCAGTCAGCCTTGCTGGTTGGGGAATTCTGGGAGCTGAAGTCCAAGCATCTTAAAATTGACAGGGTTGAGAAACACTGGTCTAAAGCCTTCTTGGTTACTCACATTTCTCAATCTGAAGAAGACCAATGGAATTTTTTCTTCCCAATGTTCTTCTTTGGCACTGAATGGAATCATGAGATGTTGGCAAGGCTGTACACCAGAAACCTTCATGGGGCGGGGGGGGGGGGTATCAGAAAAGTCAGACTGGCAGCCATAACCTGCCCCTTTTTAAACACATGTAAAAAACACATGCAGAAAACACATGTTGTCATGGCCACCATCTTACCCCTGAGGACGTCCCTACTACGCATTCCTAGAGAGTTGAACATTCTACAGTGAAAGACTGGATAATCATATGGGCCCCTTGGGCCAAAATACATTCCTCCTCCCCTTTCCCCACTCCCCTAAGAATTTCATCCAACATGTCTTTGAACTAAGTTTCAAAAGGAAATTCTCTTTCACCAGACTGAATGACAGTGGATCCAAAAACTACAGGCGAATGATTTTGCAGGGCCCTAACTTTTTAAAGGGAGGGTCAGCAGGAATGCTTATGAAACCTGGAGGCTACAGGCATTCTGGCATACCTTTCGGTGATGTTGAAGGGCAAGAAGTAGCTTCTGAAGTCTCATTAATTTGGGGGTTGGGGGGACAGGAAGCATGTTTTCTGGGCAGCTGGGTTGATTTCAAAAGTAAAATTCTAGCTAATAGTCACCCTCCAGGTATACCTGGTGGTATACCTAGAGGTATTTTGCATTTTATAGGAAAAGGCTACCCCAGAAGTCAGTTTCCTATTTATTCTTCAAATGAAAACTTTCAAATAAAATACAACAAAATCAGAACGCATTAGGGGCCCGGTGGAGAACCTTGAGTTAACATGGGGTTCCTTTAGGTACTTTGCCTTCATTCTGACTTGATTCTGACTCTCTGGAGCTTATTCAGATTAGAGGTGGGCTATTTATTTATTCTATTTCAGTGCCTCCTGACTCCAGATTGACGCTGGGTGCCTCACAATATGATAAAACAAGTTTTTTTTTAAGCCATACACAATAAATAATGAACAAGATGGGAGGTCCAGCCAAACAGATGGAAAAATATATACAAAGCACAACCAACAAGAGGGCTTATCCACCCTTCTTAAGGCCTGGGAGAACAGCTTTAAGTCCCTCCAGAATGCCATCAAGATATGAGCCATATGGAGGTCAGGGGGTATCTCATTCTAGAGGGCAGACACTGCAACAGAGAAGGTGTGCTTCCTGGGTGACACTATTTAATTCAGTGTTGTCCAAACTTGGCCACTTTAAGATGAGTGGACTTCAACTCCCAGAATTCCCCAGCCAGCATAGCTGGCTGGGGAATTCTGGGAGTTGAAGTCCACTCATCTTAAAGTGGCCAAGTTTGGACAACACTGATTTAATTGAAGGGATCCAGAATGCACCAACTCTGTTGGCTTGCACCAGCTGGCAGAAACCATGGGAGATAGGAGGTCTCTCAAATAACTTGGCCCTTTGTTGTGGAGGGCTTTATAGGTAATAACTGGCACCTTGAATCACACCTGGAAGTACATTGGCAACCAGAGCAGCTCACAAAAAAGGGTGTCATGTGGGCATACCAGGAAAGTACAGTCCCATCCAAGAGCAAAGATAGAAAAGCCCCAACCTAGGTGGTCCCAACAAACACAGACACTCAGTCTTGGTGGGATCAAGTTGGAGTCAGTTTCTCCCCATCAAGGCCTGTGCAGCCTCCAGGCCCAGGCCCAGGGCTTCAGCAGCTAAGGGTGTCTGCCACCCCTGATGTATTCTCACCTCCTTTGTTGCACCAACTGCATGCACTTGAAAGAAGCCTGTAGATAATAAGAGACAGCCGAATCCTGTCTTGTAAAATGTAACATTGTTCTTATCCCAATGCCTTTGATCTTAGAATCTTAAGGCACTTTGTAAAAGTAAGAGACTTTCTGTTAATTAACCATGTTTGACTAGAGGAGCTGCAGGCTTATCTAGCTCAGACCGGGACTTTTGCCTCCAGGAAGATCTAGCACAGTGTTCTTCAACCTTGGCAGCTTGAAGATGTGTGGACGTCAACTCCCAGAATTCCCCAGCCAGTCCACACAAGCTGCCAAGGTTGAGAAATGCACATTTTCAAGCTGCCAAAGTTGAGAAATAGCAAATTAGAACAGGAACATCCACAAAAGGGGGGGGGGAGGGCAGAAAAGTCAAGGTAACAGTCACAACTGTGTGACCACGTGACCCAACCCCTGCCTATTTAAGTGTGCATTGTACATGCGTACGACACACATTAAAAAGGGCTGGGTCTTCTGGATGATTGAGCTGATTTGTTTGACCTTCCCAATGAATGTCCCTGGATTAGAAGTTTAGAAAAGGAGAAGAGCTTCATAAAGATCAGAATAAATCCAGCAGCTTTGTCCATGGGTGGACACTTTTGGAGGCATTTGAAGGACGTGGAGTCTGCAATTCTATCTCCAGACTTTCTGGAATCTGTCCTGTCATCTGTTGAGTCCCCTGAAGAAGCATGGCTGAAATTTTTGGGCTTGTTTCTCTGAATATTGATGCGAGAGTTAAGGTGGGGGTGGGAGCTAGGGACCTTAGGGAGGCAACTCTTCAGACTCTGAGAAAGAGTCCAAATGAATTATTTTTCGGCCTGATTTCAGTCTGGGTTTTTATTTTTATTTTTTGGAGGGCCGCAGGGGGAGTTGGAATGGTTTGAAGAGTGTGAGTGGGAATGGGAGACTATTAAACATTTAGGTTCTGGGGGATGTGGAAATGGACATACTCCTAAAGGTCTCCTACTCCTATTCCACCCTTATTGTATAAAAAGCAAAATCTTGCTCTGCTGACATTCAGCTATTTGGATGCTGAAGGAGTAGGATGAATTGTAGGGGGCATAAGCAGCCAAAAATGCCATCTCTTTCACTAAAATCTAGTAGGTAAGCTTGCTCCTTTAAGTGGGTCAGTTCTTGAATTCAGCTCAGCTTTCAGGGCTCCAGTTTAACCGTTTCTTTTAAAAGACAGTTTACCATTTATAACACTCCCGTCTTCCAGTCTCTACTTTCACTCCCGGTTATTTCTGCTTCACAATCTAGTTCCAAGGAGTTGAGGGAATATGCTGCATACTAAAAAGGGTACACGTGATTTTCAATGTTTGCATTCTGAAAAGCAGGCATAGTCAAAAGTAAGAGAGGAAAGGGGCCAGGACAAAAATTAAATTGGGTTTAACTTACTTTTCATTTCCATTTGAATTAAATGAATTAAAGGCAGGTAACATAATGGCAAGGAGTGAATTTAACAACTTTTTAACAATCCTTGGCACAAGAGGTTCCTTCTACTGTGAGGCAAGTATACGATGCCAATATATAGACTCGGAACAAATATTGAAATATTAAGGAGTTATGAAGCCTAAGAAGGCCGTGATAGCTTCTTACATAAGAGATATGAGTTCCCTTTTGTCCTCCTTAAGCAATCTGATCACTTCTGGTCTAGAAGGTATCCCGACATAACTTCCATATTCTTAATACCCATATCCCCAAAAGAACTGAGGATAACTTCAGAAACTTCACAGGTGCAGAAACTACATTCACACAGCAAAAAGCAAAAACCCAGTCCTAGAAAAGCATTCCAAATTCACGATGAAATCTATCAGATTGTGTAGTTGCCTGATTTCAGCATAAATTGACTGGTAGATTTTATCCCAAAGGGAAACCACTACATCACTCTGTAATATCTGTTTCTTTTCATCCTTCAAATTCAGGTGGAAGATTGTCCAATTTATCATTTCAGTTAAGAAAAATTGTAGTCTGAATGAGTCAGGAGAGGATGGAGAATGATTTTCTGAAGAGTAGATGAGAATCTTGAAATGCAAAGAGAAAAATATTCAATAGTGTCTCGGTGAAAGAAATACAAATCAAAAAGTGGAGCACATCCCTGAGGATTAGCTAAGAAGCAGGTAGGAAATTAGTGAACATAGGGGCAAGTCAGTAAACTACAGAGCAAACAGCTCAAATCTCTGGTGGTAGGAAGTTGGGAGAACAAACTCTGAAAAAAGGTCAGATGGAGGTCACCAGAAAATAAAATGCTGCCTTGATGAAAATAAAAATCCTAGTTTTCATGGTCAAAATGAATGTTTTCCACTGAAAACAAGAAAAATTGACCTGTTATTGAACAATAACTACTGAATTATCATAGGTTGTTTGAAGGCTACTAAAATAAATACATTCCATATTCTCACCAGAATCTCTCCTTTACTCATCTGGAGAACTGTAGCTGATCAGAATGAGAGGAAAAAATTAATTGGAAGATGCTGGGTATTCTCTATATAACCACATCAAGGAGCAGAACGCATGATATCAAGCAAAGGTTTTTTACAACATGAAAAGCAATGAATGCCAGACCTGCTAGAAAGGAACTAAGGCAGACTAAGCATAACTAAGAAAGTCACAGAGGATGGGATAGGCAATGATGGAAAAGAGCAGCTCCATGCTGAAGTAGCGGGGGATTGGTAATTGGAAAGGCTCTAAATCTCCTTTGTTACTCAGGTTGGAAGGATAAGAGTCAACGTGGTCACACAGGACTACCTTCTGGTTTAGAGACCTCCCAGTTTGTTGACTATGCAACATATTCTAATTTGTTCTTTGTTAGGAACAGACTGTTGCATGTGGTAAGGCATTGCTGAGGCCAACTCAGAAGGAGAAGGAGAAGGAGAAGGAGAAGGAGAAGGAGAAGGAGAAGGAGAAGGAGAAGGAGAAGGAGAAGGAGAAGGAGAAGGAGGAGAAGGAGAAGGAGAAGGAGAAGGAGAAGGAGAAGGAGAAGGAGAAGGAGCTCTTTGGAGAACTTCTCATGCTTGATCATGGAGAAGCTGAAAAGGGGTCCATTGTCACTATGCGGCAAAGGAAATTTGCCAGACCATCGTGCTGAATACCTAGTGACTCATCTCTAAAATACTGTAGTGAAAGAGATGTTTCAGGACCTGGGAGAGCTCCTTGTCTAAAGGGACAAGCCCTAAATTTGTTCAAATGCTTAACTGAGATGCTCCTCAACCTGGCCCTCTCCAGGTATGCTGAATTTCATTTCCTAGTATACAGCCAGCATACAGACCTGTGAAATGACAAACCTGGTAGATACTTAATACATTTATTTCTTTTCTGCTGAAAATTGGTAGGAAATTGTGCCACCATTATTTGGAAATCGGTTACTTAGTTTCATTTGCATGGTTTTAGGGAGCTCTATGGCTTCAGGAAAAGGAAATGTTGGGAGGTAGAAGTTGCCCACCAGTTGCCCACTCTCTGTCACAAGCCATTTAACTGAGCAGATGATTAATAGGGTACAAAGGAGAGGTCCAAGGCTTACTAACAGACCAATACTGAAAACAAGGTAAATGATAAATAATCAAAGAAATTCTGGGGTTGGGAACTGAACAAATGGAATTCATTTGTTGAGTTAGCTAGGCTAAAACCAAACATTATTCCCACAAAGCTCACCTTTATGCTCCAGCCAACAGACATATCCAGATTCAGCTGCTAGTCTTAGAGGTTGACTCACCAGAAAAAGCTACTCACAGATAAGGACTCATGAGTAGACTTACTATCTTGTAGTCTGGCGATCTAGCTATTAGACAGTCTATCTTGCCTTTGGGTTGCTTCTTGTACTCTTAGGATATGTATTTCTGGGTTTCAGTAGATGCATAACAGGGGCTCATCCTCTAAGTTATAGATCAATACTACCAATTCCTGATTTTTGCAAGATTATGATCCTGGTACTGCTTCCCTAAATAAGTCCGAGCTAGCAGGTTCCTTGAGCTCTTTAGAGAGTGAATTTTCCAGGATCCTTGCTCATGACAGAATGAAATTCAGTCCCAGGATTGAGTTCCCAAGGGTTGTGGTTATGACATGTCATCTGGGCTTTGACTAGAGATGGCAAATTATTTTGAGCAATAAAAAAACTCTCACCACTCAAAATACAAAGGCTATTTATATGATAAGATAGATAGTTCCATATTTATGTGATCAGTATTGGCATGTGTTTCCCACTCAGTCTGGATCTGGATGACAATGTTCTATATATGGTTACTTGGATAGGGGTTCACACCCACCTTCTTCCTTTCTCAGCTTCCTTATGAAATTAGATGTTTCTATGTATAATTCTCTCAAAAAAGCTGCCTGAAAGATTTATTCCATTAAATATTCTCTATCTGTTAAAACTGTAATCAAACAAGGTGGTTTATAATCAAACCTAGAAGTTCATCTTTATTGCACATATAAGAAGGACTAGACTGGCTTTGTGGTCTCAGCTGCACCCTTACGATGGAATCTGTGAAACCTGATGCCATAACTAATACATGAACTCTTTAAGATGCCGCAAGATTTTTTGTGTTGCAGTAAGCCAACACAGCTATCTCTGTAGGAAAACAATAATGCTATTCTACAGTTCCTTATATTAATGTTGGTTCATTATGTGTACATACATGTATTGTGGAAATTAAACCACAGCTAGAGCATGCAGGTCCATAAGGAAATAATTATATTGGCTTATTCCCAATATCAAATTGTTGTGATTTATATAAACCCAAGCTGGAACGATTGTGAAACTGGCTAAAGGATTCTGAAATTGGCTAGAGAAACAGCCTGCAAATCCAGAGCCACCTAAAATATCCAGGATTGTACACTATTCTTCTTTGTCTCCATTGTGAAGACATTTCTTTTCAACAGGGTTTTGAATTCATAGCTGTTTGGATCGTTATGTTTATTATATTACATTTCTTGGATTGTTTTTCTGCCATATTTAGCTTTGGTGTGTTGCAATTTTCTGTATTTATTGCTGTTTAATAATTGGATTACATTTTGCATCATCAGATTAGGTACTTTGAAAATTTGCCCTTTGGAGAAGAAAACATGGTTTAGAAAATATATTATTCCTAAATAATTAAACAGTTTAAATGTGCATGATTTCTTTTATATCGCATGATTAATTCTTCAATTCTAATTATTCTAATGTTGTATTCTAGTTTTACATAGAATAAAGGCAGAAAATCAGAAAGGGCATTTAGATTTGCCTCTAAATATTTGACAACGATCTGTCTTATTTTCAATTTCTACAGCACACTCTTATTTTATTTACATGTTTTTGTCTAGAACAGTTATAAGTGCTAGAAAAGGAAGGGAAGGAAGATTAAGATTCCAAGGAATCTGAATTTTGCATCCAATCAAACTTTTTTGCAGTGACTCAAAAGGGGGGAAAAAAAGGTAAATATTGTTACAGTGGAAGAATGACTGGTTAACCAAAATTGTCTAGTTCTCTGAATATATTAAATAAAACTAGGCAAAGCTTTGAGAGAGATTTGATATGAAAGTGTTTGACTGAATCTCTGAATGAAATCTTTTGAATCAAACTGACAATTCAGACTCTCTTATCAATCCAAACTGGATACCAAAGAGATTTGTCAATTCAGAAGGCATTGGAATGACCTGATTTGACTTTCTGAACTGAAACATTGATTTTCTGAGTCAACTGAAATAATAAAATTGGATCCAATCAACCATCAGAACTGAGTAGACAATTGGAACAAGATTGGAACTGTAGTAGAATTTTTTTTCCTAAAAGGGTTTCATTTAAATCAGAGACCAGGATATACTACATGGAAGCACAAATTGGTTTATTGATTACACCAGAGGCAAAGACTGACCTTAAAGAGGGGAGAAGTTACAGTCCCCCTTTATAGGCTTATGCAAATTAGGATATACATATAATTGAATATAGCAACCAGGCATTACATTAGATATAACACATCATATGCCTAGTGAAGTCAGTAAGGCCATTAGGGTGTCACTATGAGGTAATGGGGCAAGACTACAAAGGTAATGGGTCTTTGAAGAACAAAGAAATATTTCATGAACATAGTTTCTTTCTAGAGAGTTACTTTTTCCCAGAACCCTGCTCCCCTTCAGGATATTTTCCCAGCTTATCATCATTCCTTGGCCTTCTAAATGTTTTTTATGGCTGAGATGATAGTTTTAGTTTCCTTGGGAAAGTATTTTTGTTATGGGAGAAGTTGCCCAGTTTATCACCCTAAAGTTGAGCTAGGGTTTGTTTTTTCCCAGATATATTTGGGTTAGGGGGTTTTAACTTGACTCACCCCCCCCCCCCCGCACCCCAATTCTCCTTCAGAACCAAAGTTCATCCACGGCCCTTTGGAACAAAATCTTGTCTATGATTCAAGTCAAGGTATCAAATATTTTCAGGTTACATGCAGCATTCATGCATTATGGAAAGAAGGATCTTGGATCAGAAAATCTACAGGGTCCTTAAATAATGTGAATAGAAGCCAGGATGTGATAGGCTTGACACTTGCATCTCTAGACTCTTCCAGAATCTTAGACTGAGAGAGAAGTAGGAGTAACCTGGTTTATCGCATCAGTTACAACATTTAACATTTCGTACAAGGTTATAAGCACATTTATAGAAAAATGATCTTTATTCAATTTGCAAATGGAAAATTGTACCACTGTCATAAGTATACTTCATTCTTTTAACTTGTTAATTGAAATGATGACAGGGAGGGGAAAAACCCTATATTTTTGCATGAATATGTGAGCAAGTTTTAAGTTTACCTTGATCATAAGTTCAGCTGAAACGTAAAGGCTCCAGGGTTTTGAGGGTTTATTTTCCCCCAGCCATTCTATCCAAAAGCACAGCAAAGAAAATTCTCATTCCATTTTCTACCCCTAATGTGCTGTTTTCTATGTTCTGTTTAATTGGAGGCACAGAGGCCAAATGCAATTATATTGCTGGGCCTGTGAAATCACCTCGTAATATTTTTAAATGTTTCACCTTGGCCTGAAGTCTAGTTTGAATCCATTATAGTTTTGGATCTTAGAGTCAACTAGGAAAAAAAATAAAAGGAAGAAAATAGCAACCTATTAGTGCAAAACAAAAATATGAAAAGAATAACCCTGATCCAGCTAAGAATTTTTATTATAGCAGGATGTGTATAAGAATATATCAGATTTGCAGATGAATCCACATGTATCTGCCAATAAAATGTGTATTTTTGCACCTCAGCCACACATTATAGAAGAAAATGCACACCAAAATCTGGGTGCAGAAAACTCTAATTTCAGTGGGAAATTAGCTTGTCAAAAATGTGCACTCTAGACTTGAGTCAACGATGCCTAATTTTGGATAAATAGGTTTACAGTTCAGATATGTGCAATCTAGATTCCCTCAACGTTGGTTTTGTGATTACTTATTTTTCATCTATTGCTACTTTTGTGGTTAAAAATACATTTTCCTTCAAGCCAGGTTTGACTCCTGGTGATTCTGTCCATGTCCATGTCCAGTAGTTTTATTTGCAACAATTATGCCATTGCCTTTTTTTGGGGGGGGGGAGGGAGTGGAATTTGTAGGGTAGCTTATAGCCCCATTGTTGGAGGTCTCCCATCCAAGCACTGAGCAGGTCCAACTCTGCTTAGCTTCCAGGCTTGAACAAGGTCATCTGGGTGTGACCATCTCCTGGGACTCTAAACCTACCTCTTGTGCTGGACGTTTGGGAGTTGACCCTAGTTTGTCCCAGAAGGTGAATCAAGTGAATGGAGAGTAGGAATAGTAAAAGCGAAGCCTTCCTCTAGTCTTGCCCTCTTAGCGCTAAGGCAAAACTCTATTAACAAACCAAATTAAGATACAAATAAGGAGCTACTGTGTAATTAAAAATAAAGCCCAAACTCAGCCATCAAAGGCTCTTTCCAGAGCAATCTGGCCTTTGCAAACAATGCCTCTTCTGTCATTAGAACTGAGTAAACATGAATCAATTGTGTTAGGAATTCTCTTCCCCATGTTAATTTCCTCTGGTCGAGTTTCAGGCATTTTTCTCCATGAGATTACCACAAGGAAAGACTCAGAATGAGCAACTTGGTTTATGAGGGTTACTAGGGTTACCATCTTTTCAGATCCCATAAACACCTTTGTTCCTGCAATTTTCACAGCAATCTAACAAGCAGAAAGTTAGCAAGGGAAGATTTAACTGCCTGGACAAAGCTTTATGTATTTAAATATCTGAACATCAGTCACCTGCTAAAGCCATGAGAGACAGGTCGGAAAGAATATTTTGGCCATCTTAGGAAGGATGATTTAAACCAAGATTCCTTTAAGAGATGCCTTCTTCTTTCCATAGAGAAGGACCTTTAGACAATATTTCCCAACCTGGTGCTTTCCAACCTGACTAGTGATTCTGGGAGTTTCAGCCCAACCTATCTGGAGGCTACCAGCTTAGGAGAACCTTATACTGCAATCATTGAAGCATTTAGGAACCCGTTTTCACTAGTCTAGAGCAGGGGTGGTGTACATAAAAATGGTGCAGGGATTTGATCTCCAAGCTGCCACCTTAACATCTTTGCCTCACTCCCTTCATGGACATCCCTGATCTGTGGTTCTATACCAAGCCAATGGAAGTAATATTGACCTTTGAATTCCTACTGGGTGTAAATGAAGCCATATGGTACATGTTGGAGGAAGGAGAAGACCCAAGTTCAATCTACTGTCAGTCATGGAAGTTCACCAGTGATTTTGGGCCAGCTACTCTCTCTCAGCTGAGCTTAGCTCACAGGATTATTGTTGAGAGGAAAATTGGAGGAAAGAAATGCTGTTAGTGGCCTTGAGCTCTCGGAGAAGAAGTCAGATACATTTCTACTGAAAACCCATGATGAATACGGTGCCGCATCCAGGTGGCATCCTCCCTTCTCATAAAATGGCACTGAGTGGTGGAAAACAGCCTCTATTACTGCCCCCATCCTGAATTCTTGCATCCACATCCACAAACATCGCAGCAGAATTGTGGAGGACTGGTGGTCATTCAGTTCTTCTTCCAGAGCTGGATCAGGTTCTTATCTAGAACCTGTTGCTATTTTTTTTTCCTAAGAACTTCAGCCAGTCAAAGATAGGGGTCACCCAGCTCTGCTGCACTACCTGCATTCACCTGCCCATGGTGAGGGAAACATCTACTGGGGGATCATCATCCTGATGCAGAGGAAGTGGCAGGTCTTGGCACGGCCTGTGGTGCCCAGATAATCCATCCTGCCGTTGGTGCTGCTGTCGTCCTGGGGAATGCCTTCTTCTTCCTCCTCTTCCTTCTCATGCAATCTCCTCCAGCAGCTGCAACTGGAAGACTCCGCATGGGAACTTCTGCAGCAGGCAGAGGCTGCTGCTGTTCCCCCCACCCCACACATTTCTAATGCTGGTAACCCAAGGCTGGAGCTGCCCTTTGGTCTCCCAACAGTCCATAGAAAGCATAAGAAGGCTGCAAACTGCTGGAGAGAGAAAGAGAAAGAGAGACATTCAGAAAACCCTCTATAACTCAGCCAAGAAGGACAGCCCAAAAATGACTGCCAAGAGAAATTTGAAAGGAATTATCAAACTCTCTGAGAATAGGGAAAAAAACAAAACCAAAACAAAACAACAATAACAAAACCAGAGGCTTTTGCCTGGGAAGAAAACTGGACAGAAACTACCCAGTCAAAATTCAACACAACTTTACTACATAGCTATTCCAAAAAAGGGAGCAGAATCTCTCCTGAGTCAAGCTGATGACTTGATGAGTAGATTCATCTTGTTTTCTTGGCAACAGCACGGGAGTGGTTTGCCTTCTTCCTGGATGGTTTTCCAACTTCCTAAGCTGGTCCACAGCCCATCCAAGTACTGCCATAAGTAGGTCCACCCCTGTTTAGCCTTCTCAACGTCAGCCAGGTTGTCTGCACCCGGTTACCTGTTGTGACAAGGTATTGGAGGGCGTCCTAAATCCAAGTCAACCCCTGCTCTTCTTCAGACTTGAAATAGTTCAGTGTTGTGAATGGCTGGCTGGGGAATTCTGGGAGTTGGTCCACTCATCTTAAAGTGGCCAAGTTTGGACAACACTGAGATAGTTGATGCATCTAACTCAGATTTAAAGCAAGGGAGGTGCCATTCCTCCAAGATGGATTTTTAGGGGTAAAGCAGCCTCCTCCCCTCGGATCCACTGTTTCTTCTAGGGAGGGAAGGAGATAACATCAGCTTTGCAGCACACCAGTCAATACAGGAGTTGGTCCAGCTAAAGTCAGTGAGAATGACTCCTTTTTTCCAGGGTTGCTGCCTTAATTAACTGAAGATCCATCACCCAGCTTTTCAGAGATGGTTTTTATTGTCTTTTCTTCTTCTGGACCCCCAATGTAACCTTTTCCAGAATTACTGGATAATGGGTTTTCTCTCTTTCTCTCAAGCATCTGAGTTATTGCACAAATATCATTAGTTTAATTTACTGCAGGAGGTAATTCCAGGATCAGGGAGCTCTGCTTGCTTGGCAGGATAAATTGTTTCAGCAAACTGGCTTGACATTTAATGATGCTCTGAGGCATTTGCTCTAATCTGGCCCAAGGTGAAACCAGACTTTGGAAATCCATGGCTAAAGAATGGGCAGACAGGTGGAAACTGATAGTAATTTCTCAGCTGAGCAACAGGATAAGGATCCACTCTCAAGCTAAGCTGGGCATTGGTTCTATGTTCTGATGCTCGGGTCTAGCATGCAGGCACCCCTGAGCCTTTGCAAACAGCTTAGTTTGCAGGTTTCTCAGCCAGATTATTTAGCTGCATGTTTAATCACATCTTGAACTGCACATCTTAGATACTGTCTAGGCTCAGTCTGTTTGCAATTTAAGATACAGATAGTCTGACTTATGACCACAATAGGGACTGGAAAATTCATCTTTAAGCAGTGTGGTCATTAAGTGAGCTGATTTTATGACCTTTTTTTGCCATGGTCATTAAGTGAATCACTGTGGTCATTAAATGAGATATCATGTGACTGTGACTTGTGACTTGACTTTGCTTGTCAGAAACTGGCTGGGAAGGTTGCAAATGGTGATCACATGACTGCAGGATGCTGCAACCATTGTAAATGTGTGTCAAGTGCCTGAATCATGATCATGTGATTGCAGGGACACTGTGATGGTCGTAAGTGCAAGGACTGATCAGAAGTCACTTTTTTCCAGCAGCATCATAACTTCAAACAGTCGCTAAATGAATGGTCATAAATCAAGGACTACCTGTATTATAAAGGGCAAAAGAGCAGCCGACCCCCATGCTTTCCATGGTTTGAAGGATCTACCCACAAAACATAAGTGTGGAGGCAGTCTTCTCACTTTTTATTTTCAGGCAGGAAAAATGTTACTTGCTTAACAGCAGGGATTATGTGTAATTTCTTCTTCCTTTCCTCCATTGGCACTCCACAATTCATGATAGAAAACCATCATTTCTTGAGTCTTATGGAATTCAGCATTCCTTGCAGCCAGAAAGCTAGCATATCAGGGAGGAAGGTACACAACAACCCTTCTGACATTAAATTTGCTGAACAGTGTGGATTCCCCCAGCCCACCCCAGCCCACCCCACCCCAAAAGGAAGTAATCAGAAACACAACCCTTGATATGGAACCATGCAGGAATGATTTGATCATGTGAGAAGCTGCATGGCCATCTTTCACTCCCTCTCTTCCTAGTTTTGATTGCCAACTGACCAGATAAAGTGCAATTTAACTTGCTTGTATGACTTTATGAGCAGACTGTAAGGTTGCAAACTTTTGAACTAATCCATAAGCTAGTTTCACATTTAGAAGGTAACAAAATATATCTCTAAAGGTAAAAGTTCTTTATCAAGTCACTGATTTGGGCTTTCAGGAAGTGGTAGCAACTTGTTAATTATTCAATTGATTTTCTTTCTCTCTCTTTGGCCAGATAAAATGCAATTGCCTTTTATCCCTTCTCATAAAATGGCAGTGAGTGATTTCCTCTCTCTTTGGTCAAACGTGCCAAATAGCTTATCAATATTGAGTACTGTTTACCTTTACCTGGGGAATATTTACTGTTCTATATTATTTTAGGCTTGATTTCCATGCCAGGAAAAACATACCAAATTCTCCAAATCAAGCAGATGCAAGAGCAACGGAACACAGCATTTCCCCCCTTTCCCCCAGTTATTTGGCATCCGTAATAATCATAATCAGCAATGAAAATTCACAACACGAAAGTATGTTATGCCTGCCCTTAATGGTGTTTTAAGATGCACATTTTCAAATGACAGATGAAAAGTTGGTACCCTTCCTTATAAAGCTGACATAGAATCTACTTCTTTATGATTTGGGGGGGGGAGGGGGAGGGGGAGGGGGACAACTGCTGTGTCTATCTGGGTAGTAGCAGTGAATCATTTACTCAGAGATGTAAGCCCAGCCTTGTCCAAGACACCTGCCCAGTATTGCTCATTCAGAATAATGTGAAAAATTAATTCAAAACCAGGCCAAGTATGTCATGAAATTTCAGCTTGGAAAATGTCAAGTCGGTTCACATTGATGGGGCCTGGAGTTTTGTAAAGAACCTCTTAAAATGGAAAGGAGGTTCCACATGGATCTAGAACAGAAAGCCCCATTCTGCAAAGAAAATTTTCCTGTTTCTCTCCTAAAGTTACCCACGAATCCCTGCCACAGTTTTGCCTTTGAACACTGCATCTCTTGACATGACAGGCTGGAACTGTCAGGCCAACAAGGTAGTCTATGCTAAGAAATCAATGCCATATAGATCACAACTGCTTTTATTGGAACAGCTGTAGTAGCAGAATCTTGCAAGTCCGCACGTGCTTTCCCCTCCCTCACTTTGTCATTGTGTGAACTAGGGAAAGGCTTGTCTGAGACATTTTTTCCCATTCTTTTCTTGGCCTGGGCTCAAGCCCCTCTTATCGGATGGTTGCCTCGGTAACAGCTCTTCCTTCTGTCCTTCAAGGCCATTCCCTATAACCTCTACAGGAACTGAAACAATGCATGGCTGAAACTGTATAGGGAGGTGTCTCTCCAGGACATATCAATGGCAAGACAGAAATTTAATTCTAGATATTAATGAAAATATCATTCCCCAAGGGAGGCGGTAATCAAGAACATCTTGCCCATAAATTCTGTGGTGCCCATCATGCCCCTAGATGGCACCACTGACCAGCAAGACAAAGAGAGAGAGAGAGAGAAGTGGAATACCTTCCTAGACATCAAATCTCCTGGGCAAGATCAAGGAAGCAAAAAAATATACAGACTTCAGTAAGGTATCTTTAATGCTAATCTGGGGTAAATACCAAATCTTGGAAACTGCGAGAGGAATTTCCCACCTTCATTTATAGTGTTAATTGAGGCACAGTCTGAATGATTTGAATTATATAGACTACAAGGAAGCAAAGTATACCGGATTTTGTCCTATTTGGGATTGTTCAGATGTACCTAGCCATGGGGTCCAAACCTACCAGGAACTGAAGTCATGGAACTTTGCACTTTAGATGACTGTAGTCATCAATTCCTGGTAGGGGGTTTGAACCCCATCAAATAACATGTGGCTACGTACAATTTAGAATATTATTATTCTGCTGAATTGGTTGCTGTTTTTCTGCTGTGTTTTTATTATATTGGAGTTATATATTCTGGTTGATAGGTTATGTGTCTCTGCTCTGGAATCCTTTTGGTGAAGGATGAACAAAAATTGACATTAATAGAGAAAGCAAATTTAATCTAGGATTTGGGGAAACTTGTTCTAGTCTAGCCTTAAGAATAGAAACTAGTTGGGGACTTTGGGCCAATCACTCCCTCTCAGCCTTAGGAAGAAGGCAGGCAGTCACCAGGAGTCAAGACTGACTTGAAGACTATCTATCTATCTATCTATCTATCTATCTATCTATCTATCTATCTATCTATCTATCTATCTATCTATCTATCTAATATGCATTACCATATTTGGCTACATCTGTATTCATTCCAATTAGTGGATCTCTGAATGTCTGCACAAAAGTTAAAAGCAGAATACAAAACATAGTTTACCCTCATGATCTGATTGATTCCAGAGTGAGATTACCTCTGAACATGGAGGCTTTATTACCATCCCTTACCATCTCTGAAGCTTTCCTATTTGCTTCACTTCTTCTGTGGTTTGGTTTTGAGGGGCCTTTCTTTCTCCACAGAAGAAACCCAACTCAAATGCATGCCTCTTTTGAATGCAGAGCAGCTGCATAGTTTATCCCCCCAAAGGTGTTGATGTGGAAATTTCTCGTCTGGAAATGCTCATTATTTCCCAGTGTTTCTTATTTAGTGAGCAGAAGTACACCCCAGTGGGTCTTTTAATGAAGGCAGAAGTCATTGGGCATCACTCTTTTTAGTCCTTGTATATATTCCTTAACAACACATTTAATAAAATGAGGTTCTTATGTTTTATGTTAAAATTGCATCAACAGATTATTAAAAAACATATATATTCAGTTTTTCCCCCCTCTGGTAGGCAATGACTCCAAAGTTATCTGCTAGAGAATTGTGAAAAGGAGACTATGGCAAGAGATGTGACTCCTGATGCTCCTAGTTTGATAAGGAAATGCATTTCTTTTTTCTATATTTCATCTGAACCATGTTTTTCTTTGGCTATACTACTGTACCTTTTTACTGCCTTTCATTTCCTGAGGTGAACCATGCTACATTTTTAGTACATTCTGTTTGGTCTTGTGGTGTGGTTGTAATAACTTGGAACTGAACACACTTAAAACTGTGGAGATGATTGTGGACTTTAGGAAGAATCCTTCTAATACTCCTCCCCTTACCATACTCAACAGCCCAGTATCAGTGGTAGAGTCCTTCAAGTTCCTGGGTTCTATACTTTCCCAAGACCTGAAATGGACGTTTAACATCACAGCCATCATTAAAAAGGCACAGCAAACGATGTTTTTTCTGCGGCAACTTAGGAAGTTTAAATTATCCCTGGAGCTCTTGGTACAGTTTTACAGGGGAATCACTGTTATCTGCTCCTCTATAACTGTCTGGTTTGATTCTGCAACCAAACAGGACAGATTCAGACTCCAACGGATAGTTAAGTCTGCAGAAAGGATAATTGCCTTCTATAGAAGAACTGTATACTGTGAGGGTCAAAAGGAGGGCAGAGAGAATATCTGCAGACTCTTCTCATCCTGGATATAATCTGTTCCAACTTCTTCCTTCGGGACGGCGCTATAGAGCTCCATATGTTAAAACATCTAGACATCGGAATAGTTTTTTCCCTTGTGCCATTGCTCTGTTAAATACTATATGACTTGATACGTACTGGACAGTGGCTTCTCCCTTTGAAGAAGTTATTTTACTGGGCAGTGTTATTGTTACTGTTCATTATTTTTCTGTTGCTATCCAAACGCACTGTTGATCTTGATGTTCGTCACCGAAGACAAATTCCTTGTGTATATTTTATACTTGTTCATTAAAGTATTTGTATTTGTATTGTATTAAAAAAATAACAGAACCATTGGGGGCCAGCTCTCTTTTCAGGCTGAGGCCTCGCTTGACTTGAATTTGGTGACCTTGGGAAACATGGCACTTTTCTTTTGAGATATTGTTTCCATGATATGGGGGTTCTCCAGGGGCTAACCAGGAGGGTTGTGGGCTTGCTGACATCCTTGGATTCACATGCCCAATGCTGATAAAAATCATCCCTTTCAATAAACTAAATGTATTTTTCTGTAGATAAAGCTATCAACAGAGATGAATTTACAGCATACAACCATACAGGATTAGCATCCATGCTGCACAATAGATGCCCACACAGAGTCATATGTTTGCATTCTTCTCTGTATAAACACTTCTTCAATGCCACTTATTAATTTAAGAACAACTCAATAATTTCAACTGTTTGTTTCACTCTGGCTGGGAGAGGGGTAAGAGGATAACAATTGGCTAACGTAGAACTTCAATGATGACCATATTTCTAAAACTACATCCCCCCACACCCACTTTCTATTTCATTAAAGACCTTCATATTATGCCTCAATGTCTCATTTTCACTCCACACTCCTGCAGCAGTCTTCTGCTGAACTGAAATCTCAAACCAGGCAGCCTTCTCAATTTATTCTCTTTTCCTTTCCTTTATTGGTATTCTCATCGTCTTTGCTATGCTAACACGTGGTGGTTGGAGAAGCCCTGCTACTCTTTCCAGCTTTAGGTGATTTTTGATGCAGCCATTTTTCTCTGGCCTAGCCCAGTGTGAGAACCCACACTACTCAGGTCCCAATAAAGATGCTTTCCTTGAGTCTCCAGTAAGTTCAAAGAAAAGTTCGTTTATTAAGAAGAAGTGTACAGTCTCGAAGCATTGCTGAAACTAAAAAGCCCGCGTGCGCCAACCTTTTCTTAAGCCCCTTTTCCCCTTCACTCCCCCTTTCCAGCCCATAGTCCTTCTTTCTGGATTCTCCTGGTCTCACGCTAGTATGACCTTGCCATTCCTGAGAGCAGATAACATAGCATCTGCCTCTAATGGTTATTCTTCCATTTCTCTCTTCCCCTTCTTCTTGTATTGGCAAAACCAAAGCAAGCTAGGCACAATGGATAATAATTGTGAGGTTTCTGACACCCAGGCCCTGCTCATCTGGCTGTTGAGTCTGCAGGCATCACAGATCCTTTCTTCTGGGCTTGCTCCGAACCTTTCTGGAAAACATGTGCCATTCACCGGGGCATTGCCACAGCTCTTCGTTGCCATCAACATATGGCAGAAAGTTGGGAACATTTTTACTAAATCACCCTTCATACCTGGAGCTGGGCAGGCTATCACATTCTCCCACTTACAATCTGAAGGTGCAGCTCTTTACCTAAACCTTTGTTTTCTTTTTTCCATAGAAAAATTCATGGGGATTATTCAGGAGATTAGATGTCCTTTACTCAGTACATTTTGTGCCCAAGACAGGAGATGTGCATTTCCATTTTATTTAATCTTTCAAATGGCCTGCACATTGAACAGCAGGGTAAGGCTGTTAGTTTTTCCTGGAATTCTCATGTTACTTTGACTTCCCCTGAAAGGAACGCAAATGTAGGTTTGTAGAGCTTCCCTACCACGAATCAGGGGTGCCATGCTCTAATTAGCTACAAATGCATACCACCTTTGATGTGCCAACATACATTCAGGGAAGAAGCTGTATTGAACTAGTCATGTTCCAACTCATGTAAAAGTTGTCCAGTAGAAATGCATCTGAGATGAAGTAGAGGAGATCTGCAAATGAGTAGAATCCCTTTAGGAATGTCTGCATGACCTAAAAACAACCAATTGAATAGAAATGGAGAAAACAGCAAGAGCAACCATGCCAAAGCAGAAGGCAGAGACATTTCGTGTGCATGAGCACCACGCACAATATTTTGATAGTTTCATGCAAGATTGACATAATTACCCATTTCAAACCCTGTGAAATCAGGTCCGTTTCTGAAACTCTTTCAAAGGTCCTGGCTGAAAGTCGATGAGCAATTATGCAATTGCATCAAGCCAATTAGCCTCTATAACTCTATTAGTTATTAGCAAAATCTTGGGAGTGTAACATGCTCGTTGATGTTGCTGCATTTTCTCCGAGGCACTGAGTTTGTTAACCGTGTAGAGATCTTGTTGATTTTCTGCTCTCCACAGGCCAGTTTGCAGCAAAGATCCAGAAGATCACTTGATGGCAGGAGAGAAGATGTTTTGTGTCTCTCTCCTGCCATTCGCTGGTTATCTGGATGTTTCCAGCCTAGATCTGGTAAACTTGTCTTTTGGAACTGCCATCTAGAATGCCAAACTCTTTCCTTTCCGATATAAATATGAGTGTAGAAAAGTAGAAATTACATCTTTTGTTGTTGATTTATTATTTCTATTTTTATACCACTTTCTCCACCCCATCTCGGCCCACAAATACACCAGACCGGAGGGTCTGAGTTGATTTGGAGATTATTGGATCGAGGGGGTGGTAGAAAGTCTGGAGGTAAATCCCACTGTGGGCCTTTTCAAAGATGCTTTTGGTTCTGGCAATGCCCTGCACAGAAAGACTCATGGGGTGCCTACTGCACCATTTATTTGGAGCCAGGAAAAGATGCCTGTTGTCCCACACCTTTTAATATTACATTGATGGAAGCTGCAGTGGTGCTTTTTAATATTATCCCTGCTACCTAGTGACAGTTTGAATTGCTTTCTTACAAATGTTCTGCTGTTGTTCCTCCTTGAAATTATTTGAAAAAAGGGTTATAATGTGTTTGCAAGCCATTGGGAAAACTTCTGCTTGGAGGAATGACATAACCTAAATTAATTCATACATAAATTTCGGCAGTAAAAGCATCTTAAAATATTGAAACAATTAAATACTGAAAATGATTAAAAATGCAAAATTAAAATGGCTTTATCCAGATCTGGGTACCAACAACTTTTCATAACTTTCCAGCCAGGATAGAGAAATTGGGTGAATGATTTCTTCAGATTGCTCCATGGAAAGATCAGTTTTATAAGAGCCAGAATTCTCCTTAGCAGTGACTATTGCAATACAACTGAAAAGGCCTGGAGGGGATATCATGAATGTGTGAGAAGCCAGGGAAGCTGCAGATTGTAAGAAAGGTTATTCACACGATCTTTGGACTTTGGTGGGTGATGGTATCCTGAAGAGGTGAAGATCTGAGCAACCAGTTCACCTGGTAATGAGACAGGTTGTCTTAGATAGCTAGCTCCTAGGCCATTTAGGACCAAGACATGATACACATTTTCAGGCCAAGGTTGCTCTGTCTTTGATTGGCATATTTAAAGCTGCCATCTAAAAAGTAGATGGAGCAGGTCAAAGAAGGCAGCAAGGTGGGCAAAAATTAAATCGAGTATAATTTTTGCCCGCCTTCTGCCTTCTTTAACCTGCTTTATGTTTCAATGTCGTTAATATTATTTACATCTCAATTTATGTTTCAATTTAGTTATATTAATTATAACTATATTATAGTTATAATTAATTAATTATATTAATTTCCAAGTCTTAGGCTGCTCTACTGGGCCTGGAGTCTCCCCACAACAATATCATTTCAACCATTCTCACCCAGCATAGCCTAAGTCTGGGGATGATGAGAGTTGCAGTCAAGTATTATAGGGGTCCTAAGATTGAGGAAAAAGAGGTTTTTAAGTAGAAAGGCCAGATTTGGAACCCCAGGTTTTCCTGACATGAAAAACATGATTTCTCTGCAAGATGTAGGTATTATGTACATACATCAGTAGGCCCAATTTGTCTGAACTTTTCTTTTCCATAAACAAAACATTTTGGGCCTATACTAGTATGGATTTATATTCAACTCTCTTAGTTAACTTATATGGGTTGAACAGGTGCACATTTACAAGCATAGGATGCCTGGCCAAGTAAGCATTTCTAATGCATTAAGTCAGGCTGTGTGCAAACAAGGTAATTACTGGAAAATATGCAGTTAACATATCACAGTGTCTTGACGTTGGCTTCCATTATGAGAAATTAACAAAGAGAGACGTATATCATACACCATCCAGAGCATTTGCTATCCAACAGATGTAATAGAGGCCAAAAGAAGTCTGAAATTTGATCTATCTCCATCCTCATCTAGTGATATATTTATTCTGGGGGTTGCAAATAAATGTGCATTAGCATAAATTAGTGAAAAGAAGCTTGTATGTTCCAGGGCATTGGTCTAGTAACAGTCAAATCCCTAAATTCTGGGAGCTCAGAACACTCATTATCATAGGGATAAATGATGTATTCAACAAGCAAATAACACTGCCATGATTTATTGTCCCTAAAAAGGTCAAATTTAATAACTGCAGAAGTGGCAGTTGTTGATTACAGTAGTACCTCCCAACCGAGATAGTCCTTGAAAGCAAAATCTTGGAAGGATTCTCAAAAGGGCGAGGGGAGTTCAAGGAAAATGGATTCTTTCCCACTGATGCCCTATGCGCATATGGGTCGGAGCAGGACAAATGGATGAAACATTCCTTCTATAAAGCTAGAGATAGCCCCCTGAAAGAATATGGTCTTTAAGATGGCATGGGGCCAGGTTAGTTGTGGGACTGTCTCCTCAGTTGGATCTACCTGTCCTGTGAAATCCAGCAGGAGAGGCGTGCACCAGGTCCTGTCCATCAGGGAGTGTCATCTGCAGGTCCCGAGAGGAGAGCTTTTTCTGCCTCTGTCCCTCTGGAACCCCCCAGAGATTAGACTTGGCTCGATGCTACTGGCTTCTCACTCTAAAAACCTGGTTTTGTTGCTGAGTCTGGGGCCTGGGATGCATGGTTGATTCTGTATCTTGCTTATATTGATTGTGTTGTTGGTTTTATCTCAGCTCCTATATTTGTTATTTATTGTTCGGCTAGGATGTTTTTATTTTGTTTTTATTCTCCAGAGTCATATGTTGGAAATGGGCAGGCATATACACTGGCTGACTGACTGAATAAATAAATATTCAGCTTTACTTTGTTCTCTGTCTAAATCCGTCTCAATCTGATTTAAAGATCAAGACCCCTAAGAAAGGAGAGCTGGACCTTGAAAATACTGGTCAGCTGTCAGAAGGCAGAGAGCCTAAATGATCAAGAACATGAATGGTTATTACCTTCTCCAGATTTCTAATTTCCATTTATATTCCAGTAGTTACTTCTAAATGTATAATTATATATCACATAAGCCCACAATTTCTCTTTATCTTCCTCTTTTGGCAAAGCATTAGTGGAAAATAACAGGTAGAGGTTAACTGTCTAAAAACTAAATTACTGGTTAACTACCCAACAAATAGAGTCATATTGTCAATGGGATCCTTGATGTGGAGTCCTTGGTGCATTCTGAGCTTGGTTGTTTGCTTCCAGATGTTTCATTACCCAACTAGGTAACATCATCGATGCAAGTGAGTGTGGGGTTTGCTCCCTGTTTTTACACAGTAGCTTGCCCTGCCAGTATTGGTGGGGGTATGGTTTTCTCCTTGGTAGTTCCTTGATTAGAGCACTGTTTTCGGCTTGATTGTTTGTCTGGTGTCTATCCCTGCTTATCTTGGTGTTGGTTGCTGTAGAGGATGTGTTCTGGTCTTTCTGTTTCCTTCTTAGCTTTTTTATTTTTCTCTTTTGAATGGTGTGTAAATATGGTTTATCTCTATGTGTCTATTGATGGCTGATTTGTCTGAATGCTAAGCTTCCAAAAATTCCCTAGAGTTTTTGGATTTAGCTTGGTCTAGGATGCTCACAGTTTCCCAGTTGAAACTATGGCTGAGCCTGTCCATGTGTTGTGAGATTAAGGAGTTTTCATCGTGTCTTCTGACTGCTAGTTGATGTTCATGGATGTGCTCTGCTAGTCTTCTGCCTGTCTGTTCTATACAGTGGCTGTTACACTCCTTACCCTGTATGTTATAGATGACTCCTGTTTTTTATTCTTGGGCTACTGGGTCTTTTGGTTTAGTTAAGATGCTTTGGGGGGCTTTAGTTGGTTTGTGTGCTATGGAGATGCTGTGTGGTTGTAATAGTCTGTTGGTAGTTTCTGAGACGTTTCTGATGTATGGCAGTGTGATCCTTTTCATAGCTTGTGTTGGTTGTGCTGTAGTGGGTTGAGTGGCCAGGCATTTTTGAGAAAGTTGCGTGGGTATCCATTTTGCTGGAAGATGTTGTATAGGCGGTCTGTTTCCTTGGTCTGTTTCCTTCTTCTGGTGTTCTGGGTTGCTGCAGTGCGTTTGCACTCATCTGAATAATGTTCTTATACAGCTCACAAGGGAAAAAGAAAACAACAACACAATCCCTTTCCTGGATATCCTCATCAGCAGAGGAAATGACAGCAAATTAGAAATGTAAGTCTATCAAAAAATAATCCACACTAGCCAAGTGTTCCATTACCAAAGTAACAACCCAACCTTCCACAAGAGGAGCTAAACAATACCCTAATCAAGGAACTACCAAGGAGAAAACCACACCCCACCAACACTGGCAGGGCAAGCTACTGTATATAAACAGGGAGGAAACCCCACACTCACCAGCACTGATGATGTAACCTAGTTGGGTAACGAAATGTCTGCAAGCAAAAGCCAAGCTCAGAGAGCACCAAGGACTCCACTGTTTAACCCCGACCTGCCTATATTTTCTTCTATTGGATCCTTGATGACGATCTTTTCCTTGATGATGGGGAAAAAAATGAAATGTGCATCATGACATCATTAGACAAGCTCTGCCTTTTTTTCCTTGAACTGGAACATCCCAGGCAAGTCTATAAGGGGCAGAGTTTGTGTTATGATTTTGCAACACATGTTTCATCATCCCACCCTTTCTGTGGATGGTTATGCATATGATCATTCCAGGAAGCACTACACAACAGAGGCAGAGGAGGGATGATATATATTGCTGAAAAGGTATGAAGTGGCTGAGTGCCTCGTAATCCAGTGAATATATTTCTGGCCATTTTAATATTAATCTGCAGGATGGAAATCCTTACCCCAAGAAAAGAGTGAATGGTTAGCCGTTTACCCCAATTCACACATACCGATCAGCAGGCCCCCTAAGAATGATGAAAGCAACTTTTCACTGCTTGCTATCTCCTTCTTTCCTAAGATGAACTTTTCTTGATCAGTCTTGGGGAACGGAGGAAGACTTAAAGAAAGGAAGAGAGTTGGAATGTGGGACAGTGTAAGCTGAGTCATGAAAGCTGCTGCTTCTACTTCATGGTGGCTATTTTTTAAATAAGTCAGCACAATTGTTTGCAAAGTTGATTCCCCTCAGATAAATCTTGTGACACTCCTCTGCACAGCTGTTGCCAAGTTGGAGGTGGTTGTGTGAATCAGGCTGTGAGGAAAGTGAGTCAGAGAGCAAATGCTTATTTGGATCGTAATCAAAGCACTGCAGTGTGACTGTTGCTACTGTGAACACGGTTAGTTCCAGTAGGTGGGAATCAGGCAGTAACAGAGGGCATGATAGATACACAAATATGCCTTTAAGTTGTTCCTTTCAGTGACCATGAGAACTATTCTTAATGAAGCTAAGTTTAAAAATCAAACTGGAATAAACAGTCTTTCTTTTCCTTCCTTCCTTCCTTCCTTCCTTCCTTCCTTCCTTCCTTCCTTCCTTCCTTCCTTCCTTCCTTCCTTTTTCTTTCTTTCTTCTCCTTCCTCCCTCCCTCCTCCTCTCCCTCTTTCATTCCTTCCTCTCCCTCCCTCCCTCCCTCCCTCCCTCCCTCCCTTTCTCTTCTCTTCTCTTCTCTTCTCTTCTCTGCTCTTCTCTTCTCTTCTCTTCTCTTCTCTTCTCTTCTCTTCTCTTCTCTTCTCTTCTCTTCTCTCTCTCTCTCTCTCTCTCTCTCTCTCTCTCTTTCTTTCTTTCTTTCTTTCTTTCTTTCTCACTGTTTGGTCACACGTTCAGCTTCCGATTATTCTAGTAGCTCACTCCCTTCAAATTTTAAGGATACCCTTCCTCACCCCACCCTGGCATCTTCAGATGCATTAGGAAACAAGAGTGGTGAGAGATTTTGGGCATTTTGGGACTCAAATATTTCTGGTGAGTTCTAGATTGGGAAGTTAATCAAAGCAGAATCTTTCTTTCTTCCTTCATCATGATGAAACGTTAGAAAATGTAGTTCATTCTCAGTCCAGTCAGGTTTGCTGACTGCTTTATGGGGCAGACGTTCATTCATGCAAATCTGTGCCTGCATTTTTAATAAAGGCAGAAGGAATTCTTTGTACATCTGAAAACTTGTAAGATGGGCCTTTAAAAAAATCTTGCAGAATGGTCCCATTGGAGGTCCAGGGCAAGTCTGCTCCATTTTTATTTTTGCTTTTAGGCACTGTTGTCCAGTGTGTTGAATTTCTGGCTGGATTGTTGTTTTAATCAAAAATCCAGCTCCAGATCTGCAGAAGACAAGAGGAGGTTTAACTGATATGAATAAAGGAATAAATGGAGAGTGGCTTCTTCTCTTCCTTTTGGCACATGGAACCAGGGTTAGCTGTGGGCACCGCCCCCCTGAGTTTCCAGGAATTGTCATGTGACATAGATTAGTCACATGACAGTTCCAAGACACTCCCTCTAATACTGCTTTAACTTTACCTAGTTTATCATTTTAAAAAAGTAAAGCTGCCTGTCAAATGTATCATTCAGCCGCTGATCTTAAGATCTTTCTGCTTTCTTTAGGGAGACAGAGCAGGAATTGGTCTTCATTTTAGTTAATGTCCATTTAGTCCATTATCTAGTTGGAGCAAACCCCTCAATTCTGTTCCCAGCAGGATTCCAGGTAGACTTTGTTTCAATCCCCATTTTTTGCAACCTTTCCTGGAATGACCATGCGGCTACACAATGTTGCATGGTGATTTCAGAAACTGCAAAGAGAAGTTCACTTCTGCACCGAATCTTATACCACCATGACTGTGTAGGACATGTATATTGTGGAGAAAGAAAGAAAAAGGGGGGGGGGGAACCAGGCAAGAAGGTCACCTTATACATTTTCAAAACTGAGTTGTATGTTTTTCTAACCAGGAAGGATGAATGCTAACCAGACTGTTCCTGTTTAATAGCATACATTCCACAACAGATCTACTTGGAATGGAAACTTAAATCTGCTTCTGGATCTACCATAGATAGTCAAAACCTGTTTTCCTTTAGTCCAGAATGTAGGGCAGAAAATATTAGATTTAAGTTTAGGTAGATTCTGATTGAATGTTAGAAAAACTTCCTACCAATAAGAGTGGTTCAACAATGAAACTAATTTCACTGGATGAGTTGAAGTGGAGGTTAGAACTGGAGGTTAGTCATCTAGTATGTTTTAATTTGGATTCTTTCATAGAGCAGGGAGCCAGTTTGGTATCATGGTTAAGGCATCAGGCTAGAAACTGGAGACCATGAGTTCTAGTCCTGCCTTAGGTATGAAGCCAGCTGGGTGATCTTGGACCAGTCCCCCTCTCTCAGCTTTTAGGAAGGAGGCAATGGCAAACCACTCCCGAAAAACCGTGCCAAGAAAACTGCAGGGACTTGATAGATTGACAGCCAGCTTGGTCTCTAGTGGTGAAGATGCTGGACTAGAAACCAGGAGACGGTGAGTTCTAGTCCTGTCTTAGTTATGAAGCCAGCTGCGTGACCTTGGATCAGTCCCTTTCAACCCTAGGAAGAAGAAGGTGAGGGCAAACCACTTCCATCCAAAATCTTGCCAAGAAAACTGCAGGCAGTCACCAGGAGTCAAGGCTCTCTCTCTCTCTTTTTCTCTCACACACACACACTCACACAGCAGGAGGCTGGATTTGATGGCGTAACAATTCCAAGATTCTAGAAAAGAGTTTTACATTCCCCCCACTCACTTTCTTCCCTCTTCCCTCCTCCACATGACTTCCTCCACCACTTGCAAAAGCCAAGAGAGGCTTCTAGGCATGCAAGATGTCTCTTCTGGGTGTTGCAAATATTGGAGGAGGCTGCTGAGTGCTGAAGGGGGTAAGTGAAGCAGAACTAAGCAACATTGTCACTTCTTCTCCCTCTTAGAAGCAGGGAGGCCACGTGTTTTGCTAAGCAGCATCATGGGGACTCTTAGCTCAAAACATCAGTGAAGCAAAGCACCCCCTCAGGTTCTGCACTGTCCTAATGATATAATCTGTGGTTGAATTTTAATAAAACACCACCGTATTTCACTTTTGTCACCCACCTCTTCTAAAGTCTTTTAACTAGATGAGACCACAGGGCTTCCTAGAAGATGTGATTTCCAATATTGCTGCTGTTGACTAGTGGAGGGAAAATATTTTCTTTCTCTTCCTTAGTAAAAAGAAATGGAGTGAGATTTTCTACATCTGTCTTGGGGTTTCTGTTGACAGCATCGCAACATCATTAAGAATGCAAATGAAAGCTTCACACAATTGATTAAAAACCTATTAGGCAAAAGCTTTTGGTCAAAATCTACAGGGTCCTTATGAAAGTTGGTTAGGAAGCAGTAGTCTGTGTAGGATGGTAGAGTTCATTGTAACAGTTAATACAGAGATCTCCTGGAAATAGAGGCCTCATCTACAGTTCTATTAAACTTTACAAGCCCATATATTCCTTCAACGTATACTGAATCTATAACCTACAGAGGATAACTGCTTCAAGGATACTGTATGCCTCTTACTGGAAAGGTGGTCTGATCCTTCAATGGAAGAATTGTTATGACCCATAGAAATATGCTTCAATGGCTAGACCAGTGTTTCTCAACCTTGGCAACTTTAAGACATGTGGACTTCAACTCTCAGAATTCCCCAGCCAGCATGACACAATCTGGCACAGATTTCAACTCAAATTGGAAACCATTCTTAGACTACAGTTTAATGCATGGATTGGTATTCCACCCAAAATGTGGGTTTAACTATGCATAAACTGGACTTATTAAAGCTTTTAATGTTATTCAGTGATTTATATTGTGGTGCCCGTGGTCCTGGATATTCCTTCTTCCTTCTTAATTCTAAGAAGGAATATCAAGGACCTTCTAATAATTCTTTAAAAACAAACAAACATATAAGTGTTTTAACACAAAAGTGAAAAAAGTATAACAGAAAAAAAATATTAAAACAGTTACAATTCTATATATGCTTATCTAATGCAAATATTCAAGAACATAAATATTTCTAATAAATTCTAATAGTGATTCTTAATCTATTAATGTGATACAAAATATGTTTATTTATAACTAATTAATGATATATTAGAAAGCTATATCCTCCATGACAATTTAGAATCCTTGATTTATTCATCTGCATTTTATTCTTTTTAATGCTCTCTGTTGTACTTGTTTATATAATCTCTTTAAATTGTCTAATAAAAAAGGGGGGAACCCAAATCATGTAGTCATTTATACTACTAGAATGAAGCAGAAACCCAATTAAAAAAAAAAAAAACAAGGAACATCTGCACAGGAAGGACATGGCAGAATCTGCAACATGGTGGGAATGGTATTACAATCTTTGTCACTTTAGTACGTGAAGGGTTAACATATGTAGAAAAAGAGCAGGGCTTGGATCTTAATGCTGCATCAGCCATCTTGCAGATTTGATGTCTCCCTCCCTGTAGACACTGCTGGTGATGTCTGATGTCAAGTCATTAATGTCAATTCAAGCAAACCTTCTGGGTCTGGAGCTCCAGATTAACCCCATTTCAACATATCTCTTGCATTCCTTTATTGACCTTTTTCATTCTGCAGCTTCCCTGGATTCCAATGTTTTCATGATCTGATGAGGAGAGAACTCATGTCCTACTATGATCACCCTGGGTTTTCAAATAATAGCTGAAGAACAGAATATAAAATGTGGATTCACTATGGAACTAAAGTTGTTCTATTTAAATCCTTGGTCTGTTTGTCTGGTATTTAGGGATTCCCAAAACAATTATCTCTTCATCCCATATCCCATCCCTTATCTATAAGCAATTCTGTAAAACATCAACTTTTCAATCCTCATCTCAGCAAAGAGTCCATAAAGGGTTGCTGGAACTTTACAAAAAAAGTCTTATTTTAATCTTGATCAAATAAACCAACTTTATATTCCCATCTTTTACTTCTAACAGTCTTAATCTTTAATTCAATCAAATATTGTTGTAGGATTTCATTTATCTTCAATTCTTCTTTATCCCATCGCACAGATTTCTTCAAGGCTTTAACAAGTCTCTTTTGTAGATCCAATAAGAAAATATTTTCCAGGTCATTCTCTTGGTTTATCTTTTAGACATAGTCTATCCATAGAAGCAGACATAATTACTGACAGTGTTGATATCATAGTTATTAATTTCTGGCTCCATTCTTCAAAGATCTCCTTTAATATTTCCCATGTTATAACGTGTGGTGCAAATTGTAAGTCCCAGCATTAACTGACATCAAGAACAGGGTTGTATTTTAGATATACTGAGATATTGAATGAAAAGGGTGAACTTAAAACTATGCAAGCGTTGGAAGAACAAGGTATAAAAATGAATTGGTTTTCATATTTGCAAATACAATCTAGATTTGATAAAGATTTTAAAGCAGAAGGTATTTATGATAAGCTGACTGTTCTAGATAAAATTTTGATGGGTACTGATGAAAAGGTGATTAAAAAACTTTATGGACATTTACTAGAATTTAAAATGGAGGAAGAACAGGTTAAAGAAACAATGATTGCATGGGGGAAAATTTTGGATATGGAATTGATTTAGAGAAGTGGCAAAAACTATGGTCTCAAAACTATGAAATGACAATGTCAACTGCATATAAAGAAAACTTGTATAAGATGTTTTACAGGTGGCATTTACCCCCAGCGAGGATCGCGAGAATGTGTAAGAACAAGTCCGATAAATGTTGGAAGTGTCATCAGATACTCGGCTCATATTACCATATGTGGTGGACATGTTCAGAAGCCAAAAGATATTGGAATAAAATCCACACATGGTTGGAAAAAATGACAAAACAACACATAGATTTTAAACCAGAGACTTTTTTATTGGGAATTATACTGGAAACATACAGTAAAGAATTGAAATATTTGATGGTAAATGTTTTGACAGTGGCTAGAATTGTATTTGCTAGGAATTGGAAGAATGAAAAAGTACCTATGCAGGAGGAAGTTATTAAGAAAATTATGGAATGTGCTGAGATGAGTAAATTGACATTTGAAATTAGAGAGCAAGAAGACAAACAATTTTATATGATATGGGATTTGTTTTATCAATGGTTGGACGAAAAGATACAGTAATGTAATAGATTAGGAAATTTTATAATAGAAACTCAATAAACTGATATAAATTACTATATATATATATATAAAATCAATGGACAAAAATGATACAAATCTTATAATGAAAGCTATAATTTCTCGTAATAAATGGTGTTATAGATAGACTAGTCACAAATGATTAATAATTGATAACTGATAAATATATAAATATACGTTGGATAGATAACATGAGAAACTATAAATGGTGAGTGAAGACTATGAAAGGATGGCACAAATGATTGGTAACTGGCTGACACACGGTTCAAGATGGAAGAGGGTTTTTATGTTTTTTATGTTCTTGTTTGTTTATGTATGTTTGTGTTTGCTGTAAAAAAATTAAAAACTTAAAAAAAAAAAGAACAGGCTTGTATTTTTTTTCCCTTCTCTTTGGAATCTTTAGTCTCCTCTAGTGTCCAGTTTCTAAAAATCATAAAGTGACTTATCTTTGTTATGACTTACAATAGCCAGTAGAGCCAAAATAAGTCTGTTTCCCATGAGAAGCTATTTATTTTTTATAGTTAATTCCAAAATCTTATAGTAAAAGTCAATATTCTAAATTTAATTGGGGCCTTAATCCATTTGTAACTTTCTTAAACCAACATCTTATTTAGTTTTTTGCTGTTTATTTCAAATTCTTTAAATTCTTAAGCTTGTAATTAATTTTTATTTTGTTCAGAGTTGAAACTAAACTCACCCGGCAACTTTTCACACTTGTTGTTCCAAAGGTCTCTAATAGCTTTAAGATGGTTAATAGGCAATTTTATTTGACAAGACAGAGAAAGTACTGAAAGTGGAACTACAAATGACAGGCTAAGATAATGATTTGGAAAAGAAACCGGCTGAATTTTTTTTAAGATTAAAAGGGAAATACAGATGATAAACCAAGAGAATGACTTGGAAAATGGGATGAAGAGATATTTGTTTGTAACCTTATAGGAAGTGAAGAGTTACTAAATTTGTCTATACTTGTGATGAAGATTCTAAGTCACTTCTTTATATATTTGTTTTCTTTTTCTTTATTATATTCTTTCTTTTCTTTTTCTTCTTTCTTCTTTCTTGTGTTTTTTATTCTTTGTTTCTCTTCTCCTTCTCTAAGTTTAATTTGTATTAGTTTTTACTATTATAATAACATTTTTAAATAAAATTATATTTAAAAAAAGTAAAGCCATAAGTTTCGTATTTGCTGATCAGTGACTGAATTAAAGCAACTTGACTAGCTTAAAGTGAGGCTGAGTTCATGATAATGGGGTCTGTCTTTAAATACATCAATATAAAATATAATCTGACTATTCCTTCTTAAATTTCTGTGGAATTTTTCACCAAATGCTATCCTCCAAGCCAAATTATAGTATAATTTAATTTTCATTGCAGTATGTACTCATATACACATTGGTTCATGTGACACAAATCTATTTGGGTTTGATACACCACTTTGCACTACTAACCAGAATAGGTGTGCCTGACTAAAACATAGAAAAAAATTGAAATTAAACCTAACCAAATTTAGGATATCATGCAAATACAGCTTTTGGAACTTGGTGAACCCAGAATGTTGGGTTCACACATAATCCTTGATACAGCAGATTTCTTATTCACAGAAATCACTGTAGCCCAGAGTTGAGTCACCTGGACCAGAGATTCCTCTGTGCTGGGTCTCTTCAGGACTCTGCCTCAACATGCATGAATTGACACATGTTCACTCATAGGTTCTATGATGGGGGCAGGGGTACTTACAACATGCTGCCATAATGGAAATGATGAGAATTATGTGCTTATGATATCATGATGCAAGTATATAATGGTACCATTTGCATAGTGACATCAAAATACAGTATTGTCATTTTGATCTGATTGCAGCTTGTTATGGATGCTTATGTGTTTACTGCTTCCCACTAGCCTCCTGATACAAATTATTTCTGTTCCTTTCCTTTTGGAACTTGTTCAGTGTGTCTTAGAATTTCCTCTTACTTCTGTATCTTTAGCTGTCCCTGGATGGCCTGCTAACTGCTGATCTTCTGCTGCAAGATTTAATTCCACTTTTCCTCCAAAGCAGCTCTCCAGTGACTGATGACATAACCTTTGGCCTCACCTATTTAAATTGACCCTTAGCGGGGACATTTCTTTAACCTTCTTTAGCAGTCCATCACTCATAGTGTTTTTAGGAATGTCTTCTCATTGGCTGACAATGAAAGCATCTCAAACTTCTGAACACAAGATGGTATTCAGCTAATATACTTGTCCATTGGTTCATCTTAGAGAAGATGAAATGTTATTATATTCAATACTGTAATATATCTCAGACGACATGGCTTCCCACAAAACAAAGCAAAACCTATATGGCAATACCAATATTAACTCTACAACATACGCCATCTACAACATAGTGTAAGGACTGTTAATAGCCACTATGTAGGACAGACAGGCAGAAGACTAGCAGAGCGCATCCATGAACACCAACTAGCAGTCAGAAGACACAATGAAAACTCCTTAAGCACACAACACATGGACAGACTCAACCATAGTTTCAACTGGGAAACTGTGAGCATCCTAGACCAAGCTAAATCCAAAAACTAGGGAATTTTTGGAAGCTTGGCATTCAGACAAATCAGCCATCAATAGACATATAGAAATAAACCGTATTTACACACCATTCAAAAGAGAAAATAAAAAAGCTAAGAAGGAAACAAAAAAATCAGAACACATCCTCTACAGCAGCCTTCACCCAGATAAGCAGGGATTAACACCAGACAAACAATCAAGTGGAAAACAATACCTTAATCAAGGAACTACCAAGGAGAAAACCACACCCCCACTGACACTGGCATGGCAAGCTACTGTATATAAACTCACTTGCACTGATGAGGTTACCTGGTTGGGTAATGAAATGTCTTGTGATGGAAAAATAATAAAATAAAGCTGGAAACCCTCCCACCTCCCCCTCCCCCTCCCCTCCCCTCCCCTCTCTTTCTGCCCCACCCTTGCCTCTCCTGCCATCTCTTTTCTCCACTTCCTCCTGCCATTCTTTGCTCATGCAAAACAGGATCAGCTCGAAGCTATTGCATGACCTGAGTGACCATGTTCTGCTGCTAAAAATAGCCCTCTTAACACTATCCTACTGAAACAATGGGAGGGCCATCACCTGTCTGCTTAAGGGTTTGCTGAGGTTCTTATCTCACAATAGAAAAACCATTTATCCCCCATTTAACACCTATCCAAACCTATCCTCGAATCAGATCCCTCAGATTTCCCACCCCTGAACCTCAAAAGTGTATAAATTCTTGTTGACCTCTTGTTCAGGGTCCCTCTTTCTTGAAAGCAGGCACGCAATGATCATTGCAATAAACATGGTTCTTCTCCTTAGCATTGTGCTCTTGTCTTTGGCAAAAATTCCACGACAGTCTGCAAGCAAGCAACCAAGCTCAGAGAGTACCAAGGACTCCACATATCTCTCGGTAAATCTTCCCCATTGATTTGCCTTATATATATGTTAGATTTCACCTCTTATGATTTTCATTCAGCTATAAATTCTGGAAGCTGAAGTCCAGCACATCTGGAGATCAACAGATTGCGGAAGGCTGATCTAGAATACAATGTCTTTATTATAAATTATGTCTCTTTCATTCAAATTCTTCTTTTATTCACCCATCTTGGCTTATGCTATACCAGGTGGTCAAAAAGTCATCTCATTCCCTTTTCCTAAGGAAAGAGAGAGTTCCAAAAACAGTTTCTCAAGGAAGTCTTAGCTGCCAGATCATCTGAGAGGGCCAGCCCCAGCAAATTATTCTGTGATCACCAGAAAGGAGATCAGGCTAGATTTTTTTCCATTTATCATTGCATTTCATGGAGTGTGCTTTTTAAAGGTCAGGAGTTGCTAATTAAATGGATTCAGCAGGAAGCTGACAAAGACAAATGACTTAAAATACTGACTAAAGAGAAATTAATCATTGGAGGGAGAAAACTTCATAAAGGAGAACAGAGTAGAATTACTTTCATTGACTATGGTCACCTAGTTTTTTTTGCTAGTGGCAAGAGGTGGGGGGTTAATAAGAAGGGTTATTATTTTAATTAGGTAGGTGCCATTAAGTCAGTCACAACTTTTTGTGACTGCTTGTTACACATTCACCATTTTGATCTATCTCCAAGCTCCAATAACAACTCACAGCTCTTCAAGGACATTCCCATGATCTCTTACATCCGCCCATCCACCCTTCTATTTCTCTCAGTTCACCAACCATAATCATTTTTCCTAGTCCATCATGCCAAACAAGAACATCTAGTTTAGCACAGTATTCAGCCTACTAGATTTCTGCATACAGAACATTGTGGAGAACTGGAGCCTCATATTCAGTCTACAGCCTGGGCATTGGCTTCTCCCTTCTATCAGAATAAAGCTCTACAACAGTCTCCCGCATGGCTCTACTGAATAGAAATTGCAGCTGCAACCTAGTTGTAGAACAAATTTCTTCAATATGTTGGAGAAGGTTGTTCCACTGGATTTTGGCATGGCTTTGAGAAAAGATGGGCTATCAAGTTGTTACTAAGAAGTTCTTCAGTCCCAGAGGGGAGTGAGAATATTTTTTTTATTTGGTGGTTCAGTAAAATGAAGACATCCTGTTTCTCTTGCTTTATTTTTCCTGGAACCATCTTAGCTAAGAGTCAAGAGAATGATTAAAGTTGTAGGTAGTATGGAGGTCACCTTCTTTTGGGTCTTCTTGAAACATTCTTCTACTTGGAAGCCCTTACATGGATTTGTGCTGCAGGACTTGTGGCACTTGCCTTAATACCTTCATCCCTATAGACATGACCAGGCTGTTGTGAGTGGATTCTTCCTCAATGTTCCTCTCCACATTGTCTCCCTACTCTCCATGTTTGCAATATTAAATTTTATTGAACTAGGGGCTGTGATAATTCCCCCAAATTTAACAAGGGGTTCTTAGAAGACCCCTGAAGTCATATCCTGTAAGCCCCACCCAGCCCCAACTGTGCTTTACTTTACAATGGACTATAATCTTTTTGAAGCCCAAGTCAAGATCAAGACCCCCTTCTCTGAAGTAAGAACAGCATCTGGGGTAGAATTGCAAGTCATCTGATCATAGCCTTCTCTATTATGGTCATGCTAGGCTTCATCCCACAGGCAGGAATGGACTACGTAAAGCTCACAATAAACCCAGGAGCTTCAGATAAGTAATATTTACTGAAGAAAGTAGTGTAAATATTAGGAAGTCAGATTCAAAGAATTTCAGCAACTAATAGAAGAGAATATGTGTAGCTCAGGGTTGAACTGTGGAGTCCTTGGGGTACTCTGAGCTTGGTTGATTTCTTGCAAATGAAACGTTTGCAGGAAAACAACCAAGCTCAGAGAACCCCAAGGACTCCACAATTTCAGCAACTGCTATGATTCAAGAAAAAGCTTTATATATAGAAACAAACCCTCTTGGACTTTGCTTTCCTTCCTGCCCTACATAACTGTCTGCTTGGCCCCCTCCCTTGGGTGGGCTGGTGTATTTCCATCTTTGTCCTTCATTTTTGTATTTGTCAGATTTGCTATCATGAACAGTATTTCACTGATTGTGAGAGAACTAATTCTCACAGGCTAGAGGTCTTATGTTCAATGTATTTTTTGAATTTCTACATGTGAAAATATTTATATTTAAAAGATAGTCAAACAAATCATAATAATTCTTTCTAAACTGGCATCTATACATATCTTAAGATTAAGACTATTAGAAGTAAAAGGAAGGAATACAAAGATGGTTTATCTGATCAAGGTTAAAACAAGATATGTTATTACTTTGGGCAAGCCTTTATGGACTTTCTGCTGACACCAGGACTGAACAGATGATGTTTTATGAATTCGCCTATAGATAAGGGATGGGATACGGAATGAAGAGATAATTGTTTGAAACCTTAGAAGGGGTAAAACGTCACTAAATTTGTTTATACTTGTTGTGATGAAGGTTGGAAGGCACTTCTTCACATATTTCTTTTCTCTTTATTATATTCTCACTTCTTTCTTTCTTTTCCTTTTTCCTTGTACATTTTTACTCTTTCTCTTCTCTTTGTTTATGCTTAGCTTGTATTAGATTTTACTATCATCAAAATTAATAAAAATTCTATACAAAAACAAATCAGCATCTATACAGTACATATGAGTTAGCATGTGTAAATTTTCCATTTCCTTTTAATTTTTTAATTTTAGCTATGCACAAATGTCCATCCTAACTGGCTTCCTCATTCGGGATCGATATCTGAGTGGGACACCCATTCCTGTAGCTGCTAATACCCCTCTTGATCTGCCACTGATTAGATCTCCCTTAGCTCCATAGATCCTGGGTGGTACAGAGGTGTAACTCCACTCTGCCACCCATGTAAATTAAGGTACACTGAAGCTAAGATTGACCACATTGTGCCTGTGATGGCTTAAATATATACACAATGAGTAGGGCAGATGAAAAGAAGCCCATCTTCATCCCAAACATTGTTTAAGTTGATGGCAGCATTTTTTGTCCAGGGCTCTTATGTCATCCCCAATCAGAACATACATTTGAGGGTACAACGTTAGCAAAGGTTGACTGGTTGGATCTTCTGACACAGGGTCATTAATATAGGTAGCTCTAAAAAGGGAATTTAATGAACCAATGATAAAAGGTAAGGGTGCTTAGGGACTACAAGGACCAATCTAGTTTAAAGCTTTAGGATTTTATGGGGTCTCCCATCCAAGAGTGAACCAGGCCTGATTCTGCTTGTCTTTTTTCAATATCAGCCAAGGTAAATAAAAGGCTGATCATCAATAACAGTGACAGCAAGATTAGAGTTTACCTTTGCAGGCCAGCTGTTAGAAAGAACAAATACAGAAGAACCCTTTTCTTAATAGATTTTCAGTCATCTCCTTGGCCATTGTAGTAAGCAGGATACTGGATATATAGATAGAGAGATAAACCAACATTTTTTAAAATTTAAATAAAGATATGCCAACTTTTAAATTTCTGGTTAAGGGGTTCAAAAAAGCAAGTTAAGGATCAGTACTCACAGAGTGTAAAAGAAACATGGAATTCAGAGTTCTGGCAGATCAAGTACTTTGAAAAACTTTAAAAGTTCCATGCAGGAAACTATTGGCTAGACCACCTTGCCAAGATCTTAACCGAAGCCTTATATTGACTGCCAGGGCCAAGTGGCCCCTTAATCCCTTCCCTGCTCACCGTTGACTTGATTTAAAGAGCTCTTGACACCTGCATAGCTAAGGAACTACAGACTCTCCGGGAGGATCATCTTCTGAAGATGAGGAATCCTGGGATGGCCAGGATGACAAAAAGAGGTCACAGAGGGTTTCCCTGGAATTGGGTGAACATGGGTCCAGCAAAGTTGTCTTGAAGGCTTTGCTGAGCCCTTGATTCTGGAAATATGGCACCAATTATGCCTTTGGGATGAGTAAATCCATATATTTTGGGTTTGTTCAGGTTCTTGTGTTCCTGACCATACATTCATGTTGATCCATTTCCACCCTTCTTGTGATTCAACCAGAAAATTCCACACCCCACTAACTCACATTTACATTTTTCATATTTTCTTCTGATAGATGCATTTTCCATTTTTCCAAGGGTGCACACTTTTTTGCATTATATTTTTCCATAATAAAATATTTTCCAGACAGGGCGAGTCTTCCTAACTGTCCATTTTAGTGCACACACATCCATAATGTATATCTCATTCTGGGTAGGTATGGGAGTTGCAAGATGCACTGCCAGTTTCTGGGGGTGGTGGTGGTAACGGACAAAATGCATCACTGAAATTCCTCCTTCAATTCCATTAATATCTCCTCATAAAATAATTCAACCCATCTCTTCTGGTCATTTTGATTGGGGGTGAGAGCAAGAAAAGATTACCCTACTTACCTGAACTTTGGACTGTTAATTTAAAGATATGATGTTTTTCTGTTGCAATTTACTTGTTTCATCTGCTTTCCAGTAATGCTGTCTCCATATGCCTCTTGCTTCAGTTTTGTGTAGATGCTTTCTGGAATATATCTGGCTTGGTTTAAGAAGGTTTAGAAAACCCTAATGATCTTGCAAAAGCCTTTGAAAACCTGGTTGTTCTCCCAAGCCTTGGGGGCTGCTAAGCCCCATCGTTTTTTTCTTATTAGGTTTGGTTTTTTCTGTTTTGGACATCTATGATCAGTTTCTTAATTTTTTGTTCCTGATTTTCTGGTGTAAACCACCCAGAATCATTTAGAATCAGGTGGCCTCCCTCCGTCTCTCTCTCTGTGTAATGGTCTGTGGGAAGGACCTTGGGAGAGGAAGAGCTGCAGACTAGACAATGGTCAGATAAGAGGCAGCTGAGCCTGTAGAAGGAATGGGGGTGTGGAAAATGTCTCAGAAGGGACCCTCCCTAGTTTCTTGGGCTGTAGAGGCGAGCGAGGAGAGATGCGGTTTCAGACTTGCAAGATTCTGTTCGAGTAACCTTACAATAAAGTTAGAGCTCATACTTCTGGATGTGCTTCTTGTCTGGACTACCTGGTGAGGCTGACAGTGTGTGTATGTGTATGTCTAAATCACAACGTTTAATGGCTTTTAGCCCATCATAATGGTCTCAAGAACAGCTTGTATGCTGGCAGGGTGAACCTTGAACCCTTTGGTGTTTCTTGTATTATCTTTGATCATAGCTGACCCAAGATGAGACCAAGTACATGGATCACATCAGCAGTTCAGGATCTACCTTGCCAGGACGCCGGCAAAATTCTTTCAGTGAGAAAATGCAAGGCTGTGTATCTGATCACTGATGGAGGCTGAATTTAATGGATGGAGCCCAAGAGGAATACAACAGGTTTGAAGCGTTTCCCTTCTTCCCGCAGCCTTACTGGAGTCTTAGGAATTTGTATGTAACCTGGTTACTTCTTTCAAACAAGGTTCTCCTGTGTCACCAGGCTGGCAAATATTTTTTGCCTGTCTCAGTCAGGACTTCAGAGCAGGGGCATCTGTAGAAGGGGTCAGAAAAGTCAAGATGGTGCCCCCAACAGCACAATGAAAGCTCAGTTGCCTTTGAAAGACTGAGGGCTGCAAAAGTGGTCCTTTTGGGACAGCACCCAGACCCATATCTTGCAGGCCCATATCTTTCATTGGTAAAAGGGGTCATTCAGCCCTTGGCATAACTAGGGTCTAATAAATCCAGTTCCCTGGGTCGACTCTTTAAATATTTATGGGATGTCCTATTTGATGCCAAAGGCTCTTGAGAAGACTTTAAAAAGCAACAAGGAAAGCCAGTCTGGCTTCTGCTCCTCCAGAGGGGAAGGTCTGACTGTTTTCTGATTTGTAAAGAAACTGTCTTTGCATTCCACCTTCTTTTCTCAGTGAGGGACTACAAAGAATCACAGCTTCTCCTTCAGGCAATGCGAATCATTTATTTATTGCTTTACTTGATTCTATTTTGGGCCCGCCTGGCTCCAAATCGACTCTGGGCTGCTCACAATATATGGAAAACAAGATAAAAATACATTGGGTAAATAAAAATACAGTGAGTAAATGAACAAGACGAATAACCTGGATAACCAATACCAAAACATGTGCGACATATGTCAAGCACTTTCAACAAGGGGTTCTAGCCACCCTAGCCCAAAGACTGGGAGAATATATAATATTCTCCTCCTGACCTGAAGAGTACTATAACCACATTATAGTAGAACTGTGGTGCTGGAGAAGACTCTTGAGAGTCCCCTGGACTGCTCGGAGGTCAAACCAGTCAATCTTAAAGGAAATCAACCCTGATTGCTCATTGGAAGGACTGATAATGAAGCTCAAGCTCAGATACTTTGGTCACCTAATGCGAAGAGAGATCTCTTTGGAGAAGACCCTGATGCTGGGAAAGATCGAAGGCAAAAGGAGAAGAGGATGAGATGGTTAGATAGCATCACTGAAGCAATGAGCATGAAACTGAGCCAACTCAGGGAGGCAGTGAAGGACAGGAAGGCCTGGCGCAATATGGTTCATGGGGTCACGAAGAGTCGGATACCACTTAACGACTGAACAATAGTCTGAATCTAGGTTTCCACTCAGATGATACAGACTTTTACCCTTAATCTTCCCTTTGATCCCAAATTCTTTGACCTCTTACAGGAGTATCTACAGGGTACGATCAAAAAGTCAAGATGCAGGCTGTGATGGTACGATTGAAGCTCTGCCTGCTTTTGAAGTGGTCCCACATAAAAACCAGGAGGAGCTTTGATGACACCATCAGGGCCACCGTCTTGACTTTTCTGATCCTGCCCTGCAGACATCCCTGCCTCTATATCTATTGACCTGTGTGAGGCCAAGCTGGTTTCCCGTAGGGAGGAATTTTATATCACAGAAGCAACATGATGCAAAGGTCAAGGCAGAGACACTACATTTGATGTGACATCTGGCATCCTTTTTGGTGGTCCTCTTTGCTTCACTCCTAGGGGGCCATGTTGACCGTGAGCAGGTGCTTCCTTAAGTGTTCTTCCAAGATCTCCATCAAAGATCTGCACAGCCCTAGCACCTATTACTCACTCAATGATTAAAATAAAACCAACCATCTCCCTAAGGTCTGAAAACAATGTCCTTGCCTAAAGAGTTGGGCATGAATTGTGAGACAAAGTGCTGTTCATCAGATGGATCCTTAACCTAAATTTATCGGCAATCAAAAGAGGGGGGAAGATTGGCATAGTGACAAACAATTCCCAAGGCCATCTGACCAGAGGTGACAATGAAGAAAAAAGGAAGAGTTGGGGTTGTTTGTTGTTGCTGTTTTGTTTAATTTTACACAATTTAATGGGAAAATATAAGCCTATGTGTGGTCATCTTCGACTGTGAATTTGCATTTGATTCCATTTCAAGAGCAAGGTTATGAGTTCATCCACTGATTTTGCACATTCAGAAACTACGCTAATACATTTCTAAGAATGAGACGTAATCCCCAAGGAGCACTTTCAAAACCAGGAAATACCCAGAAAGGGGTTAAATAAGGATGCATATGGATACCCAAACTATCCAACTATCCATCCAATATTAATTCATTTCTCTGCCTTTTGGTTAAGATCAAGTTGTGTGTGTGTGTGTGTGTTTGTGTGTGTGAACCCTATGGCCAAAATCCATCCTTCTGACTTGTGACCTCAACTTTCTCAGCTTGCTATTTGTTGATGATGCGTCAATTATTTTATTATTATATATTTTATATTTATTTATTTCGTATTTATTTATATATATTATATATATATAATATTTATTTATATATTATATATTTTATATATTATAAATTATTTTATGCATTCCAGCTGGCTTTAAGTAGGGTATATGGTCTCTCTCTCTCTCTCAGTTTCTTTCCTTCCAATTTCTTTTTAATGGGTCTCCATACAACTTTGCATCTCACAAAATGTGGCAAACACGGAGGAAGCCATTCATTGAGAGAAAGAACCTGTAACCAGACCTGGCAGTAGATTTCCTCTCCCCAATCAGCCATACTCTCATTCCAGTTACTCCAGCAAGCCAGCCCAGTTCCAACAGCATCTCACATTCTGTTCTTCCTTTCCAATTGGTCGGGAGGGTCAAAAGAGTCACCTTGATAGCCGCAACCATAGAGGACACTGTCTAGCTTTGCTCCTAATTGGAAACCACTCTTGGACTTCTTGCTTGACATTGAAAAAAATGCAATTTTGACTTTGGGATTTGATGATTGATGTTATACTTTAAGAAATATCTTGTACAAATCATATGTATTGTTGAAATAGATTGAGTCTATGGATTTTTTTGAATGTTAGACTAAACATTATTTTCTACTATGTACATTTTTAGATACTAGAGTAAGAAGTGAATATATTTTACATTTATACCCGTACCAAGGAAAGTTGGAAGCTACCTTTCTTTTTCTATGCCTTTTCTTTACTGATCTTTTCCTTCCTTCCTTCCTTCCTTCCTTCCTTCCTTCCTTCCTTCCTTCCTTCCTTCCTTCCTGCCTGCCTGCCTGCCTGCCTGCCTGCCTGCCTGCCTTCCTGCCTGCCTTTCCCTTCCCTTCCCTTCCCTTCCCTTCCCTTCCCTTCCCTTCCCTTCCCTTCCCTTCCCTTCCCTTCCCTTCCCCCCCCCCTTCCTTCCTGACCTTCTTGTATTTTAACCTTTTGGAAATTTAATAAAATTTATACAGTAAATATATAAAAAAAGATAGCCGCAACCATATGACAAAAGGCCCACCCCCTTTTTACATGTGTTGCTCCCATCTTGACTTTTTTAACCCCTCTGAAGACATCCCTGCAATTGACACTCAACATTCCTTCTCAAGAAGCTAAGTTTTGATTGGGGAGGACAGGGAATTGTTCTTTTAGGGTTTTTTTTTAGAGTTTTCTTGAAAATCCTTTTCATTTTGACTCCATTGTAACTCACTACTTCAGTTCACTATTAGAGAAAAATAAGTGAACAGCTGGAAATGTGTCTTATTTTGCTTTCCTTTTTCAGTAACCTTATTGGAAATCAAATACTGGAAGACATAATTCATTCTACACTACTCAAAATTGGAGAGTAATGTTTTTCTTCCTTTTTGCTCTCCCACTCTGGATGACAAAAATCATGCAGGAATATGGTGAAGATATCAAGTTTATTTCTTGAAGACTTGTTACTTACATCACAATTATAGATAATTTAATAGGATCTTATACTCTCTGAAGAAATCTGAGAATAAATACGAAAAAAAAGAAAAAATATTTTATTCCATTGGCCTCTGAAGATGGATGATATATCTTACATATTAAAACATACTCTTGATTTTATGTTGAATATATAGACTCTATCTCCAAAGGGTATAAAAAAATCCATCTGAATCTTGTTACTCACCACAAAATAAAAATAAAAAGTAAAATCCATTCATTGCTCAAAGCAAAGGTTAGCTATACATTAATGATGTCACATAGGAAGTGCTCATTGTCCAAGAAAGCATCTGTCCATGTGTGAGGACTTGTTTTTGCAGAAGTATTAGAGGCTGAACTTCAATCTTGGATGACTGTCTACTGATTCTTCAGGCTGAAAAAGAGAAAGCCCTTAGTGTTACTGAGAAGATTCTTATTCTGGGATGCCAAGTTTCTCTTAAATGTCCTATTTACTTCTAGCAAAGGAGAGAAATGTATTTAATTCATATTAGCAAGCAAACTTTCCTACTTGTATATTTCTGAACGGTCACTATCAGTTACTGAAATTCACATTTCTCCGAATTTTGCCATGTACTTCACCGGTAATAGCAATTAAAAGTATACAGGAGAAAACTACACAACAAGGCATAGATCTGCGAACTTAATGTGCACAAATAAATAAAAAATGCACACAGATGTTGCTAGGCAAACTCACATTTGGAGAAAGGCAAACAAACCACACATTCCAATTTTAGTGCCAACTGTTAAAACAATATTCCTCAAACTAGTACCGGCACAGGGATGAACTGAACATGCCTACAAAGAAACGAGACATTGAAATTGACAGATTGAATGAGAAATGGAAAGAACTCAGAACAAACAGATTCACCCATCCCTACTTGCTTCTTCCTTTCTTAAGAAACAGCAAACTGACCCAATTTTCTTCTTTATTATTCCATAGTTTAACCTGCTCTCTATCTTATTCCTCTTGAATTCTGCCTAACGCAATTAATTGTATTATGGGAAAGCTGGGAACTGAAATTAGGGTATTTGACTGAGACCCCAGATTGATATATCAGAACACACTAAGAAGAGGAATAATAAATCAAGGTCTATTCTTAGTCCTGCCACATACCAGTTAAAAATCTCCCCACTTCCCCAATTTCATCTGTCTGCAATTTATTCTTACTTTCAGAGAAGAAAATCCAACATGACAGCAAAGTGATCTCAGAGTATTAGACTCTTATAAGGGAAATAATGCTTATTTGTTTCATCATGCTTGAGACAGAGAACCAGCCCAGCATGTAATGGATGTGATAAATCTTTTGCTGGGTCTGCATATGTTTAACCTGCTTAAAATGGTAGGTTAAAATTAAAAAAAAAAAATCACTCAGGTTACTGTGCTAACACAATGTTGTACCATGCACCAAACAAGTTTCAGCACAGATTGTAGTATTTAGGTCATTTTGGTGTGTTGCTTACTCAAGCACAATGTCTAAAAAGAAAACAAGACCTGAAGGACCAACTTGGGGACAGATCGTCCTGGAGAAAACCTATGTGGTCACTAAGAGTCAACACCAACTTGATGGCACCTAATCAATGGCATGAAACCTGTAATAAAACACTCCTACATGGTGTCTGGAGCAAAAACTGGGGGTGGAGGTGGAGAGAAAGGAGGGACAATTTCCTGCATATCAAAATTACATAAATAATTCCAACATTTGGAAAATAGACTTTTTGACTTCCAGGCCCACATGAGTACAGACCTATGATCCTGTATGGATATGCACAAGCAGATACATTCACGTGCAAGCCGACACACACTCAATTACACTCATCCAAAAGGCCACATATTTAAAGGCTTTGCTTTGTTTGGTATGACTTAGCACGATGAAGGAAAACAGCCAACATTTATCATGCAGTGCATTGTGCAAGCTTAATCCAGGGCAGTTGGTAATAAACAATGGTTAAACAAGGGATGGCTCACTGCGGTATGTGAATAAGTCTAAATTCTGGCTCGCTTTCTTCTCTAAATGATGAACGATAAGAGCAAGGCTGGGTTTGCCCAAAACGCTAAGAAAGGCCAAAATCAATTCAGGCAGTCAGTGATTCAACATGTTGTGAGAACTCCGTGAACACTTGGCATGAACCAAATCATTGTTAAGCCAGAATATAGTTTATTGGGGGGCTGGGGGGGGGGGCACTACATGCTATATGAATACAGCAACGGTGTTTTATGAGCCAAGATTTAGGGTTTGCAATGTAATGCAAATACAACCCAAATGTTCCATGTTGAGATGGATGGACACCATTTTAGTCACTTGGAACCAAAATAAATCAAAGGCTTCAGAGTTTAATGATCTTCTAACTATGATCAAGCACTTAAACATATCAACATGACTATTTTCTGCTTACTCTGAAATGGAAAGATGAGAAATTTAAATCTCCTAATGACAGAAATATTATATCCTCCCTTTCTGGAGGAAGGATAATTATTCAGATTCTTTTCAGAGGCAAGGGGCGATAAATTAAAATGCAGTTAAATCCCAGCTAGCTTTGATAATTATTCATCTGCTAGAATTTTGATTATGTTACAGACCATTTTCCTCCCTCATATTTCAGTAGGTTCCCAGCATGAAGCAGAAAGCGCACAGAATAAACCCATAACTATTAATAAATGTTAAAACAATTCAGATTAGCCCTAAATTTGGGACAGATGTGCTTTATGACTTCAGTGCTTAACAACATTTCCTGGAGTTCAATGGAAAACTAACTGTGGAAAAAAAAAAATGAATCTCTACAGAATACATACAGAAGCGAATGGAACAGAGAAAAATATGATCTTCCTAGAACTCATGTTCTAGGAAGCATAACAATGACACTTAAAGAAGGATTTGGAGAAACTTCAACAGATCAAAAAAAGGGCAACCAGGATGATGATCAAGGGACTAGAAACAATGTCCTGTGATGAGAACTCAGGGCATCTTGTGGGGTGGGGTGGGGGTGGGGATTCAAAAGGTCAAGATGGCATCTGTGACTGTAGCCCTGCTCCTTTTTTAAAGGGCAAGGCTTCAATCACACAGTCATGGATGCCATATTGATTCTTTTGATCTCCTCTGTGGACACCCTTGACATGCTTTGACTTGAGAAGATTGATAAAGGTGATGTTGCCCAGAAGGTCAGTAGCTGTTTTCTATCACTCCAGAGAGCACAACACAGAGTAATGGATTTGAATGGATTTAAATGAAAGGAAAACAGATTCCAACTGAATGTTAGAAGAAACAAGAACAATTCAATTGTAGAAGCAAGGATCCAGAGAAATGGTGGGTATCCCTTCATTAGATGTGTTGAATCATCTCTTGAGATTCCTGCACTGAGCAGGAGTTAGATTTGATGGTCTCAATGATTTTTTTTCTAATTCTGAGATTCTCTATCTCATGCTATCTCTTGTAAAGTTAGAGAACTCTGGATGGCAGCTTTAAAAATTGAATAAGTTGTTCAGATGTTGGAAAGACTTATTTTTTCAGGACAGTTCAATTCTCATAGGAGTCCCCAACCTTCAGAAGGTTGTGGACATGTCTGGAATTCTGGGATGGTGTCATGGGGGTTTCCACAAAATGGATGTCATGAAAGGTACAGATAGGAAGCAACCATTTTCTTCAGAAGACTGGTTGTTGAGTCTGAAAGAAGAGTAATCTGCTCCAGGACTAGGACCTACATTTCTGGTTCCACAGAGAAAAGGAAAGACACAGAGACAAGGACACTGGCCAAAAAATGAGAAGAAGGTAGGCTTCAGCTGAAGCTGAAATAATGCTATTTGCTAGGGTTATGCTGGCTTTGAAACTCATTCAGAGGAAATGCTTTAAACTTCGCACAAGTGCAAGCACATCTCGCCTGTTAAAAGAGCCCCTCTTTTTTTTGGCTCCTACACAAGTCAGAAAAATAGATACAGTTGCTTTAAAAGTTGCATTAAAGATGTGCTGATATTTGATTCATTAAAATACCCACCCAGGTACCTGAAAAAATGACACGGTTGCTTTAATGAATAGCAGATAAGTGCTTGTGCTCGCATAAGATCTAAAACACTTCATTTGAAGCATATGCAGCTCTATTCTTTGCTTAAAAAAGAAGCTCATCTCACAGTGAAATATCAATTTCACAAGAGAGAAACTGGTGATGCTTCCAAGAGTTATGTATATAGAGTTTTTTTTTAATTGTTAAAGAAAATCAGGAGGGACGGTTGAATGCAGAGCTGGGTCCACTGTACTGCCAATGGAATAACAGAACTACTTTATAATTCCCAGGTTCTCATTAACTCAATCTTCACCAAGCTGGTACTAATGAACTGTCTTGGGATTACAGTCCTGAGAATTCCATTATTCTACTGGAGTCAAAAGCCACAAAAATTCACTCCAAATCTTAGCTGGCATTTTTTTTTTAAGTTCTGTTGTTCTACTTGACTGGGATATACATGACTTTCACATGAAATCAACCTATCCAGATGTTTTAGAAAAGATATGGAACAAAAAAACGGTTCAAAATTGGGAAAGGCATGTGTCATGTTATACACCGTCACCTTATTTAAGAAGGTCACCTATATTTCATGTATATCATGAATAATTCTAGACTAGAAGAAATAAGGATTGGAACTAAAACTGCTGGGGAAAACATTAACAACCTGAAATGCCAATTTGATGGTTGAAAGTAAAGAAGTCTTCAGGATTTTTTTTGCTGATGGTGAAATAAGAGTGCAAAAGGGAGCCTGCTGCTCAATAAATATGGGTGTTTTTGTGTGTGTAAAAATAGGCAGTGAGAACTCAGTGCAAATAGGCGGAGATATTGGAGTATGGACTTAATTTTGTTGATGTTGTATTGTATAATTTTTATTGTAATATTTTTTGGCCAGCTGGGGCGAGGCTATATGATATATACTGCCCAAAGTCATGGTTGTGTGAGTTGGGCTGTTATATATATTTTCAAATAAACGAATAAAAATCATCTTTATCTTTCTAGACTCAAAATTCCCAGCAATGGTGACTGCAGCCGTGAAATATAAGAGATGTCTGCTATTTGGGAGAAAGACTGTAACAAATCTACCCAAAATATTACACTGTATAGACACCATGAAAGATAGTTTGTAAAGCCCATGGTTTGCTCACTTCCAACATGTGTCTGTGAAGTTTGGGCTTTCAGAATACCCGAATGAAGAAAAAAACAATGCCTTTGGATTGTGGTGCTGGAGAAAATGATTGAGAATACTTTGGACCAGAAGGAAAAAAACCCCAAACAATTCAGTTTGTAGATAAAGTAAAACAGACTGCTCACTGCAACCACTAAATAATGAGTCAGTCAGTTTGGTGCCTTTGAGTCAGACTTTATTCCTGGCAACTGCCTAGACAAGTCCCTACAGTTTTCTTACAGACATTGTTGGAAGTGGTTTTCCCTGGCCTACTTCTTCCCAGAGCTGAGAGACAGGGACTGGCCCACGGTCACTCAGCTGGCTTTGTGCCTAAGGCAGGGCTAGAACTCACAGCTGGCACCAAAATAACTGCAGTGTTAAATGTGAATTTGGGCTTCTTAGCAATGAAGAGACTACTTTCAGTGCAAGAGACTACTTTCAAAGCATCTTGCTTTGGAAGCGGTCTGATCCTAATCTTGTTAGAAGTAGAACTGGGATCCTTTTTGGATCTTGAGATCATAACTATAGCCAATTGGCCAGGCTGCCAAATTTCATTCCAGTGCTGTTCCGGAATGCTCTCCCAGGTTTGCCCTGGCACTGGCCCCAGATTGACCTGAAGTTCCATAAAAGCCATTCCAGAGCCCACCTATTTCAATATATTTTGTCCAATAAGAAGGCTACAGATGTGCCCTTCTAAAGCGAGCCCTAAAAACATGGTTGTAATGGTCTGTGGGAATGACCTTGGGAGATAGGAAGAAGAGCCACAACTTAGACAACAGTCTGATAAATGAAGACTTTAGACTTTTTGAGTCTAAAGGAGGGACGGGGGTGGAGAAAGCATCTCAGAAGGGACCCTCCCTAGTTTTTGGGAGAGTAGAAGTAAGGAACAGGAGGGGTACTTTCAGACTTGCAAGATTCTGTTAACGGAACCTTACAAGAAAGATAGAGTTAGTATCACAGTTGTGCTTCTTGTCAGGACTGCCTTGAAGGGCTAACATCCATCTTGCAAGTCTGAAAGTTTTGAAAGCTTTTTCAAAAGTTGCTCCCAAATTATCTTTTTTAATATGACATATGGGAGAATAATTAAATAGATACAGTAGATGGGGAGTACTCCTATTACCTGTATTTAATTTGATTTTACTTTGATTCCATTTAAATGAAATAAAATTTAACTTTTGTCCTGGCCCTGTCCACTCCTTTGGTTTGGCCTCACCAGTCTCCAGTATCCCATTCAAACACCAAGGATAACCATGGTCCAAAAAAGTTGAGCATTCTTGATCTCCCACTGTTCTAGATGGAAGTGGTTTTCCAAAATTTTAGAGCAAAATAGTCATTCCTGCCTGGTTTTCTTAACTGGAGATTAACAATGACCTTCTGAACACAAAACATATATTCTACCACACTCAATGTGCTTCATACATCAAATCTATATTTTGGAGGTCAATCAGGTTTTGTAAGTGACTTATAGATCTCAAACACAGGCAAGGTGAAATACAGATGCAATCGTAGGAGGACATGATATTTTCTTCAGCACACTAGATATAATATTATGATTAGCTCAGATCTTGGAATGACAAAACAGCTTATGTTAATAAATACCAGCTCCAATTAAGCATCTGTGCAAACAGTCTAAATAAAACCAACAGTTTTTGTGCAGCTCTCACACCAGTCCCTGTTAAATCTCCAGGCTTGAGCTGGAGAATACATTTCTTATTACTGAGTGATCTTCGAAAGAAAGAAAAAATCTTAATTTTACAGTCATTATTGGGATGGCTAAACTTTCTCAGAATTCTATGAAGAGGGATGTAAAATAATTTCTTCATAGAGTAGATGCTGAGAGTAGACCTGATTTTCATTCCATGTGACTCCATGGTAGGATAAATCTTGCCAGAATAAAGGAAAAAACCCACCCCTATTCACACCCTCCTAGCATTGTGGGGTTCCTCACAGAGATTGCTTCTCTTTTGCAGCACTTCCTGGAATGATCAGGTGATCATGCCACATTGTATGATTTTCAGAATTATTTTGTCTTGTCTGCTTTTAAGTGGATCAGTGCTTGTCTGAATTTTTGATGCTACCTTTCCAAAGGAGACCTCAAAAAGTTGTGTGGTGAGACTTGGGCTTCAAGGCTCATAATATGTGGGCTTTTGGGGGGAAGAAGTGCTGCTTTTTCAGTGTTTCACTAGCTTGCTTTCTTATTCTGAAGGACATTCCCAATATCTGAAAGCTTCAGGTGTGCAAGATTTTCATGGAATCCTTCAGCCTCTGAAGCCACTTTTGTGTGAGATCAAGTGCTAAGGATTCAAACTTGTGTGTAGGGGCTGTCTCTGTCTGTAGCCTTTTAGGGAAACTCTTGTTATCTGAAAAAAGTGGAAATAAGAGCCAGCAATTGCCAACTATTGGATGAAGAATAGACTCTTCCCAATCGGTTTGGTTTCATAGGTATTTTCTGATCACTTTCAATCTAGGGGGAACCAGATCATGCCTCTAAAGTTTTACTCCTTTCCTCTCTCCCCAGAATTTTTACTCTTCTTGGGTCATGGATAAGCCAAAGTTAAAGTTCAAAATGTAACATTGAATAAACAATTTCCCGCTTTTATATTATTGCTTCAATTTTTTAAGTATTTCATCTGGCTGGTCTTTGATGGCAATAGCATTTCTTCTTCTCTTTCTACATTAGAGTGATCTTGAGTTAGCATGATCATTTTAGATCTATAGTTTAACAACTTCTATTCTACTCGTTAAAACTGAATACTTCTATTCACTCATTTTACACGAGTACAATTCACAGATTGTATTTATCTCTTAAGAGTGGTCCTAGGTGGCTGTTGTATTTTACATCACTAGGTGGATGCAATCCATCTGTCTCTGTAATTTTATGTGATTTCATGCTGGGCTGTTTCAAGCCCTGCACCAGGCCAGCTGTCTGAACTCCACAAATGGCTTGCTCCATTTTTAATCGGCGGCTTCCCCTGAAGCACTGAGTCTAATTTCACCACTTGCCCTGAGACGATGCATCAGCGATTGGGAGCAGAGCATAGGGCTTCCTCCCTTTTGGCCTAACATTAGAAAGAAACCAAGGAGCAGCCATGTGCTTTCCCTCAACTGTTCTGAAGCTTGTGTGACCTCCATTAGGGGAGCTACATAAAACTCCTGCCTCCCGTTACTGCAGATCCCCATAGAAACCAGGATGTTCATGAAACCTGTGATCAGCACGAACAGCACCCTCAGCAACTGGCATGGCAGCCCTGGGCCCTATTCTTCCGGCAGCATGCCGGCTTTGTTTTGGTTGCACTCTCTTTTGGAATGGGCAGAAATGAACCACCCTTGTTTCAAGAACAGCCTGTTAGACAATGACTCAATCAGTTCAGCTTGTGTCCCAAGCCCTTAATTAAAGTTGTTATCCTTGGCCTCTATAGCAGATGTTCTGAAAGGTCTAGCCCCCTTTTAATGTTAAGGACTGTGGATGTCCTAGTAGCTCATAATAATGGTTGCTATTTTGAAACCATTGTGGCATTGCCAAGAATAGCTGACAATCAATGGGGAGAATGGGATCAGCTTGAACAAAGCTTCTCTTCTTTGAAACAGGCTGGAATCACATGCTGGCAAGATGGCAATAAAGCGATCCTGGCTTTTTCAAAAACGTTTGATGAATCTGGAAGGTGTTCTGATTTGTTGTGGGCTCAGAAACAGAATTGGCTGTGCTTTGGGAAACCTAATGTCCTTCATTGGCCTAATTTCCCTTATTTCTAGGCCTGAGCTCACCTCATTTTACTGGAAAGGATCCTGAATTTCTTAAACCCCAGTTAGATGTCTGAAGCCAACGAACACTCTCTTTGGGCCTCTAGGGCAGAAAGAGGCTACCGGATGAGGTTGTTCAGCCTATATTGGTAGGGATGAAAACTAGGAGTAGCTTGCAGGATTAGAGACAAGTAATAGGAACAGAGTTTGTAATGTATTGCCCAACAATCGCTGATAGGAAAGAGAAGTTCTATAGGGATAGAAAGCGATAGGCATCAACAACAAGATAAAATAGCTATTTGTTTCTATTTAGCAGGTATTGAAGAAGCTGCCTTTTGGCTCAGTGTTTTAAATGCCTATGGTGTTGGACTTCCAGGGGAGATATGGTGAACGAAAGCGGAGACAATGATCGCGGCAAAGACCAAAGAACCAATGAGTAGACCGGTTCTTCAGAACCTCTCTGGATAAGAAGAATATAGGAGATTGCCCACATGTGTTTTGGATAGCTGTTCCTCATGAGGAGACTGCAGGACAGTGGTTTTTCATGGGTTTGAGCACCAGGAGACAACAGGATTAGCCATCTTGCTCACAATCACTGCGGAGCCTTTTAAAGGACACTATTCTTAATCACTTTTGGAAGTTGCCTATTAACCATCTTAAAGCTATTAGAAACCTTCAGAATGACAAGTCTGAAAAGTTGTCTGGTGAGTTTAGCCTCAACTCTGAACAAAAGAAAAATTAATTACAAGCTTAAGAACTTAAAGAATTTGAAATAAGCAAACAGCTAAATAATATCTTGGTTTAAGAAAGTTACAAATGGATTAAGGGCCCAATTAAATTTGGAATATTAACTTTTACCAAAAGATTTTGGAATTAACTATAAAAAATAAATAGCTTCTTGTGGGAACCAGAATTATTTTGGCTATCTTGGCTCATAACACAGATAAGCGGCTTTATGATTTTAGAAACTGGACACTAGAGGGGACTAAAGATTCTAATTAGAAGGGAAAAAATACAAGCCAGCTTTTGGTGTTGGTTAATTGGGACTTACAAAATGATACAACATGTCGTAACATTGGAAATATTAAAGGAGATCTTTGAAAAATGGAGCCAGAAATTAGTAGCTACAATATCAACTGTGTCAGTATCAGTGTCAGCATCAGTGTCAGTGTAATGATGTCTGATTCTATGGATAGATTATGTCCAAACAATGTCAATCAGGGATGGACAGATGTGGAGCAAATTTTGTCTGACAAGGCAGAGAAAGTACCGAAAGTGGAACTACAAATGTCAGGCCAAGAGAATGATTTAGAAAGGGACACTTTATTGGATATACAAAAGAAACTAGATGAAATTTTAAAAATTAAAGGGGAAATACAAATGATAAACCAAGAGAATGACCTGGAAAATGTTTTATTATTGGATCCACAAAAGAGGCTTGTTAAAGCCTTGAAGAAATCTGTGCAATGGGATAAAGAAGAATTGAAGAGAAATGAAATCCTACGACAATATTTGAATGAACCAAAGATTAAGACTGTTAGAAGTAAAAGGACGGAATATGAAGTTGGTTTATTTGATCAAGGTTAAAATAAGACATTTGCAAAGTTCTGGCAACCCTTTATGGACTTTTTGCTGACACCAGGATTGAAAAGTTGATGTTTTATGGATTTATTTATGGGGGAGGACCTTCCCACCTATGGTACAGATGCAGCCTCAGAGATCTCCTCATCTTGTCTACTGAGTCCCAGGTAGAAGTTCTGCTCTGAAACCCCTTCCAACATGGACCCCTTTTCCCATGTGTAAAGAAGCATGGAACTATCTGTTGTGATAGCAGGGTACTTCTCCGATGCAAGGAACAGAAGAGGTGGGACTTAATAGGGAGGTGGAGCTACAGTTTCTCAGGAGCCAGTCTGGCTCTTGAGCCAAGAAAGGTTCTCATGCTAGGTAACATCATACATTTCTTGCATACAGTATCTGCCTCTGTGCTCTGTGGCTCCAAACCATTCCAGCTACTGCTTATCAGTGTGATTTATTTGTGTGTGTGTGTTCATTTTAAAATCAGAAGCATGATGGGAGTTTGGTACATTAAAACCAAAGAACATCAGATCTCTTAGAGTACTTTTTGGTCTCTGCCAATTGAATTTGAGAGTTCAAATACATTGTGATCATATTAATGAGAAAATAAATTGGACACATGGAATGCCCCCCAGAAGAGGTGGTCTAAAGTTTCTCACGAAAGGACCTGAAGCAACAACCAGGGCATGCAGACATGGGGGACAAAACCAAGGAGACTTTTTCCAAGGAAACAATAAAGATGGGATGAAATCCCTCTCTCAGTCAAGCAGAATTTGTGAAATTTCAATGTTGACTATGGAGGTAAAATCTGCAGTCCAGCTTTAAAGCTACCATCAGCCATGGAAACTGGTCAAGAGACTTCAAACCAGCCATTCTCTCTCAGCCCAGCCTATTTCACAGGGCTGTTGTGGGGATAAAATGAAAGGAAGCTGCCCAAGGAAGTTTCCTTTTTCCTGGAGAAAAGGTGAGCTATAAAGCTAAGAGATAATATTTTAATTAAAGTATGTTAGTACTTATGTTATTTGATTCCTTAAGTTTGGGTGTGTATGTATCTATAAAAATAAGTAAAAGGTTATGCTTCGAGGTACAAAGCACTTTTGAGACAGATCATAAAGTAAAAAGAACACAAATATTGGTTAATATGTATTATTGAGAGAGAGAGAAAGAGAGAGAGAGAGAAAGAGAGAGAGAGAGAAAGAGAGAGGTTAGATAGCGTAGTGGTTAAAGCAACACCCTGACATGTGAGACGGAGATTTGCATTCTGGCTGGTACCTACCTTACCAGCAGGTCCTTTGGCAATGGTCCCCTAACGCTTCACCTGCCTACCTTGGATATAAGAGTGACACAAACTAAGAGAGTCATGCCAGCTCGGACATCACCTGGATTAACAAGGTCCATGCCAGATGTTGGGGAACCAGGACAATCTGATGATAAGTGAGCTACTGGAACAAACCATACGTGGACGAGACAAGAGAACCTGAAATTGATAGAATGCTACTACAACAGGACTCCTAAGCTTGGCAAGGGGCTCCAACAGATCCCAGGAGCAACATCGGAGCTCCTTGTCCAGAAGAGTGCAGGGCTAGGAACAGCCAAGATCCTGTGCAGGACCCTCAAACTCCCAGGCCTCTGATAGAAGACCTGAGGTTGAGGAAGACACAGAACACTCACAGGGGATTTTTAAAAATAGATAGATAGATAGATAGATAGATAGATAGATAGATAGATAGATAGATAGATCGATAGATAGATAGATAGATAGATAGATAGATAGACAGATCTTTATCTGTCATGGCCCAGGTAGAAGATTCTGCTGCCCAAGAAGTGGAACCCAAGGAAGCTTCAGAAGTCAGCACAGCAGGCAGGGAACAGGAAAACCCTACAGGCATTGGACCTGTGGCCACAGACTTGGGCTGTGAAGTTTGTACAGCGAAACCTCAGACATCCTGTTGTTGTTGTTGTTTAGTCGTTAAGTCGTGTCTGACTCTTCGTGACCCCATGAACCATATTGCGCCAGGCCTTCCTGTCCTTCACTGCCTCCCGGAGTTGGCTCAGTTTCATGCTCATTGCTTCAGTGATGCTATCTAACCATCTCATCCTCTGCTGTCCTCTTCTCCTTTTGCCTTCAATCTTTCCCAGCATCAGGGTCTTCTCCAAAGAGATCTCTCTTCGCATTAGGTGACCAAAGTATCTGAGCTTGAGCTTCATTATCGATCCTTCCAATGAGCAATCAGGGTTGATTTCCTTTAAGATTGACTGGTTTGACCTCCTAGCAGTCCAGGGGACTCTCAAGAGTCTTCTCCAGCACCACAGTTCAAAGGCATCAATTCTTCGGTGCTCAGCCTTCTTTATGGTCCAGCTCTCACAGCCATACATTATTACTGGAAAAACCATAGCTTTGACTATGCGGATCTTTGTCGGCAAGGTGACGTCTCTGCTTTTTAATATGCTATCTAGGCTTGCCATAGCTTTCCTCCCAAGGAGCAAGCATCTTTTAATTTCATGGCTGCAATCTCCATCTGCGGTGATCTTGGAGCCCAGATAAATGAAGTCTGTTACTGCTTCCATTTCTACCCCTTCTATTTGCCAGGAATTGATGGGTCCAGATGCCATGATCTTAGTTTTTTTAATGTTGAGTTTCAAGCCAGCTTTCGCACTCTCCTCTTTCACCCTCATCAAGAGGCTCTTTAGTTCTTCTTCACTTTCTGCCATTAGGGTGGTATCATCTGCATATCTGAGGTTGTTGATGATTCTCCCTGCAATCTTAATTCCGGCTTGTGATTCTTCCAGTCTGGCATTTCTCATGATGTACTCTGCATATAGGTTAAATAAGCAGGGTGACAGTATACAGCCTTGTCGTACACCTTTCCCTATTTTGAACCAATCGGTTGTTCCATGACCGGTTCTAACTGTTGCTTCTTGGCCCGCATACAGATTTCTCAGGAGACAAGTAAGGTGGTCTGGTACTCCCATCTCTTTAAGAATTTGCCACAGTTTGTTGTGATCCACACAATCAAAGGCTTTTGCATAGTCAATGAAGCAGAAGTAGATATTTTTCTGGAACTCTCGTGCTTTCTCCATGATCCAGCGAATGTTGGCGATTTGATCTCTAGTTCCTCTGCCTCTTCGAAACCCAGCTTGTACATCCGGTAGTTCTCGGTTCATGTATTGCTGAAGCCTAGCTTGTAGGATTTTGAGCATAACCTTGCTAGCATGTGAAATGAGTGCAATTGTGCGATAGTTTGAGCATTCTTTGGCATTGCCCTTCTTTGGAATTGGAACATAAACTGACCTTTTCCAATCCCGTGGCCACTGTTGCGTTTTCCAAACTTGCTGGCATATTGAGTGCAGCACTCTAACACCATCATCTTTTAGTATTTTAAATAACTCACCTGGAATACTGTCATCTCCACTAGCTTTGTTGTTAGCAATGCTTCCTAAGGCCCACTTGACTTCACTCTCTAGGATGTCTGGCTCAAGGTCAGTGATCACACCAGCGTGGACATCAGGGACATTAAGATCTTTCTTGTAGAGTTCTTCTGTGTATTCTTGCCACCTCTTCTTAATCTCTTCTGCTTCTGTTAGGTCCCTGCCGTTTTGTCCTTTATCATGCCCATCTTTGCACTAAACGTTCCTTTCATATCTCCAATTTTCTTGTAGAGATCTCTAGTCTTCCCCATTCTATTGTTTTCCTCGATTTCTTTGCATTGTTCATTTAAGAAGGCCTTCTTATCTCTCCTTGCTATTCTCTGGAAATCTGCATTCAGTTGCTTATATCTTTCCCTTTCACCCTTGCTTTTTGCATTCCTTCTTTCCACAGCTATTTGTAAAGCCTCATCAGACAGCCATTTTGCTTTCTTGCATTTCTTTTTCCTTGGGATGGTTTTAGTTGCTGCCTCCTGTACAATGTTACGGACCTCCGTCCATAGTTCTTCAGGCACTCTGTCTACCAAATCTAATCCTCTAAATCTATTCATCACCTTCACGGTGTACTCACAAGGAATATGATCTAAGTCATACCTAAGTGGTCTAGTGGTTTTCCCTACATTCTTCAATTTAAGCCTAAATTTTGCAGTAAGAAGCTCATGATCTGAGCCACAGTCAGCTCCTGGTCTTGTTTTTGTTGTCTGTATAGAGCTTCTCCATCTTTGGCTGCAAAGTATGTAATCAATCTGGTTTCGGTATTGACCATCTGGTGATGTCCATGTGTAGAGTCGTCTCTTGTGTTGTTGGAAAAGAGTGTTTGCTATGACTAGCTTGTTCTCTTGACAGAACTCTATTAGTCTTTGCCCTGCTTCATTTTGTACTCCAAGGCCAAACCTGCCTGTTATTCCGATTACTCCTTGACTTCCTACTTTAGCATTCCAATCCCCTATGATGAAAAGGACATCTTTTTTTGGTGCTAGTTCTAGAAGGTGTTGTAGGTCTTCATAGAAGTGGTCAACTTCAGCTTCTTCAGCATCAGTGGTTGGGGCATAGACTTGGATGACTGTGATATTGAATGGTTTGCCTTGGATACGCACTGAGATCATTCTGTCGTTTTTGAGGTTGTACCCCATTACTGCCTTTCCCACTCTCTTATTGACTGTGAGTGCAACTCCATTTCTTCGAAGGGTTTCTTGCCCACAGTAGTAGATATAATGGTCACCCGAATTAAATTCACCCATTCCCGTCCATTTCAGTTCGCTGATTCCCAACATGTCGACGTTCAATCTTGTCATCTCATGTTTGACCACATCCAGCTTGCCTTGGTTCATAGATCTTACATTCCAGGTACCTATACAATATTGTTCTTTACAGCATCGGACCTTCTTTTCGCTTCCAGATACATCCACAGCTGAACGTCCTTTCGGCTTTGGCCCAGCCGCTTCACTCTTTCTGGAGCTACTTGGAATTGCCCTCCGCTCTTCCCCAGTAGCATATTGGACACCTTCCGACCTGAGGGGCTCATCTTCCGGCGTCATATCTTTTAGCCTTTTAACATTGTCCGTGGGGTTTTCTTGGCAAGGATCCTGGAGTGGGTTGCCATTTCCTTCTCCAGTGGACCACATTTTGTCAGAACTCTCTGTCATGACCTGTCCGTCTTGGGTGGCCCTGCACGGTATAGCTCATGGCTTCACTGAGTTACGCAAGCCCCTTCGCCACGACAAGGCAGTGATCCATGAAGGGGTCAGACATCCTAGATGATCTCAAAGAGTCACTGGATCTATTGGCTGCCCTTTCGTGTTCATCTGATCCTCTGCAGCCCACATCTGGCAACGTTACTCAAGACTCAATAACTGTGGCCAACCATGCCCAACCCAAAGCATCAGCAAGTGCTGAATTAGAAGAATGAGACGTGTGGAAGTACAGTCTGTACCTTCCTGAAAGGGTTTTTTGGGAATTAAATGCCTATCCTGGATTTGCGGTTGCTTCTGAGTTCACCTGGATGCTGAGCTGATGCTTGCAACTCCTAGGAATGCTGGAAGCAGGACCTACGTCAGCTGCCTGAATGCCTACCTTATATCTAGGATAGATTTCTAGTTCGTGCTCCTGAGTAATTCCTTTCCTGTGTTGAGAACTCTGGATACAGTTCTGGAATTCTGCTAAGTCAGATTTTTCCACCATCTTTTAGTTGTTGGTGTTTCTATAGAAATGTCAGCCACACAAAACCTAATCCTCTTAATGCCTCCTCAGTGAAGACAGGATATCCATCGCCTTTTGCATAGTTCTACACATTTGTAGAATGCCACTATTTTAAATATTTTAATTGTAAATGATCAGTACTGTTTCTTGTATTGAGAGGCAAGGCAAGTATTCAGAAAACAAGTATATATCCATAGCTGCTCCTTCTCCTCTTTGGCTGAGCTTTCCCCCACCCCCAGCTAATTTTTAGACCAGACGTTCCCCTGAATTCCTAATTTCTCATCTCCAAAGGAAACCATGTAAGAGCAATCATAAAGACGAAGGAGAATGATCAAAGCAATTGCTTATCAAAAACTGGCTGGCTGAACATCTCTAACTACCATTTCGAATTAAATTTGTGAATGTTTTTGCTGCTGAATTTGATAACATCACACTGTTTCTGCTTTATTAAGTGTCTCAGGAATTACTAGACAAATTTATATCATAATGTATATGTGATGAGAGATTACCCAGTGACACTAATAAGAATGCTAATTCCAAAGAAAAGTGTACAGAGAGAAAATGATTGCTCCCCAGGACAGTTCATTATTGATCCAGGTAAGGTGGGCATCCATCTTTCTGTCATAAATATCCCAGGATATTAGAATGACAAGGATTCTCTTTTGCTTGAGGATCTGGACCCTCACATAGACATTTGAGGTGGTCCAGTCCCTACCACATCTATGTACATTATGACTCTGATCCTCAATTCTGAAAAAATAGAGCACTCTTCAAGTTTACAAGAGTGGATGAACTGTCACATTGAAGTCAAGAGAAAGCCTAACAGAACAGCTACCTAAACCAAAAGTTATTCTTTCTAAGCATGATTCTCACAGAGTTCTGTTTGGTAAGATTTATTGAGAAGAAAGGGATGGGGTTACAAGAATTGCAGCAACCTTAAATATTTCCCATTGGGAACCAATTTTTCCCTGTGAAGATTAGGGTGGAGACATTTTCATTTTCTTTCTTTCTACCAGCCCTCCTATGGCCTGGCAAAGAGGCGGGTCTCTTCACTAATAATGGAGAAACTCGCAGCTGACTATTTACCAGTCTCCTGCATTTTTATCAGTCCAAGAACCAACCATTCCATACATAAGGGTAATGGTCTTAAAAGATTCAGAATTCTGCAGAAATAATATCAAGGACCCTTGGAATGAGAGAGATGCTCAGCAACCTGGGGCAGAAAAATCAGAGACCACTGCTGAGTTATCTTTTGGTTGCTTGGACTCTGATTCTCAGCTGTACTTTTACTATGCATTCTGTCTTACCCCTTGGGATTCTCTGTATTACACTGTTGTTGTTGTTTTTAAAAAAAGATCAAAGTTGACAAATTAATTAATTTGATGGCACTGAGTTGGATTTTACTTTTGGTGATTGCATGGACAATTCCTTCCTTCCTTCCTTCCTTCCTTCCTTCCTTCCTTCCTTCCTTCCTTCCTTCCTTCCTTCCTTCCTTCCTTCCTTCCTTCCTTCCTTCCTTTTACACAATTTATAGGCTGCTCAATTCTCAATGGCTCTAGGTAGCTTATAATTAAAAAGTAAAAAAAGTACAACGTATCAAAAAAAAATCATGAGGGGCCCGAAGGCAACATATATCCAGAAAAATCCATCCAGCAGGGGCTCAACCTTCACCTTCCCCAAAGCCTGGATGAATAATAATTAATAGCTTAATGAACATCAGCAGGGTGGGAGCCATCTGGATCTCTGGTGGGAGGTCATTCTAAAGGGCAGGTGCTGTGACAGAGAATGTTCTTCCATTTCAATAATCTCTTTAATCCTATTTTGTCATTCTGTAACTCCACTTATAAAAGGTTTGAGTGTAGTTTTTCCATGTTTCTTTAACCTCTATTACTTCTCATCTGTGATTACTCTTGAATATACCTATCTTATCTATACATTTTTCTGGGATTTCTCTGAATTTCTGAAAAATTCTCTCATTTTCTTTTCCTTACTATCTTCCTCTACTTGTTCAGATTCTTGACTGAGATATCTTTTCTTATCCTTTCATGCCTGACACTGAAAATCTATTTTCAGACAACATACAGTCTTCATGTTGTGCAAGACTTTCATCTCCTCTCTTACTATTGCGATCATGACAGCTTGTTCTGAAAGCCTCCTGAATCTTTTCTTTGAAATTTTGGGATTTCTTTTGTCCTCCAGTTTTGACAATGTCTCTTCTCTCTTTGGATAGCTCCTCAGGTTCACTTCTGCATGTTAATCAAATTAAATATGTTCCTTCTGTTGACTTTATGCCCTGCAGGTCATTATGTTAGTGGTACACCTACTTTTCTTAATGTTGTAAGTTTAACTCACTTGCTAAAGAATCTGACTGTGACAAAACTGTTTGCTTCTCACCCTATCTTTCTAGAGAATCCTTCTTGACCTCTCATTCCAAGTCTATGGGATAGGACAAGTCCATCTTTCTTCTGCATTATTCTCTATTATTTTTTAAGCATATGAAAATTCCAATTTATTCCTAAACTCGAATTAGAAGCAGGAAAATGCTCTGAATGTATTCAAAAGTGAACTTGCTTGGACAGCATGTGGGTGACCTTTCATCTAGATCTCTGTGTGCATCAGTCAGTGATTTAAATTTAGTCCATTCGACTAGCACTTCTTGGCCTTTTGCCTCAGATCAAGAGTAGCTCATTCTGCTGAATTCAGTTAATCCATTTTGCAATCATAATATTGAGTGGAACTCATAGTTCACCTTGTCTACAAGTGCCACCAGCAATTCAACTTAAGCTAGGCTAACTCCTTTGTAAATCCCTCTAGAGTGAAGGCCAACTTCCCCTTAATAAAGTGAGCTTTATGGCTTTGGCACAAAAGGTACAAGAAGGGATTGAGAAAAATTATTTGCATTTCTGAAGAATATTAGCAATTAAAAAAAAACCTCAGTGGAAACATTCTAGTCATGGCGTTGAAGAGTGATAAGATGGGCAGAGGAAATTGCAAGGGCAAGTAGAGAATATTACTTTGACTGAGATTATATTTATTTATTTATTTATTTATTTATTTATTTATTTATTTATTGGATTTCTCCCCCGCCCATCTCCCCCACAATAGGGGACTCTGGGTGACTTACAAAAAACATTAAAACTATAACTATATCTAAAACACATAATACATCCAAAATTTAAAACAATACTAAAAAAAGGAAGATCCAAGAAGATGAAAAATCTGAGGCTGAAGACAGGAGGCCTCTATGGGGCTAGCCATCCCCCTGCTTGAAGTACAGTATTCCCTCCCCGCCCCAGGCCAAGTGGCAGAACCAGGTCTTCAAAGCCTTACGGAAGGCCAGGAGGGGGGGGGGGGGCAATTGCACCTCTGGAGGCAGAATGTTCCAAAGAGCGGGGGCTACAGCAGAGAAGGCCCGCCTTCTGGACCCCGCTAGATGGAGTTCTTTTACTGAGGGGGTCCGAAGCATGCCCTCTCTATGCGATCAGGTGGGACGGGTTGAAGACATAGGGGAGAGGCTGGCCCCATGCCATGTACGGCTTTAAAGGTAATAACCAACACCTTGAATTTGGATGAAAAATAATACAGGGGAAGCAAGCAGAGCGCAGCTTTGGAAATGTTTTCCAATCCCTTTACTGGCAGTACTATAGAATGCATCTGTATTTCCTTCCATGTAACAACATAATATGTTGCAACTATGTGTGAGTGGCTGCTGTCCCCTCATGTTGCATGCATGTGTGTTTGTGAGGATGTGTGCACAAGATGGGGTGCATATGTGCCATTCTGAGTCACATGATGAGAAGAGAGTGGAGGCTTAGAATGGAGCAGTCACCAATATGCGAGCCGCTGACCAAATGCCTCTCCCGTATGGATGTACTGGGGAATATTCCTGGATTTTTTTCTCCCTGCAGTTCTTTGCTGGATCAGACCCATGTTCAGACTCAAATCTTCCTTTTGCCCCCCTCCCCCCCATACTAAGTTGGTTCCCATTTTGTTTAACTTTTGGAGAGTTATTCGGCTGGTAGAGTTGCAAGCCCCATTACTTATTTCCAACATGTCATAGGGTTGGAAAAAATAACAAGAGAAGACAGTAAGTCTAGAGAGAGAGAGAGAGACAAGGGTTAACCTGATCTAGACCTGGTGAGATTTTTGCAATTTCATATTTCCAGACTGATTTCTGAATCAGACATAGGCAAAGTAGACTCTCCCTGTGTACAGAAGAGAGTTCTGGATGCTGAATGTTGTTTCTGAAGAAATAGTTTATTCCCCACGCCTCCCCACTCCCCCGCACTCCTTTTTTAACATGCAAATTGTTCAATAAAGCAATGGAGAAAAGATGCATCAACGCAGAATTGCACTAGGGTGCTGCTGCTTCATTTAAACATGGGAGTGAAATGAAACAGTGTCTTCACACTAATTTTCATTGAATAGCTCATAAAAAGGGGAATTCACTAAACTCATTCTCCTCCCCCACCATAAAGTAGGGCAAAACCCCTAATATTGGAGAGAGACCTTTTGCATCCTGGCACCATCATCTAGCTATTACAGAATATTTCTTAGGAAGTAAAAATAGAATACAACCCAAAATAAAGAAACCACATATCTCTTTTTCACAAATGCACACCCAGATACACAAACACGCGATGGCTAGTTCTGAGTAACAGAATAGGAGGTGTCAGCAAAGGGGGAGGGGGTTTAAAATTGGCAAGCTGGTGATAGGAACATTGTTCATACAAGGTTAAATTTTTTCTTTATACGCATAAAATAAGTGCTATTCATCACACATTGAAGTGCTTCACTTCAATCTCCTCTCTCTCTCTCTCTCTCTCTCTCTCTCTCTCTCTCTCTCTCTCTCACACACACACACACACACACACACCCAACACACATTTACAAATGCACGCACACATACATTGCATCACAATATTCCAATCGATTTCCATCTTCCCAATTTTGACAGCCCCCTGCAGAAGCCCCTCCTTGCCCCTTCATTCTGCTTTCTGAATATGTGGCATTTCCACATTTATGACTTTTTACATGTGTCACCAAGGACCACACCCTTTGGGAGTGTGACTTAAACTCCTTTTTCTGTGCTAGTCTTTTCATTTTAATGCTTTTTTTTTTTCATTCTGCCTGCATCCAATATCCAGAAATGCAGGTTCATTATAACGGGAAGGGAAAATAATCGAGTCCCTATGTCCTATTCACTCACCACACCTAACAGAGAGTCAAACTTACTTGTTTTGATGTTTCGAGCCCTTCAAGTGTGCATGATACTGTTCTATTGAGTTTAGAGTGACGTTACAGATGTTGCAAGTATACGTCCGCTTCAGACCTGTGGACAGAATATAACAGGGTGAACTGCACCATCTTATGAAAACAGCAGACTTGATAGCTGCATTTACCCCAACGAGCTACTGCCTACCCTGAAATCATCCTCTGTGCATGGAAGTTCCCCCTGAAACTTCACAGTTCTGATTTTCCAAACTCTCAGCATCTATGGATAATAGAAGATCATCTTTGCAGATCCTCACCTTCCATATCTAGAGGACAATGAAAATTCTGGATCTAGTCTTCCCTTCCTAGGCCTCCATCCTTATAGCTAGAGTTTCCGCTACTGGTTCTTAACCTCTGGGTTGCCAAAAGGATTAGTATGCTTTTAGGGTAAGTCATCATGGTCCTGTAGATAAATTGAAATTTCTTTCTGCATAAATATATAACGTGTGTGTGTGCATATGCAAGAGAGAAAGATTAATTGAAGCAATCTGATTCAACAGCACTTATTTTCAGGGAACAAGGGAAAGTTTAACCTTGTATGAATAATTGAGCTTCCTACCATATTCAAGAGTCACCCCTTCTTCTGCTGTTTCTCAATTCTCAATGTCTGCCCTCCCTTCCTTCTGACTCATGATGGCCTTGCCTAGAAAATTCTGCATTGCAACATACTTGTTTCCCTGTGCACTCATTCTGTTATTATGTATTGTTCTAATTGCGCTGTGTGGAAATTCTTACTGCAGCATGTGAAAAAGATGTGGAAGAGGTGATGGATCAGTTCTTTGAAACAGCCATGTCAGAACACCAGTAAAGTAGTTAATAAGAAAGCCATTATTAATTCAAAACTCTACTGGACTTCCAGGGAGACAAGGGAATAGGTTGGTGCCTTTAAGGACACTGGGTTTGTATACTTCCTTTTCTAATCATTTTTTGGATATTACTTGTTAACTGCTTTTTGGCTATGAGGAACCTTTGGATCAACAAGTTTTGGACAGCACCAGGTGAGTTTCCTTCAACTCCCAATGAAAGAAGTTTTAAATACAAGTTTAAGGACTTAAAACTTTTTTTTTTTAATAAACAGAAGGCAAAAGGGTGATTAGAACTTTGATTTTGGAAAGTTACAAATTGACTAAGGATCCAGATGGATTTGAAATAAGATTTTGAAATTAATTATAAGAATCCTTTCCATGGGAAAATGTTGTTGTTTTGAATTCTTAAAAAAATAACATGATAGGATGGAACTTTGAAGGTTGAACACTAGAAGAAACTAGAAGGAAGTAAAGATTACAATTCAAGGAGAAGAACACTTAAATTTGACTTACTAATACAGAATGGAGCAAAATACCATAACATTGGATGTATTGAAGGATATTTGTGAACAATGGACCCAGAAGTTAATTTTAAGCGTGACTACCTCTATATATAGACTGTGTTTAAAAGATGTTATGGAAGAGGAACATGTTTTCTTGGACAAGACTGAGACTGAACTGAAAGTAGATTTAAAAATGACACACTACATAAGAATGATATGGAAAAAGATGCTACACTGGATATACAAATGAAACTGGCTGATGTCTTAAAAATTAAAAGGGATATACAGATAAGAAACCAAAAAGTGACCTGGATAACTTTCCTATATTGAATTTATAAAAGAGGCTTGTTAAAGCTTTGAAGAATTTTGTGAGAAGGGTCAAAGAAAAAATGAAAAGAAATAAATTTCTAGGACATTATTTGAAGGGATTAAAGATCAAGATTGCTAAAAATAAAAGGAAGGAATATAAAGTTGGTTTGTTTGATCAAGGTTAAAATAGGTTTGTTGTTATTTCTGGTAACCCTTAATGGACTTTTGCTGATCAGAACTGAATGACAAGACTTTAAGGATTTGTCCATAGATAAGACATGAGATATGGGAAGAAGAGATCATTTGTTGTATTTTAAGAGAAGGTGAAAAGTTACTAAAATTGTTTTTACTTGTTGTGATGATCAATAAGTATAACCAATTTCTTTATATATTTATTTTCTTTTTCTTTACTATATTCTTATTTTTTCCTTTCTATTTTCCTTTTTTGCTACACTTTCTATTTTTTCTTTTTCTTTTTTAGTTTGTATTAGTTTTTATCTTTTTAACTGTAATATTTAATAAAATTATTACTAAAAAAAGTAGGAATAACCATATGCACAATTCGCTCGGTGGTTATCCAAGGGGTTTCATGAAGTTTGGATTGTGTCCATTGTGTATAATATTATATTATGTCTCCCGATTGCTTCAACAGATGGCTCTGCAGCCATTATCAGCTTAACATATGTCTCAAAGAATGTCTGAAATTTGGTCACAATCCCAGATTAATTTTGCAAATGTCTAAAAACTGAGAAGATTTTAAGGGTAAATGTTGACAGTTATCGACATGTGACTGCCAGCATTCACTGCTGCACTTCTGAAAAGTGAAGAAATACATTTCATTTTAAACTGTTGCCTAAATAGGCAGATGCCAACATCCATCCCATTGTGGTCCATGACTATATTAATGCCTCCTTGTTCGGGTCAGCTTTGTGAGGTAGTCCAGACAAGAAGCACACCCAGGAGTACTAGCTCTGTCTTTATTGTAAGGTTATATGAACAGAATCTAGCAAGTCTGAAAGTACATCTCTCCCCCCTCCCCTTTCCAGTCCAAGAAACTAGGGAGGGTCCCTTCTGAGATGTTTTCCATGCCTCCATTGCTTCTGTGGGCTAAACTGCCTCTTATCTGCCTAGCCTGCAGCTCTTCCTCCTGTCTCCCAAGGTCATTCCCACAGACTGTTACAGTTTGTGAGAGATTGTGGGGAAGATGGAAAAGGATTGGAAGGGAGAGCAGACATAAACAGTCAAGAGATAGAAGGCACAGTCATTAGCATCTTATCTTATAAAAGGCGACTCACTCCAGGTGGCAGAAAAACTCAGAAGCAGCATTTCAAATCATTCACAGAGACTCCACGTTAATGAACCCGCTATAAACGGTGGCTGGAAATTCTTCTTGCAGTTTCCAAGATTCTGCATTTACCCCAGATTGGCATTAAGGATACCTAACCAAAGTCTGATTGTCCTTGCAGGCTTGATCTTGTTCAGCTGTGTGGGGTTTGGCAATATGATTAGGAATTTTGCAGTCTTCATCAGTAAAAAGGTGCACACCCGTGTGATTTTGCTGGTCAAAAGTAATGAGAAGCCAGGAACATAAAGAAGGAACATGAATGGTGTTAAATGGTCTGGAAATTCCATCCAGCCTGGAGGAATGTGCAATTCCATGTCTGGAGGAAGAAATGTTGAGAGTAAAGGCCTATGAATTTCTATTTTATTTTGCACAGATTAATGTCATGGGGGTTCCTGGATTTTAGAAAAAGCCTGGGAAAAATAAGGTGCCCCTAAAACCCACTAATGACCATGTATTAATCATTGCTTATAGGAGTAGTAATACATGCCAACAGCTAGCATTTTGCTTTTCATCTAGTGTTAATGAGAAAAGGAAATGTTTACACAAGCATTTTGAAAAGGAAGGCTTTGGGCTTAAACAATAAAACAACAAAAGTGAATGAAAATCTCTGGTGGAGAGAAAACAGCTACGGAAACTCTGAAGGCACAGAGAGCTAAACAGAAAGAATTGAAATAATAATAATAATAATAATAATAATAATAATAATAATAATAATAATTTTCCTCCTTTTATTTTTTAACAACTCAAAGCAGCGTACATAATGTTCCTACCTCCCATTTTCCCCACTACAACAATCTTGTGCACTGGGTTAGGATGAGAGAGAGAAACTGTCTCAAAGTCACCCAGCCAGCTTCCGTGCCTACAGGTGAACTCCCAGGATCTTAATCACTACACCACAGTACACAGAAACAAAGACTGGGTTCTGAGGCATGTGCTGATTCCCACAACTGGACTGATTCCTAGAACTAGCTTAACCAAGTGGGGGAATCAATCAGAAGCAAAAGAGTCTGCATGGATGCAGGACTATCATTGGGTGCTGAAAAAAGGGATGAGACACTGAGAAAATTTTAGGTGGCACCAAGTCAGAACCCTATAAAAAATGTAGCTCCATAGGGAAGAGTAGAGAAAATTTCATCTGCACCTGGCTGTGGATAGACTGTGCTCATCTTCTCCACTCTTCTGCTGTGGAATGCCACTTTGGCATGGCTACGAAAATGGTTCACAGACTGATAGGGACTCGGGTGATGGCTTTTGCCAACTTCTCCATTAGTTGTGGAAAGAACTGCCTCTTTGCTGTTGATTCACAAAAAAAGCCATTAAGAAATAAGTTGAGAACACTGCAGGGATTAATTCGTTTTGAACTGGAAAGAGTTCAGCTGCTGAAATTCTTGTAACCCTATCCCTTTCATCTCCATAAATCTTGCTAAAGAAGACTCTGCAAAAATCCTGCTTGGAAGAAATACTTTTGGCTGAGTCAGCCCCAAGAACCTGACAGCCACCTACAAGTATAGTGATTCCCAGCTCCTGGGAAGTGACAGAGAAAGGGGACAAGGGGCCTGCTCTCCATATTTGTGAGTTTCTCTCAATGCATCTAATTAGCGGAGGGAGTGCTGGACCAGTTAAGATCTGGAAGAGAGGGCTCACTCTAGTCCTGATCCCTCAGCAGCATTGCCATCAGGGATCATGGAAGCAGGCCTGCTCTATCACAGCCCCCTTCCTTGGAACAATCTATCTTAGAGATCAGAATGGCCTGACTCTGCTAAGATTTTGGATGGCCATCAAGACCTGGCTTCTTCAGAGGGCCTTTGGCAGATGACATGAGTTTCATTCCCTCTGGGAAAAGAATGCTGGTATTGATTCTTGATACTTTGCCTTTAATATTATATTTTGCATTCCAACATAGTAATGCATATTTCATCATTTGCCTCCTCCGTGGATAGCCTCATATAGGTAGAACAATTCTATTTTTTATTTGGAGTGATTCATTCTTGGAGCTTTTTGAAACTACTAATGTACTGTTATCCATAGTCTGGCAGGATAGAAATAGGGAAGGACAACGATTTGGTTTCTTTCACTACTGTTCAGGATCTTTCAGCCCCTCTTCAGCCCCTTGTGTCTTAGCTTTCTTGAGACCCTTTTGCTTTTCTAAAAATTATTCTTGGCCTTGAGATGAAACAGCATCAGCTTCCACAAAGGGAACAGTGAGGGCAAGTCACACCGTGAATCTCATTTTGCAAATGACACATGATGTCACCATACCTTGTGCCAGACACCTAAGAGAACCAGCCTCACAAGGTGGTAGAGTTGTAGATGGAAAGACGCCATTTCAGAATGCTCCCTTTGAGGTCTACTCTGCTCCCGTCTTGGAAGGTGAAAGGAAGAACAACTGCATGGCTCTTGAGATACTACAGGATTGCAACCTTACAATTTCATTAAGCGATTCAGCAATTTTAAGTTTCAACTAGTAGGACTTCAAGTTAAGAGAATACTAGTTTGTTCCCCTCATGAATGGAAAAAGATGGGGTTTCTTTTCTCCCAATAACCTCTTATCAAATTTTCTTAGCTGAATTTTAGCTTATTCCACATTTGCCTCAGTGTCTTATACAAGGCATCTTCATTGTTGTAGCAATGTATTCATTCATTTAGCTATCAAACAAATCAGTTAAAATGCAGTGATTCATCAAATAAAGATTCTTTAATCAGTAGATGGCCTACAAATATTAACTGCCAAGTTTTGAATATTCAGTAAGCAACTTCCTGCAGCAATGTCCTTGAAATGAAGAGAACAGATCCAAAACCCATCCTCCAAATCCACCAGAAACTGCTCTTTCCACCCTTTGTTTTTATTAATAATTTGGATGAAAAAGTACCATAAAGTGAATGCTTATCAAATTTACAGATGGCACAAAGGGAGGTGGGATAGCTAATACTTTAGAATACAGATATAATATTCAAAAGAATTTTAATAGGAAAGACAAATGAGCTGAAAATCACACAGTAAAATGAATCAATAAATAAATGCAATGTAAGCTCCATCAACCACTATATCATTTCCAAACCATGGAAAATAATAAATCCATTTTAATCTGCTGTGGTCACATTGGAGTTTGACTCTTCTATCTATTCCTGGGCATCACTCTTTAAGAAGGTTAAAGGGAAGGCCAGTGAGAATGATGAGAGGGACTGGAGAGTAAGTCCTATAAAAGAGATTGAAGGAATTGGGGTTATTTGGCATTAAGTGGAGAAGACTGAAGAGGAGGAACAGTGGCATCCATGAGGTTGGGTTGAAACGGGAAAGATGATGGTTGCAGCAATATGATCTAAGCCCTGCGCCTTTTGTACACGTGTTGATGCTGCATGCATGTACGAAGTGGTGGAGCTTTGATCACAACGCCTTAACTGTCATCTTGCCTGTTTTGACACCCCCACACAGATGCCATGGGTGGGAGGAGATGCTATAGCAATCTTCAGTTATCTGAAAGGATGTCACACAGAAAGTCGAGACTTAGAATTATAGAGTCATAGAACTGTAGAATTGGAAGGGACTACAAGAATAATCTGGTTCAACTTTCTGCAGTGTGCAGGAAAATCAACTAAATCATCCAAGAGAGAAGGCTGTCCAAGTTCTTCTCCAAAAACTCCAGCAATGAAGAACCTAGTGCTTCCACAAGCAGACTGTTCCCCTGCTGTACAGATCATACTATGAGGAAGCTTTTTCCTTATATTTAAACAACATTTAGGTAGCTGCAATTTATACCTGTTATTTTTGGTCCTAGTTGTTCTTCATTGTCCCAGAGTGCAGGATATAGAATGATGGTGTTAAGTTTCAGGAAGGCAGACTCCACATGAAGGTTTGAAAAAGCTTCTTACCTATAAGAGCCGTTTGGCAATGGAACCAATTACTCAGCTAAGGGAGGATCAAGAATCCTTTTACAATAAACTACTTTTGTTAATGTAGTTTCTCACTTCTAGTGGGAAATTGGAATGGTAGATTTTCCTCCCTTTTGCTTTTATGCTTTGCCATAATGCACAAGGTTAGATCTTGAGCTCTGGGGAAGGTATTCTTCCAAAAGCATCCTCCAAACTAAATTGGACTCTTATTTTTATAACAATATAGATACTCAGCTTCTCTTCAGACACAGCTCTTAGTAGGCACCAGATACAATAACAAAGAGAGTATCTTATAAAATAGGTCTTAATCATTCCATGAAGGAAATACATGAAATGTATCATGGGTAGAATCATGAAAATTCCTTGGCCTGGTTAAAATGAAATCTGCTAGCATTAATCTTTAATACATGATGTTCTGCTGATAGAGAGAAACATGATGAACACTGGACATGTTTGGAGTAGGTGTGAGGACACTGCAACTCAAATCCCATTTTTGGCCCAATATGCCTAGAGAATGGTGTAACCTTCAGAGGTAGTAACCTCTCTCCAAAGCTGCCACAGAAAAATGATAGGACAATATATTTCTTAGTTTCATGAGTGGGTCTTCAACCAACACTGTCCCAAAAAGTAAGTAGGATTACTCTACCTCTCAATTCAATTACATGGATGCAATCCAGGATAGACTTATTTTAAGGCCCACTTACACTTCTGAACTTTAGAAATCATATATAGAGATCAAATGGATTTGGAAGTAACACGTGGGATGTGGGATTCAGAGAGAGAACTATATATTTAAAAACACATTTGGGGATGCTTTTCTTTTTAACAAAAATTATTTTAGAAAGAAAATACAATAGAATTGTGAGTAAAAGCAAACAAGTGATCTACATCAGAAATGTATTTATTCATCCAGCCTCAAAGATGTTTCAACTTTATTCAATACTCAGATAAGTGTTAATGTTGTTAGAATATTTCTACAGCAAACAGAAATCTTTGAAGCTTATTAAAATACAGGACTAGATCTACTGTTATCTGTATCCGTCCAAATATGAGACATTTGTGATCTCTTGAATAAAACAGAAAAGTGGGATGAAATTGTATCTTGTCAAATGACATGACAGCCTGCTGCGTCCTGATGGCCTTCAGATGTGATGGGCAGAATCTCTTCTTGTGACTGTGCATGAAGCACTATACTGATGGTAGTTTCCCAAACCACAGTTGCCCATTAGTCACATAACAACAGCTCTGAGGTCCAAGACTGCAATTGCTACCTTGACATGTTCCTTATTTTTAGTTAACGTTCTACCTGTGAACATCCTAATTTTATTCCGATGTAATTTTTAAGAAATCAGGTCTTTTCTACTGATTTCTACTGCAATCTGGGAAGCAAGCATGAGGGTATCTCTACCCCTCTTGGTGAGCTGCCTGCTGTTTTATCAGTTTTCACAGCTACTCAATCTTAATACCATCTTAGTCAGCTTCAAATCCCATCCAGTCAGCTTCAAATCCCTTCTAATCAGCTTTCGCAATGTCTACAGAAACTTCTCAGACTTGATTATCCCTTCTATTAATAGTGTGCATTTTCTTCTAGAAAATTCTAGAAAGATCTAGAGCAGTGTTTCTCAAACTTGGCAACTTTAAGACATATGGACTTGCTGGCTGGGGAATTCTGGGAGTTGACGTTCACATGTCTTAAAGTTGCCAAGTTCAAGAAACACTGCTCTAGATCTTCCCCTAACTTTGAATGTGTTGCATAGAAGCTACGATCGCCTAAAAGCAATAGCAGCAGTTAAGGGAAAAAAGATCAGAATATGTGTTGAAGCATGCGTTGTTACCTAAGGTGGACAACTCGTTACTGTATTGGGATAATATCCATGGAGATCAGTTCTTGATGTCATATCCTTGAATTCACATACTAACTAGGAATTTTGGAAGTGGTAGCCCCAACATATCTAAGGAATGCGAAGTTTGGGAAAGCTGTTTAGAATCCTTCAGTATACTTTTGTCTGATATCTTCAAAAAGTAATCTATGCATGAACACAGTACATGAAAGAGGTCAAAATGGTTTCTTTTAAAGTCTAAATAAGATCGTGGAAATTATAGCTATTTTTCAACGTGGTTTAAGCCGAAGTGGTCATACATAGGCATGGCAAAAAAATGAAACTACAAGCATGATTTGCTTATTGATGGTGAAAAAACTGAGAGAATTCAAGAACATTTTTGGTTCTGAAGGAGGGTTGCACTCCCCCATGCACTGCTGATGCATACTTTGTGGGGTCCTCCTCGACTCACAGCTCCTGATTAATGAGGTGGGACCTGAGACCAAGAAAACCTTTGCACAGTCACCCATGCCTTGGTTACCTTACGTGTGAACTACTGCAATGCACTCTTCATGGGGTTGCCCTTGAAGACTGCTCAGAAGCTGCAGCTGGTCCAGAAGGCAGCAGCGTGAACAGTTATAGGCAAACTTCAGTATACCCGTGCAACACCTCTGTTACAATACAAGGTACTGATTACTACATCTAAAGCCCTTTATGATATAAGATCTGAGGGACTGCCTCTTTCCCATGATCACTGCCTACCCAGTAAGATCCAACAGAGCAGGTGTGCTTCATGTCCTCTCTCCTAAGCAACATCTTCTGATGGGACCTAGGAAGCATGTCTTTTCTGTTGTGGTGCCTGCCCTGTGGAATCACATCCCCTTGGAGGTTTGGATCACCTTGACCTTCCAAATGTTAGACAGTCTTTAAGAACTTTGCCTTTTCCCCAAGTTCTGGGATAGACTGATGGGCATATTGTCCCCTCTGTTAATGTTCAATTTTTGGTTAATGTTTTTCTGTTTTTTAGGTGTTGTTTTGATTTTAAAAGTATACCATTCAGAGTCTGTGCTGAGTGAGGCAGCCTTTATAAATCTAAAATTATAACTAACTAAATAAGCCATGATATAGGTTATTTAATTGGGCACAGCGTGTTGTGTTTTGTTTGCTGTAGGTTTAGCCAATAGCTATGACAATGGAATTTTTTGTAAGAAAATGGTTATGATCACAAGGGTCCAGCAAATCTTCAGGTTTGCTTAAGATGAAATGACCTAGTTGGTGGAAGCTGGGAAACGCCTTCATATTTAGCAGCAGGCTCAGCTGTGAAATAGAACTGGCTTAGAAATGTGTAAGATTCTTTTTCATGGATTCTTGGCTACTTCTCATCTGTTTAATTCTAGAGAATGGTGGAAAAGGAATAAACAGTTTTGATTCTGACTTTGTGGCAAAAGAAATGTGTGGGTGAGGAGAGACTACCCAGTGTTTCTCAACCTTGACAACCTTAAGATGCGTGGACTTCAACTGCCAGAATTCCCCAGCCAGCATGGCTGGCTGGGGAATTCTGGGAGTTGAAGTCCACACATCTTAAAGTTGCTAAGGTTGAGAAACACTGGGCTAGCAGATTGCTTGTAGCTATCAGAGTTCATTTGGGTCACTTATGCTAGGTTTCTTTGAACTATTATTCTGGCATTGCAGCCCAAATTGATACATTTCAATCTCTTAGTTAATTAGACTTTCACAGGTTTGAAAATAGATGCTTTGTCAACCAATATCCAAGCAGCAAGCAGAGTGATAGTTTTATACCAAATAAAGTGTTTTGGTCAAACATTGCATACATATGCACCCCACACCCAACGTCACTATCTCTATCTCCTTCTGTATCTCTTTCAGCCCAAGTTCAACATTTTCATCTCAACTGCACAATGCTCTCCTCGCAATGAATAGGTGAAACGTGGTTAACTGGACCTGGAGCATCCTCATGGCTTCCAACAAACTGCGAGCAGATTTACGGATACCTCTTTATTTAAAGGGCTATGCTGGAAGAACAAGAATCCTTGTGAGAATTCTCAGAATCACAGGATTGCAGTGAAAAGGGCCTGTAGGCCTCTTTGAGGAAGGAAGTCTCAATAAAAGGAAAAGAAATGGTTTCTAAATGGAACATTTCTACAGAGGTAACATGCTGTTTTTAATCATCCCACCGTAGATTTTAAAAATAAGCATTTCTGTCCTGCTGTATTTAATAATTTAGCACGAACATCTGATGTTCAGGCAGTTCTACTACTCTTTTCCTTCATTTGGACAGCACCACCTCCCCAGCTGTTCCACCCCGTATCCTCTCATGAAGAGGTTTCAGACCAACTCACAGTCATTAATAGGGCTGACTTCTGCTGACTTTGAAATGTACAGAACATAAAGCAGGTATTGCAAAATGATCCCTGCTCAGCTCCTTTCCCTCCAACTGACCAGTACAGGAATACAGAGAACATCAGCACTATCTCTGCTCCAGGAGTGGTAAAAATTCTCTCCCTCTGCTACAGAGAACGGGTGGGGGAAGGTGTCATCCAGGTCTGTGACAGAAGACAAATTCCAAGGATAGGATGCTGGAGGGAATTGATGGTGGAGGGAACAGTTGGCCTGAGTCCAGAAGTTAGGTGGCAGGGCAAAGTAAGGGTTTCTGCCAGTGGGAAGGAGAGCCCACACTTGCCGGCTGTCATGGTGTTTCAAAGGAAAACATCTGCTTTGCTCAAGTTTCCAAAGATCAGAGCAGAATCAGAAATAAATCAACTTAGCTACGAAAAGCAGATGATGTTGTGAGATCAATCAGGCCAGGAGCCAATCTCAGAGTGGTACGAAGCATTGATATATGGAAGTGCCCTGGATGATACCGAGAGAACAAGACTTGAGAAGAATTGAGAAACTGCCCACTACTCCCAGCTGCCCTTGAGGGGGCCTGTTTGTAGATATGCCCAACCTGGCCAGGCTCAGCTTTTCTGAAGATTTTTGTTTTAAATTCACCCTTCTTCACATCTGCCCAAATCCAGAAAATGAAACAATATTTTCAAACACAAATGAATCATCCACAAATGATTTTTTCTTGTGCCTTTGTAGAGAGCCACAGAGATGACCTTGGAGAAAATGCACAGGAACGCAGGCTTTCAAGTGTCTATTACCATCGCCTATATCAATAACATATAGTTCCAGTTAAACTTCTGAAGTCTGCTTCCTGTCCTGGGTTACCTCAAAGGACTGACAACCCCTTCTCTTTCTCCTGAAGAAAAAAGCTATTACAAAAGTTTGGACTCAGCTCCACCAGACAGTGGAACTCTGTTTCTCTGTGCAGCACTCCAGGATTAATGGAGTCATGTTGAACCTAAACCACAACATTTCCTTTCTTCTCCCAAAGGAAGCCTTGGCAGGGAGAAGAACATGAAGCTCTACTGTTTAATTCCAGACTTCAACCATATATTTAGCCTTTCCAGGAGTAACTCCCCAGCTATCCCCTTTGCATTACATCACAGACCCAGCTTCCTGCAAACGGTGAGAGCATAAACAGACTGAGATCCTTGTGTTGATTTTTCATGCACGTTCTCAAATCTCCCTGCGCTCCTCACCCACAGTTTCCGGTGGGTGTCTGTTGCATACTTCATTCCTTTGGTACATTTGATTATCCATCTCCTGCTGTCTCAGCCATTTGAAATAGATTCCTTCTTGTATGGGGATTTATAACATCTCAGTAGGATTTATTTTGTTCCATGCCTTAATGTTCTCTCCAATGCTTACCACCTCAAGGTCAGTTCCTAGCCAATCTAGGCTGATATGGAATAAAAGTTAAGCAGGTTCAGAAAAGTTAATAATTGGATGGGAGGTCACCAGAAAATCCCAGGGCCATAGAATAGACGGGAAAGTTTCACTGAAATTTTTGGAGCACCAGGCAGCTGACTGAAATTGGGGTTTCCCTGGAACTAAGTCCCAAATGTTACTGGACTGGCCGAGCATTACAAAAATATCTGCCTGAAATAACAGGATATTGACAGTTCAAGGAGAAACTGAGGTCATGAAATTGAAGGCATGGTGTTGTCTACTTTGCACCTTGTCCCTGACCAAGTTTCATTTTATGGAGGTCCATGGAAAGAAAAGATTCAAATGATTTTCTTAGAAGAAGCTATGGAAAGATGGGTAGCAAGTCCATCCTCCCTGTGGATCTTTAACCAAAGAGGGCAGAATTGAAAGGTCCACATTTCATCTCCCAAATAAGAGGTTTTTATTTTTTTAAAATCAAAAAACAAGGAAAACACCACCTTTTACTAGCAAAGAGAAGCCTGACCATAAAAACCATAAAAACCATAAAAGTGAAGCTGGGAGACTACAGTGGTTGCATTCATACAACATGCTAGACTGAACTGAAAAAGAGCTGGATAGTTTGTACTTCAATCTATTGTGGGAATCTAGCTGTTGGCTTGGTTTGTTATGTGTACTAGCAAAGCCACAACATAGTAAACTTGTTTGTGTGTAGCATATCATGTAAAAAATTAGGCTTCACTAACCTGGGTTTCAATTTAGTGTATTGTGTGAACCCAGCCAAAGGTCATTCCCAGATGGTATCCACTTTCTAGGGAAAATACTGGCTATCAGTGGTTGGGAGGAGCTCCCCTTGCTTCCGCCATTGTAAATCTGCCAAGGCAGTGAAAGGAGGAGGAGGAGGAGGAGGAGGAGGAGGAGGAGGAGGAGGAGGAGGAGGAGGAAGGTTCCCATCTTTTAACTGTTGGCTCACAGAAGGTGCTGTCTCCATTAGATTAATGTTACCAGAAGTAGAGATGCTGGAAATCTACCCTTTAAAGTTCATTCTCTCAGATCCTAAACGTCTGAGTACATGAACCCTTTCAGGCCAGAGAACTACAGTATTGAGTGATTGGTGCAGACCAGGGCTGGCTTTGTGGTTAAGTAGGATGTGCTGATCATTTCAGGAGGGGGATGAGGAAGGGTAGAGAAAAGAAGGAAGGGTGGGAGTGGGGTAGAATATGATGGTAGTGATCTTCACAGGCATTGGTAGAGCAGGCTAGTGGGGTTTCCTGGACTGCTTCCGTGGCAAAACTCAATAAAGCAATCATTAGACAGGATAATGAGAATCTAAGACTAATCTAATTCATCTAATTATGCTTTCCATGTCTTCTACAACTTGAAGGCAAGGGGAAGAACCTGGGAGGGATGATCTGGTTCTGTAAGCATAAAAGGTATCCCATCAAATTCCATGTATTGTAGAGCAAGTTTACTACAGTATCCTATGAGTCAGAAGGGTCCTCCTTTTACCCACTTTCCAACTTGACCCCAGACTTCCTGTCTGGGAACCAGCTTAGCACCAACTAAAACTAGTGGAATGAGACTTAGATAGGGTAAAATAGCTATCATCCTATACTAACTGACCTCAACTCAAGACACAGAAGAAAGAGAAGACACTGATATTATTCACTAGTATTTGCAATGTTCAAGAGAACAGTTCTCTGCCCCCCAACATTTCCAAACTAAATACCACACAGGGAAACAGTAGAAGAGAGGGAAGAAAAACTGAGGCAGGGGTAAGCAGGAAGGAAAAAAGACGCTGATATCCCATTATGTGTATCTACTTCTTAACTAAGTCACGCTATCGCTGAGGATTTAGAGGTCGGGCCAAAGTCTCCACAGAAAAGATGAGCCTGGAAAAGGGATTTGACAGGAATAGGAAAGGTATCATAAAGGTACTACAAAGCTGAGAGATAACAAGATCAGAGACACTGTTAAAAGCCAGGAGTATGCACCCAGGGCCATATCATCAGCAAGGCCCCCAAATTCAGCTCTATCCATGTCTTTTTTTTTTCCATTCTGCAGAAATCCTGTACTGTTCCTCTTTCCTTTCCTTTCCTTTCCTTTCCTTTCCTTTCCTTTCCTTTCCTTTCCTTTCCTTTCCTTTCCTTTCCTTTCCTTTCCTTTCCTTTCCTTTCCTCTCCTCTCCTCTCCTCTCCTCCCTCCCTTCCTTCTCCCTCCTGTCTGTCTGTCTGTCTGTCCGTCCGTCCGTCCATCCATCCATCCATCCATCCATCCATCCATCCATCCATCTATCTATCTATCTATCTATCTATCTATCTATCTATCTATCTATCTATCTATCTATCTTTTTCCTTCCTTCCTTCCTTCCTTCCTTCCTTCCTTCCTTCCTTCCTTCATTCCTTCCTTCCTTCCTTCTCCCTCCTGTCTATCTATCTTTTCCTTCCTTCCTTCCTTCCTTCCTTCCTTCCTTCCTTCCTTCCTTCCTTCCTTCCTTCCTTCCTTCCTTCCTTCCTTCCTTCCTCCTGTCTATCTATCTTTTCCTTCTTTCCTTCTTTCCTTCTTTCCTTCTTTCCTTCTTTCCTTCTTTCCTTCCTTCCAGAGGTACTCTGGAAAAATGAAGACGTCAAGCATGACTGCAGCTCTCTCTGCAATGCACCCAAAAATTACAGAAATGGCAGAAATAAAGTTGTCAGTGCCTAGAAAGGTTAGGTGAGGAGAGAGAAAGAGAGAGAGAAACAGGGGACAGAAAACGGAAGAGGAAAACTATGGCTGAATTCATACAAAATGTTTATCTAAATAAATAAAAATCTAGCAAATATATCCACACATGAAGCTACATTTGACGAGTGTTTACATGGCTTATGCAAGCTGGCCCTGATTCATTTCAAACTGGAGAATCTAGATTCAGTGACGATATTATTTGAATCAAGTATGTGATTCAAGGGCAAACTACTTAAATTCAAGCTGCTTCAAGATTTAGTTCAGGAAAAAAGAAATGTCCAGAAGTATCAAATGCCTACATTTACATTCATTTTGGGCAGAAAGGGACGAAAATAGCAGGGACACAATACCTTTGAGTGGACAGAAAACCTGCAAAGTTTCAACTGGACTGCCTTCAAGGGTTTTGCTGCAATAGGCTTTTGAAATGTCCCCTGTGCTTCTTTTTAAGACAGAGATGGCAGACATGTGCAGAGGACAATGGTGTGGTCTTCAAATTCTCCAGCAAAAGAACCTATAGCAATATTTTCCTGGTCCAATGCAGAAAATGTCCTACTCAAACATCAAGTCCTACTTAATGTCCTTCTCAAACATCAAGTCTTTCAAAACAAGTTTAAAAAGTAAGTTTTTACTTTTCATGTGTTCTTCTGGGGTAACAAGCTTGGCATGACACTGACCATAGAGGTGTTCTTGAAGAGATGCATATTTTTCCTATCCCTGTTCACTGCATTTAGTGAGGTACCAGGAGGTTGGCATAACCACTTGGCAAATCTTTGAGGAAGCTCCTCCATCACTAGTTTTGTGGGAAGATGCCAGGCCGGGCTGGAGACACTGTCAAAGCATGGCTCCTTTCAGTCAAACTCTGAAGGGTGCCCATTGATTTGCTCTTCTGGAGTGGTGTAACTATACTGCTCGTGGTTGTTGGACCTTATGAGATATCAAGAGAGTTGGCACAGATGGTTGACATGCTTCTGAGAAACAGCCCCCTCCTCATTCTCAGTATTGTATGTTGGTGAATTAGCAGGAAGCAAGCTGGCTATATGAAATGCTATACAATGTCACAGTGAAAGAGGCTGGCAGAAAGAAAGTGATATTGTACTCTGCTCAGAGTTGGTTCTGATTGGAGAAGAACCAAGCCCTGTAGGATGGATGGATGGATGGATGGATGGATGGATGGATGGATGGATGGATACATTTGCAGCCCTACCACCTCCTCTATTTTTCTTTACAAAAGTAAATGTTTCACCCAGCACCTACAAGTGCTAGCCTGGCACCCATTTACCCATTGTTGACTCTTAACCCTGCCTCAATCATGCAGGGTTGACCCAAGAGTGCATTCTGTCTGGATCAACCTCAGGGCCACATTCAGAGCACCGAAAGCTGAGTTGAACTCTCAACTGCATTGGCAGGATTTGCTCTGGACTCTTCTGTACATGTAAAAAGGTGGAGGAATCATCAGACTGATTCAGAGGCAACTGATTTGATTTGAGGACCTGATGTAAATCAACAGTCCAGTTTAGAAAGTTGAACTGATGATTTAATCAAACAAGCCTTTAAAACAAGTTTCTGAACTGAATCTTCACAGGGTCCTAAGGGTGAAATGGACTTGGGGGAGAGGGGAGAGAAATGCTCTTGCTGTACCCCACAGATCAGGAGAAAGCTACTGTTCAGCAATATCTTCTAACAGTTCTCTTGCTGCTGTTGGGACTGTTTTCTAATCGTTCCTGTTATTTATTTCCAGGAGACATTTAGGTGCAGGAAAAGATAATTGCATCCATAGACAGAGGGGGCACCAATTCTAATTGGATCAGAGTAAAAAAAAAAAAAAGTCAAATCTCCCCAGTTTCAGCAAGGAACATTTGTAGGCACATACTGAAAATCTAATTTTACAATTAATAAACATCTCAGTGAAATAGTGGTTAAGACCTTGATAGAACGCAATTGGAGTACTGAAAGTGCTTTATATCATTTAAAGGACTAGCTTTTTTCTTTTTTTTTCTTTTTTTTGCCTATAGTTAGAAATTTAATAAGGCTCATGTGGATGAAGAAAGATATTTTGAGCCAAAGGGGAGAGCCTTAAGTTTGAACTTCAAAATGTATCTTAGTTTAAAACAACCACTGACTATAGATGATGAGAATGGAGATTCTATTTGCTACCAAGTGTCCTCCTACCAGTCTAACATCAGAATGCAAACTCTTTAGGTAATTAGCAGAACCGGATCTAGTGTTAGGCTGGTGGAACTCTTGCATTCATTTTAATAATCTGAAAGTCAATCCATGACTTCTGTGCTAAGTACTTCTCTTTATTTGGCTAGTTAGGTTCAAATGCTCCAGTCGAGGTCCTTTCGTTTTTTACTTTTTTAAAAAAAACCCAACAATTAAATGTTCCCAACATGATCAAAACTCTGGGCAGTTCACACACATCCTAAGGCATGGCACAACCCTCCCCCTCCCCAAATTTCAGATATTAAAATTAAATTCAAAATGATATTAATTAGAATGAAATTGGAAGGAGAAACAGAATGTATGTGGCCACTCTAAGCCCACAATGGTTTGAACAGCTTCCCTAAAGAGAGTTTGTGTGGGGCCATCTGGATCTCGGAAGGGAACTTATTCTTGGTTTGCATCTGGACCTCTCCCCCCACCCCCAACAAATATGCCAGACAGAATCTATTGAAAGCGATGGTCCCAAACATAATAATTATTACCATGAAGTATTTTATTTCCAAGACTCACTTCAAAGGTGAAATGGCCAAATCCATTAAATGCATTGACCAGATGCCTTCAGATCAATTCAGGAGGCTTTTGTGAATGCACATACATAGTTTTAATTGATTTGAATGAACAGCTGGAATCAACTTGTCAAACTGAATTAAATCAGTGTTTTGAATTGGATCTTGGGTGTTTCACCTCCTCTATTATGTATAAACGTTAGTTTCAAAATCTGATTAAGTTCTTCTTTTCCCCCCAAAATATTTTCTTTTAAAATTGTATCGTTCCATAGTGACCAAACAGAATGAAATCACATTCATGTTTCCACATTATGCAGAGAAAAGGGGATTAATCTTTAGTGAAACATATGCTTGTGCCCTCAATACCTCATGGTGGAAATTATGATGCAGAAAGATGGAGGGGTTGTGTCAAGCATGGGACTAATACAGAACATCAAAAGAGTCTGAAAACCTTCCAAGCACTGAGCTCTCGGTCCAAGCCAGACAACTGAGAGGCCAACAGAGACACACAGAAACACTTTTTCAGATTTTTTTTCATGACACCAACATTTGCCATGAGTTGCAAATCAGAGTTTCAGTAAGGCAAAATGTTCCCAGATAGTGAAATAACTAATATGCATGCTGACATAACAAGGGAGAAATATTCAAAATAGCCCGAGTTACTAATATCTTCTTTGAATATATGAGGAGGAGCAAACTACATAAACAATAAATAAATAAAATGGTGCACCCCATACAGTGTGTGTGTGTGTGTGTGTGTATAAATAAATTCTGAACCTACTCTAGGTGGATAAGTATTGCAGAAACAATGTCCCTATTTCCTAATCCGACATGGGTAAAATTAGTTTAGGTTTAGGGTCAGCTCCATATGATTTCAGGATTCCCTTAAAGCTATTTGCCAAGCTCACATAATACAAAGTTCCAATCTCTTGCATAATTTTTAACTTTCCAAGAATGCTCCTATATTTTAGAGAGGTCCCATCCTCCTTTAAAAAAAAAAGAAATGGTGGGCGGGTACAGCCCAGTATTTTTCTGGAGAAGGGCTCACTTGACCTCCCTCCCCCCAAAAAGGTTAAATAACCTAGAGCACTTGCTAGAAAAGATGATGAGGAGTAAATTTAGTCTCTGGGTGGGCAGTTATAAGGAGCGAGGCCAGCAGCAACCATGGGGGGAGCAAAACAAAAAACAAAAAACAGGATGATGGTCATAGAACACAATCAAAACTTTTCTATGGGGATGCCTTGTTGACACATGTTCAAAATGAGTAGGTCTTTAATCACGTGCCACAACTGTCATCTTGATCTTTTCAACACCCTTCCTCTCTACAAGCATACTTTATGGGGGTCTTCATCCTTATTCGATGCCCTTGCACAAATAATACACTTTAACTCCTTCCTCAACTGTTTTTTTTAAATGACCCTACAAGATTTGGGTGATAAGTTTGTATTTAAGTGATGTTGGTCAATAATCCATGTTCTCCATTTCATCACTGGTATTTTAATTCCATTTTTCAGTGGGAGTATATTTTTTAAGGTGAGGATCTTCTCTGATCATTTTATTTGCAGACCACATGATGAAGGGTTTGTAATTTCTGAAAATAGAAGATGAATCTTTTAATAAATAAATGTCAGCCCTAACAGGTATATTAGACTAAGGAAGAGACACATAAGCCTAAAACTACTTTTATCTGTTCATTGCCTTGGTAATGGATCTTCCTTCTCTCCATCAAGGTCATCTTCTAGAGCAGGGTTTCTCAACCTTGGCAACTTTAAGACGTGTGGACTTCAACTCCCACAATTCCCCAGCCAGCATGCTGACTGTGGAATTCTGGGAGTTGAAGTCCACGCGTCTTAAAGTTGCCAAGGCTGAGAAACCCTGCTCTAGACTCTCTATGATAAATGAGTAAAACACGATGCTGAGAGAAAGTAGCTAAACTTCACCTTGTTACAGAGATGATGAGATCCATCTCATGGAGGTGAGATCCATCCCATGGAGGTACTTCCATCACTTCTGGTCCGGTGACAATTTCAACTACTGGACATACTGGAGGTAGCCCCAGAAATGGTGCAAAGCTAACCAAAGTTATGCAAAGCAGGTTCCATGGAGCGCTTTCTCAAAGTAGACTGAAGTAAAGAACCCGTTCAGAGTTTTGCACAGCCGTGGTAGACCCTAGTCCAATTTTGCTGAGTTACCGAGCACGCGCTTCAATAAACTGAATTCTCTGCAAACATAATCAAACACTTGCCAATGTTTATTGCTCAGTTGTAGCCCTTGCTGAGACCACCTGCTTCAGCAACATCACTGCTGAATAATGCTATTCACAATGTAAAAATGTGTGAAATGCAACTTGATGGAAGCAATTCACACCATGCCTGTTACAGTTCGACCCTTGGTACTTTCATCTGGAGCGAGGGAAGCATTAACTCAACTTTCTGTTTCTTAAAACTAAAGAATAACGCTTGCAAGCACCACCAACAGCCTGAAATTAAACATTCTCATCTGAAAGTGCCCAGCCCCTTGCTTTGAGCTGATTCAATTCTTAATCTGAACCTAGCTACATAAACAGCTTTCAAAGTTATTAGAACATGATTAGCAGAAAACAGATGTGACCACGCGGGGCCTGTGCGAGGCGGCTTTGATTTGCTTTGAGGAGGTACTTCAAGCCACAAAGACAATGTAATTGGCTTCAACAAAGTGGCTTCATTCACATCAGGAGACAGTCTTTTATCTGCAAGTATATACCGCAGTGTTTCTCAACTATGGCAACTTGAAGACGTGTGGACTTCAACTCCCAGAATTCCCCAGCCAGCATGGCTGGCTGGGGAATTCTGGGAGTTGAAGTGCACACGTCTTCAAGTTGCCACAGGTGAGAAACACTGATATATGGTAATACTTTTTTAAAGTACCAGTACTTCCCACATATACTCACATAAAAACCCATCGGTGGATAAGCTGACCCTCAAATTTTTAACCAAAATACCACAAAAAATGTGGTTTGGCACATTTTCCATGGTATTTTGAGTAAAAATTTGAGGGTCAGCTTTTCCATGGATGAGCTTATCTGCAAGTATATACGGTACTTCACTTGCACCTTCATCAAAGCAAAGCCTCCCTCCAAGATCTGCAGTGGCCAAGCGGCCACCCTGTCTTCTTCTCCCATGGGTTCGTTCTTTGGAGTTGATCTCGAGAATATTTTTAAAATTCACTATATGGCCCCTGGATTTACATGGCAGGGTCCTGTTTGCTCTTGGAAGACTAAGTGCCCCTCCAGCCACATGTTTATTTTTCATAAGCACATCTGTACTTTGATCCCAAGACAGAATAAAGAAGGAATTGATAGGCATTGCTCATGTGCTACTAAGGACAAGCTGAGAGCCAGTTTGGTGTAGTGGTTAAAGGCACCAGGCTAGAAACCAGGAGACTGTGAGTTCTAATCCTGCTTTTGGCTCTAGATGGCTTTGGGCCACTAGTCCTTTTCTTTCAGCCCTAGAAAGAAGGCAGTGGCAAACCACGGGTAGTCCTCAACTTACGATCATTAGTTTAACAACCATTCAAAGTTACAACAGTGCTGAAAAAAGGTGACTTATGACTGGTCCTCGCACTTACAACTGTCACAGTGTCTCCTTGGTCACATGATCAAAATTTGGGTGCTTGGCAACAGGCATGCATTTACAATGACTGCAGCATCCTGGGGTCACATGATTGCCATTTACAACCTTCCCAGGGGGCTTCTGGCAAGCAAAGTCAATGGGGGAAGCCAGATTTGCTTAACCACCGTGGCAAAAAAGGTTGTAAAATTGGGTGTGACTCACTTAACAACTGTATCACTTAGTGACAGAAGTTCCAGTCCCAACTGTGGTCGTAAGTCGAGGACTACCTGTACTTCTGAAAATGTTGCTGAGAAAATGTTGTCAGGAGTCAAGATTGACTCGAAGGTACCACAAAAAGAAAAAAAAAATGGCTAGCTGAATTCATAAGAGAACAGAGCTGAGGTCAAGGCAGGGCTAAAGAAGGGCGACCAAGAAATCTAACTCAGTGGAATTTGGGGTGAGCAGGGCAGGGACTCAAAGATCTACACAGAACATCAAATTCCAGGCGCAAATATACAACAGCTAGGCTCTCCTGTGGGTTTTCTGTGATTCAGGATGGTGTGCGAACTAGCCATTGTCTGAAACAGGCCATTCTAGCTGTTTAATGGATATATGAACAGATACATTTGCATGCTAATTCCCATAATTTTAAATCTCCAAGTGGTTTTATGCCATTTAAAATGCAGAATAGAAATGACAAGTTGAAACAAGATAAAATAGAATAAAATGGCCTATTCAACTGAAAAAATGAAAGGAATGAGAGAAAGGGAAAAAGGAAGAACAACAATAAAATCAAAACTGTGGCTCATAAAAATTCAACTGCGCAGTCACAGCTGCCCTCTTGATGTCTTTGACACAACACACCCAGATTAAGGTATTTGCACTGCTGATGTTACTTATTAGATCTTCCGGTTACTGGGAAAAAAGAGATTATGAAGAAATTGGCTTGACAGTTTAGAAAACCTTTGGGAAAGGCGCAGAGGATTTATTTGGGCTAGACTGTAATCGGAAGGATGTTAAATGTATGTTGCTGAACCACCTGGTGACCTTATTGTGCTCAAATAATGCATTTGATTTTCTGAGCGGCGAGAAAGTTCTGTGTGCTTTTTCTTCAATTAAAGATGAACGTGGAAAGAAAAGTTCTTAAAATAAGGTTTTCCACCTTCTTTGTTCATTTTTGAAACCCTTCCAAATAGAAATAACTAAGAGGAAACTGCTCCTTTGGAGAAATACTCAGCATATTCACATTACTCCCCTTTCTTTGCCCTTCCTGTCCTTGGCCTCATTCCCTCACTCACTATTTAATCTTTTGGAATGCAATGTGATTTTGACATCGTGGCATTATGACTTTTGTGACAATATCACAGATCAAAACACCCCAAGGATAGCCCTGGCAGCCAAGTAAACCAAGCAAAAATAGGGATGAACAAATGTGAAGTCAGGGAGAGGAGGAGAGGAAAGAGAAAACAGTACTTAAAAAAAGAAACAAGAGCCGGGATAAAAGGAAAGAAAGGAAATGAAACAGTGTCAAAGCGTCATCAACAAATTGAGGAATGGGAGCGGGAGGAGTGTTTTTTTCAGGGAAGATGAACATTGGAAACAATGAACAGGCAGAGCATCATCAGAAATAATTAATGCAAACATTGGGCAGACAGAAAGGTTGGTTGGATCATCTAACAGACTTTATGTAGATCTCATACTCTCCAGAGCAATGTTTCTCAACCTTGGGAACTTGAAGATGTGTGGACTTCAACTCCCAGGATTCCCCAGCCAGCATGGCTGGCTGGGGAATTCTGGGAGTTGAAGTCCACACATCTTCAAGTTGCCAAGGTTGAGATACACTGTTCTAGACCACAGGTAAGGACTCTTCTACACCAGGAGCTCAACTTTTGTGGCTTGATGGCAACTCTCTTGGTGATGGTGGGTTCCAATCTACAAGTAGGAAACAGACCTCCCAACCCCCATTAGAGATTTCCATAAGAAGAAAGAAGACGTTCAACTGGAAACCCCTAATAGATTTTTTGCATGAAAGAGAAAAAAATGAACTGATGATTTGTGGTTTTGATGATTAGAAAAAAAACTAGACAATAGAAAAAAAAGAGCTTTTCTTTTTGGAACCATAGAGCAGTGTTTCTCAAACTTGGCAACTTTAAGACCTGTGGACTTCAATTCCCAGAACTAAATTTAATTGTGTTATGTTTAGTTCATTTAACTACTATGATATATTTAGGTTTTTTAATGTATTATCACTATTTCACTACATTAACATCACTAGTTGCTATTATTATTTCACTACATTAACCTTTTTAAAAAAAGATAAAATAGACAATCTATGTCCTTCTCAGCACTTTATTTTAATGCTGGGCTGAATCATAAAAAAAGGATTTCCCACCCTTTTTCTTGTACAGGCATCAATATTCTGCATAAAATTCTGGATGGGGAGGAAAAGTAACACACTGGGGAGGAGAAGATGGCTGTGGGGAGTTTGCAGTGATTGAAAGTCTCCTGTGTTGCCCACTTGTGTGAGAGCTTCTCTTTGCCACTGCTGAGCATCCTCCTCATCAGTGTTAGGAATGGCCAGTTGATGCAATCATGTCCTGCCCATCCAGAACTGCCTTGTCACCAGGCTCCCAGTGTACTATTTTACAATCAGGTGATGGTCATAACATCACTCGAGCCTTTTTGATGAGAATACTGGCAATCAGCAGCAGAGAACATTTTTAAAAAGTTCTTAACAAGCTTCTAGGAGTTGCTTTCTTTTCCCCATGTTCAAATTTCTCATGGAAATCAGTCCCTAGGCCACCAGAGATCATTCAGCTCCACTTCTCACTGCCTGAACAGATTCAAAGTCACTCTCGAATAAAAATCTTTTGACACAACACACATTTATTTAATAATCAAATGTACTTTTTCATGATCAGATACTGCCCGGTCTTGTCCATTCTCTCCAAAACAAACTGCTTGGCTACATCACCACTCCCAAATTGTTTCTCGCTTACCAGCTTCAAAATCCAGACATACCAGCTTTGTTAGCTGCATGTAAACGTGCCAAACTATTCCTATTCTCACACACATACATTCCCCAGCAAACCGTATTTTCATTATCAACTCAGTTTCATGGATTTGAAAACATCAACATTTAAATGCCAAACCAAACAAATCTTTTACACAATATTATTGCACATCAACACCGAGCCAAAAAATGAAGTGGCAACACATTTCTTGGACATCATTGCAAATAACAGAAAATGTTTGCCATGGCAGCTTTGTGTAAATCTTGTCTCAGAGAAGTTAGACTAGCCTGTTCTGTTCTAGATTTTTGGATGGATGGATGGATGGATGGATGGATGGATGGATGGATGGATAGATAGATAGATAGATAGATAGATAGATAGATAGATAATTCCTGATAGTTTCTCTGAAACAAGGAGATTGTGTATAAAACTCTAAGGTAAAAAGATTAAAAAGAGAAGATGGGCATGAAGATTACATTCCTTTCCTTACTGATTGACCTATTCATTTGCTGTTTGTTTGTTTATTTAGCAAGCTTATCCCCACCCATCTCTCCCCAATGGGGGACTCTGGGCGGTTTACAACAATTAAAACAATAAATAAATACATAGTTAAAATTTATAAAAAAAGAAAAACACATTTACACAAAATAGAAGGAAGAGAAAAAAAATCCAGGAGGCCGATGGAAGCAATCTGTTTACAGATAGATTGCTCTGAAAATTAAGGTTTTATTGCATTACCATAGCTAAATATGATGCAAATGTAACAAATCAGGAAAGGAACTGACCCAGTTGTTAGGATGATTATTAATTCATTCAAAACATTTAACATGGAGTTTTTATTCATGACTATACTTCCTCAGGTCAGATCTTTGGGCTACCTTGCTCAGTATTAACTTCTCCAAATGTCCTCAACCTCCAGGTGCATGGGATTTCAGCTTCCACAATCCCAAACATCTTGATCAATGTGGGATTATAGGAGCTGAACACCAGCTGGAGAAACCAAAGCTGGAGAAGATTAGTTTACCCCTCTCCTTTTCAAATGAGCTCTTCCCAGGTTCTGCCAGGAATGCCTAGAATTGAAACTGGAATCATTTGAGAGTCCAAGTGAAGGTTCTACCACTGAACTATGGTCCTTCCATCTTAACCACTGGAAGCTCTACTATTCTTGAGTCCAGGGTCACAGGTATTTTTCACAAAAGGCCATTGAAGAATAAGGCCTACCCAGTCCAAACTCAAGTATCTTAGCTTTACTAGAAGCAGTTCATAGAACAGAATTCCACCACAAGGCAGGAGGCTCCAGTATATAAATAAAAATAAATAAATAATATTGCAGGGAGAGATTCTGCAGCTAAATTTGCCATTCTGTGTTAAGATGAGGACAATTCCTTCATCTCTGGGATTTTAATATAATCAGTAGAAGACTTGTGGCATGAGTTGAATCTTAAGGGAAGGACACCATTCCTTAAAGATGAATTTTTTGGCTTGTGATATATCTAGAAACTCAATCTATAGCTTGTAGAATTAAGAAATGATGGTATTTTAAAAAACTGATTTTTTTAAGCCATCATTTAATGTTGCCCCAGGAAAGCTTTCTATTTTCAACTCTGTTTGGTGAAACATAAATGGATAAAACGTTCTGTGTTTGATGGGTTATCAGCTAATAGCCCTTGACTGCAGGAAGTCAAAGGCATTATTTAAAAACAACAAGAAGAAAAGGGAGATGAAAAACAAGTTCTCATTCAAACCCCTTTGAAGGCACTTTCCCCCGTTATCCTGGAGGAAAAGGTGTCATGTCCCAATTTTGCTTAATTAACAAAGATTTAGTTAGTTTGTTTTTGCAAGAGATGGAAAAGGTGATGGTAGGCTGCTTTAAGCATTAATTCACATATCTCCCTTTTTATCACTAAAATAATTGCTGGAATGTCACACTCTACCATAAAAATTTAACTGAAAGGTTTTTCTCCCTTGAGAGAAAAAAAGAGCAATCAAAAGCAATATTGTTTCCATTAAGGTGAAAGAACAGCGTGGAAATGAAAATGCCAATGAAATGTTTGGCTGAACCCTACTCTGAACAGACCTATTTCAGAAATTTTGAGTTTAGGCCAAATAAGCCCAATGGTAGTGGGTCATCCTCAACAAAGAAACATCAGGGATTATTACGAGAAAGACACATTTACAGTCTTACATCAAACCCCCATAATTCAATGATGATACCCCTATATTTTGATCAGGTAACTCAACGGGCATGGTGATACCCTACTATTAATACAAGGCGTCATCCCAGTGACTTCTCAGGTTGGCCAATCTGTGCACGGTTTTGATTTTTTTGATGGGTACCCAGCCAGAGAACACAATCACTATACAAAGACTTTCAACGCGATCATTTTAGAAGACTAAAATCTCTTACCTCTTACCTCGCCTAGGTCCAAGGTCTTTCCTAGCTGCTCTAGTAGATCAGCCCTGGCTGCATTCTTTTTGTGCTTTTTTCCATCGTAGTGTTGCTGTGCCATCATGGGGTTGTTAAACCAAGCTGCACAGAGCTGGCAATACCTGTCAGAATCTCTTCTCTGATGGGGAGGTGACACTGCTGGAGAGCTGTCCACATGTGGCTGCTTGAGAGAACTCAGGTTGGTTTCTGCAAAAGAAAGCAAGCAGGAGTGAAGTCACCAGGTTCCTGACCCACCATGGAGAAACCATGCTTCCAATAAACAGCTAACCGTGGTACAAAATGTGTAGCTTTCTTTCCATAGTGGTTAGAAGAGATGTTTAATATGAGAGAATGTAATTAGTTCAATCAAGAAAATCTTGTGATTATAGGTAATTATAGATTTTTGTGGGACGCATATTGGAGGGCTGGCCATCTACAGCATCCTAGAGATTGGATTCTCAGGGACATTTCAAGATGTAAACAGCCAAGCCTGCCTTAACGCATGCATGTTCCATCATAAGGCTTATAAAATCACTTCTAGGACCTTAACATGAGTAGTTTAGACTTGACCTGGGCCCAGAAGTGCGGTGGGCAGAGGATCCTGCTTTCATGTTTATCAGACAAGAGTGGAAGGTCAGCTTCCAGCTACTTATGCAAGTTCTAAAAACCGCAGAAGTTTCATGCTGCTTTTTGATCCCAAGGACCAAAATTGCATCTACCCATTACCTAACTCAACTGGTTTGGAATCAGATAGCACCTAAATTGAATTAAATAAATAAACAAATACATAATAAACTCTCAGCCTGAGCACAGAGCCCCAGGTAAATAAAGAAGAGCGGACGATGAACTAGACTAGAGCAGTCCAACATCCCACATAACCCTACCACCCATTTCCCCCATTTGCTAAAAAGATCTCCTTGGGAAGTCTAGAGGTCATCCATTAGCTTGGTGGCGTCCTTCTGCTTGTGTTTCTCAGCAATTAACAGTCTGGGCTCTCTTCCTGGAACTATTGTAACTAATTGCCATGGATCTTCTCCAACTGACCAATCCCCCATAAAAGCGCTCCAAATGAGCAGCTTCTGGTGTCATACTTCTTGTACCCTATGACTCAGTGGAGTTGAATAATTAAGACCACCTTGAAGCTGCCTCTAGATGGCATCTCATCACATTTCAGACAAAATACCTTGTTACTGATGTGTTAGAAGCCGGAGGAGTCTGGTAGCACCTTTTCCAACTAACGAACTTTATTAAAGGGCATAAGCTTTTGCGAGCTGCACGAGATGCATAGAGTGGATAGACTGATGTAGGATTTAAATTGGGTGAGGAGGGTGAGAGGAAAAGGGAGAGGGAAAGGGAGGGGAAGAAAGGTTGGTTATGCAGATGCAGCTTTACATGCGAGCCAGATTACCTTATTAATTAATTGCAATCTATTAAAAACCCATTGTGTTTCTTGAGACCTTCTGAGATTGCCTGAAACCTTTTGATATATGTGAGTTCAACAATTTCTCACTCAATGGTGTTTTTAAAGTCCCGCTTTTCCAAAACAGTCACGTTGAGGTCTGCTATTATAAGAGAACAAGGAAGATGACCTTGACAGGAATATATAAGAACCATTGCCTAGACAAAAGGGGCTAAAGAATTGTTGAAGTCCAGAAGGAGATAATGTTTAGAAGCGGTTCAGGCAGATGCCTCCCAAGTTCATGGAGGAGGAGGAGGCCCAGCACGATCAGACTTGCAAGATTCTGCTATGATAGCCCATCTCAATAGGAGTCGTTTTAGCCTTCCTGTGGAGTTGGCTTCCTGATCTGGTCTAACTAGTGGGGCTGACAACTACGGAGTGTCCTGGGAGGATAAAATTCTCCGATATTACTTTGTCCTAGTTTTGAGTCCTGATGTCAAGCTTGCGTCCATTAATTTTTTCGAGCAAAGTTTGTCCCATTTGTCCTATGTAGAATTCAGAGGGGCATTGCTGGCAGATGATGGTATATATCACACTGGAGAAAGAGCACGTGAAGGCCCCTCTAATACTTCTATGCATTTGTTGGGGCCTATGATGGTGCTGTTGGTGAAAATGGGGGGGGGGCATCTGGGTTTGTTATAGGTTTGGTTCCCATGTTGGCATCATCATCATAGCTTATCTATATCTGGAAAATATTTCATGATTGTTAACTATGCATAAGTATGTCATGCACATACTGATATTCACGGAGATGTTTTTTTTCATTAGACTACATCTCCATGTGAGACATGTCAATTTGGACAATGGGAAATAGTGTGGCATGGATTTATATTTTAAAAAGACACTTAAAAGTCCCCATCTGTTCTCATATGCAATCTTTCCTAACATGTGGATCGTATACAGACAACTTCCCCAAATTATTAACATACTTTTCTCAATAAACCTTAACATTTATTTCTGTGGTGTGGTTCTTTTTCATGTGAAGTTCTGTAGGGAGGCTTTTTAAATGAAAATGTCACTAATTTTTTAAAAATATATTCATACTGACACATCTTTTGGCATACAACTTTCAGAATCATTCCTTTACAGGTACCGTTCTTGAATGTTTGGAGCTGACGTCTGGCCAAAAAAAGACACATCCAGTGTAAGGAGGAGGAGGAGATACAGAACAATCAGACTTGCAAGATTCTCTTAGTATAATCAATCTCAATATGAGTAGTTTCAGGCTACCTGTGGAGTTGAATTTCTGGCCTGCTCTACTCAGTGGGGCTGACATCGGTCGACTTTGTTCAATGTTGTCATTTGGATAATGGAGTCTGTTTTGGCAGCTCTATTTCCATAGAAACCTGTGACAGATTCCTTTTAAACTCTTACAATCTAGGTTAGGGGTGGGCAGAGTCACAACTGGTTGACATTTTCCTACCATCTTCTGCTGGAAAATCCACCAACATAGGCTAAGCATGGGCTTAACATAATTTATAACACAGAAAAATCCCAACCCCCAAAGAAACAAAAGAACAAAATACAACCCCCTAACTTGCTCCATCCGTTCATTTTCCTCCTCCCCTTGCAAGCTATATCCCCCCACCAACTCACCTCCTATCCCCTGCTATCAAAAGGCTGACCCCCTTTTAATCTAGTTCATCGTCTTGTTTCCAACCCTGCCCAACCAGATGCCCCAGGAAAACCCCAGACAAGCATGAAAGCACTACTGTTAGTGCTGCAAAAAACACGAACAGCTACTTCTGTGCTGTCCCTAGGTTCCACAAAACTTTCAGGGCTGATGTCAGGAAGAAACCTACTCGAATCTAATTAACTTTTAAAGCCACATTCTATTTGTTCCTACTTATTAAACTGAGGAGTCCAAAGTCACTTCTTGATGAGGTCAGACTTTGGATCTCTTTAGTCCTAATCCAGGACTTTCACAACTATATCACTCTGGCTCTCTGTTTCATACATCCACACCTGAATCAAAGCCCTTGTGAAGAAATATTTATTTATCAACAAAGAACTCTAGTTTTCTTCCAAATGAATCATCTTTGAAAGGGGAGGATCGCCTTAGGTATACTGAGAGTATAACAGAGGAGGGCTTTGCAGAATTTGCATCAGCTGTTTTTTCATTCCTTCCCACCTTGCCCTGTACCCCATCCCTTCCAGATATGCAGAGTCCTTGGAGTTCTCCAAGCTTGGTTGTTTTCTTGCAGACATTTTGTTACCCAGCTAGGTAACGAAACACCTGCAAGAGAACAACCAAGCTCAGAGAACTCCAAGGACTCCACAGTCCAATCCTGAGCTACAGAGATTCTCTTCTATTGATACCTTTTAGATATTCTGGAAAATGACAGTGGTCATTGCAGCTACTCCTCAAGATATACAAAGGGAAAAAAACACACAGGAATAAGGAAGGAAGGAAGGAAGGAAGGAAGGAAGGAAGGAAGGAAGGAAGGAAGGAAGGAAGGAAGGAAGGGAAGATGGAAAGAGGAGAGGAGAAGAGAGGTATAGATATAAAATAAAGAGGAAGGAAGGAAGGAAGGAAGGAAGGAAGGAAGGAAGTAAGGAAGGAAGGAAGGAAGGGAAGATGGAAAGAGGAGAGGAGAAGAGAGGTATAGATATAAAATAAAGAGGAAGGAAGGAAGGAAGGAAGGAAGGAAGGAAGGAAGGAAGGAAGGAAGGAAGGAAGGAAGGGACAGAGGGAGGGAGGGAGGGAGAGAGAGAGAAAGAAAGAAAGAGAGAGAGAGAGAGAGAGAAAGAAAGAAAGAAAGAAAGAGAGAGAGAGAGAGAGAGAGAGA